>NW_028295778.1:2400000-3000000 GCF_964341445.2 Mesoplodon mirus | reverse complement strand
TCTCATTAAAATGCTCTCTCACAAGTGATATCACAGTGTTCCATCACTAGTCATCACAGTACACCCTCACCCCTGTAATCACAATGTTCCATGACCCTGTCATCACACTGCAACATCCGCTTATCATCACAAAGTTCCATGACCCCTGACATCACAATGTTCCATAACCCCTGTCATCAAAATGCTCCATGACCCTTTTCATCCCAAAGCTCCAAGAACCCTGACATCACAATGTTCTATAACCCCTGCCATAAAAATGTTCCATTACACTTTTTATCAATTTGCAGCATGACACGGTCATCAAAATGCTCCCTTCCCTTCTCATCACAATGCACCATGACCTTGTCATCAAAATGCTCCATGACTTGTCATCACAAAGCTCCATGACCCTTGGCATCACAATGCTCCATGTCATTGTCATCACAGTGCTCCATGAACTCTCTCATTACATTGCTCAATGCCCTTGTCATCACAAAGCTCCATGACACTTGTCATCACAATGCTCGATGCCCTTCTCATCACAATGCTCCATGCCCTTGTCATTACAATCCCGCCTGACCCATGTATCATAGTGTTCCGTACCCTTGTCATCACAATGCTCCATGCCCACTCTCATCACAATAATCCATGAAACATTTGAGACCATTTTCCATGCCATTCTCATCACAATGCTCCATTACCTCTGTCATAACAATGCACCATGACTCCTGCCATCACAATGTTCCACGGCCTAGTAATCACAAGGCTCCTTGACATTTGTCATCACAATGCTGAAGGCCCCTGTAATCACAAAGCTCCATGCCCTTGTCATCACAGAGCTCCATGACGCATGTCATCAGAATTTTCCATGGCCTTCTCATCACAATGCTCCATGACCTTGTCATCACAATGCTCCAAGACCCCTGTAAACACAATGCTCCATGCCCCTTTTCATCTCAATGCTCCATGAACCCTGTCATCACAATGCACCATGCCCATCATCATAATGCTTCAGGCTATTGTCATCACAATGAAATCAATATTCTCCATGACCTCTGTCATCATAATGCACCAAACCCTTGTGATCACAATGTTGCATAACACTTATATCACAACACCCCATGACGCTCATCATGACAATTATCCATGGCCTTCTCATCACAATGCTCCATGATCTTTGTCATCACAATGGTCAATACACTTGTCATCAAAATGCTCCCTGACACTTGTCGTCAGTATGCACCTTGAACCCTGTCATGACAAGGCTCCATGCCTTTTTCATCACAATAATCCATGCCCTTTTCATCACAATGCTCCAAGATCCCTGTAATCACAATGCTCCATGCCCTTGTCATCACAAAGCTCCATGACGCATGTCATCAGAATGCTTCATGGCCTTATCATCACAATGCTCCATGTCATTGTCATCACAATGCTCCATGAACACTCTCATCACATTGCTCCATGCACTTATCTTCACAAAGCTCCATGACACATGTCATCAGAATGCTCCATGGCCTTCTCATCACAATGCTCCATGCCCTTGCCATCACAATGCTCCATTACCACTCTCATAACTATGCTCCATGACCCTTGCCATCACGATATTCCATGGCCTTCTCATCACAATGCTCGATCACCCTTCTCATCACAATGCTCCAAGAACCCTGTAATCACAATGCTCTATGCCCCTTTTCATTTCAATGATCCATGAACCCTGTCATCACAATGCACCATGCCCATCATCATAATGCTTCATGCTATTGTCATCACAATGAAATCAAAATGCTCCATGACCTCTGTCATAACAATGATCAAAACCCTTGTGATCACAATATTCCATAACAATTGTCATCACAATGACCCATGACGCTCGTCATCACAGTTATCCATGGTCTTCTCATCAGAATGTTCCATGACCTTTGTCATCACAATGCTCAAAACACTTGTCTTCAAAATTCTCCCTGACACTTTTTTTATGTAAGCTCCTTGAAACCTGTCATGACAAGGCTCCATGCCTTTTTCATCACAATGATCCATGCCCTTTTCATCACAATGCTTCAAGACCACTGTAATCACAATGCTCCATGCCTTTGTCATCACAAAGCTCAATGACAAATGTCATCAGAATGTTCCTTGGCCTTCTGCTCACAATGCTCCATACCCTTGTCATCACAATGCTCCATGCCCTTGTCATCACAAAGCTCAATGACACATGTCATCAGAATGCTCCTTGGCCTTCTGCTCACAATGCTCCATGCCCTTGTCATCACAATGTGGCAAGACCCCTGTAATCACAATGCTCCATGGCCTTTTTCATCAGTATGCTCCATGAGACTTGTCATCATAAAGCCTCATGTTTCTCTCCTCACAATGCTCCAGGATCTTGTCATCACAATGCTTCACGACCTTGTCATGAAAATTCTCAATGGCCCTTGTCATCATAATGCTCTAAGCCCTAGTCATCACAATGCTCCATTATATATTCGTCATCACAATCCTCCATTACATTTGGCATCACATAACTCCCTGCCATTGTCATCGAAATGGACCATGACATATGTCATCACAATGATCCCTGACATCTGTCTTCACAATACTCCATGAGCTTCTCTTCACAATATTCCATGCCATTGTCATCACCATGCACTATGTCCACTGTCATCACAATAATCTATTAAACTTGTCAAACCAATGCTTCATGCCCCGGTCATAACAATGCTCCATGTCCCTGTCATCACAATGCTCCATGCCCTTGTCATCACAATGCTCTATGATTTTTCATCACAAAGCTCCTTGACACATGACCCATGTATCAAAGTGTTTCGTGCCCTTGTCATCACAATGCACCATGCCACTCTCATCATAATACTCAATGAAATATTTCAGACCTATGTTCCACGCCCTTCTCATCAAAATGCTCCATTACCCCTGTCATAACAATGCTCCATGACCCCTGCCATCAAAATGTTACACGGCCTTGTCATCACGAGGCTCCATGAAACTTGTCATCACAATGCCGCATGATGCTAGTCATCACAATTATCCATGGATTTCTCATCACAATGTTCCAGGATCTTTGTCATCACAATGCTCAAAACACTTCTCATCACAATGCTCCATGACAGTTGTCGTCAGTATGCGCCTTGAACCATGTCATTACAAGGCTCCATGCCTTTTTCATCACAATAATCCATGCCATTTCATCACAATGCTCCAAGATCCCTGTAATCACAATGCTTCCTACCCTTGTCATCACAAAGCTCCATGACACATGTCATCAGAATGCTCCATGGACTTCTCATCACCATGATTCATGCCCTTGTCATCACAATGCTCCAAGACCCCTGTAATCACAATGCTCCATGCCCCTTTTCAACAGAATGCTCCATGAGACTTCTCATCAAAAGTCTCCATGGTCTTCTCATCACAATGCTCCAGGACATTGTCATCTCCATGGTCCATTCCCTTGTCATCACAATGCACCATGACCAATATCATCACAATTCTCCATGACCACTGTCATCACAACACTCCATGACACCTGACAACAAAATGATCCGAGACTCTTGTCATCACAATGCTCCATTCCCTACTCATCACAATGCTCCATGACACTTGTCATCACAATGATCCATGCCCTTGTCATCCCAATGCTCCATAACCCCTGTATACACAATGCTCTGTGACGCTTGTCATCACAGTGCTCCATGACACCTGTCATCACAATGCTCCATGCCTTTGTCAACAAAATGCTACATGACCTTGTCATTACAATGCTCTATGTGCTTGTCATCACAATACTCCATTTCCATTGTCATCACAATCCTCCATGAAACTTGGGATCACATTGCTTCATGCCCTTTTCATCACAATGCTCCATGCTCCTTGAAATCAAAATGATCCATGACCTCTGTCATCACAATGCTCCAAACTCTTGTGATCACAAAGTTCCATAACATTTGTCATCACAACGCTCCATGATGCCTGTCATCACAATACTCCATGCCCTTTTCATCACAATGCTCCATGACCTTTGTCATCACAATGCTCAATACACTTGTCATCACAGTGCTCCCTGACACTTGTCGTCAGAATGCTCCTTGAACCCTGCCACGAAAAGGCTACATGCCTTTTCATCACAATGCCCCATGCCGTTTACATCACAATGCTCCATTGCATTGTCATCAGAATACTCCAAAAGCTTGTCATCAGAATGGTCCATGACCCTTGTCATCACAAATCTCTATGCACTTGTCAGCACAATGCTCCCTAACCCTTGTCATCACAATGCTCCAAGCCATTGTCATCACAATGCTCCATTACCTTTGTCATCAGAATCCTCCATGACACTTGGCATCACAATGCTCCATGGCATTGTCATCACAATGGGCCATTACATATGTCATCACAATGCTCCCTGACACCTGTCTTCACAATACTGCATGACCTGTTCATCACAATGCTCCATGCCCTTGTCATCACAATGTGCCATTCCAACTCTCATCGCAATAATTCATGAAACTTATTAGACCAGTGTTCCATGCCCTTGTGATCACAATGCTCCATGCCCTTGTTGTCACAATGCTCCATGACCCCTGTCATCACAATGCTCCGTGACTCCAGTCATCACAATGTTTCATGACCTTTGTCATCACATTGGTCCAGGCCCTCGTCATCAACAGTCTCTGTGACCATTTTAACCACAATGCTTCAAGAACTTTTCATCTCAATGCTCTTTGACCCTTGTCATCAAAATGCTCTATGCCTTTCTCAGCACAATGCGCCATGACCCTTGTCATCACAATGCTCCAGGCGCTTGTCAACACAATGCTCCATGACACATGTCATCACAATGCACCATGCGCTTGTCATCACAGTGCTCCACCATTTGTCATCACAGTGCTCCATAATGCTTGTCATCACAAAGCTCCCTGCACTTCTCATCAAAATGCTCTCTCACCACTGATATAACAATGCTACATCACTATTTGTTACAATACTCCCTCACCCCTGTCATCACAATGTTCCATGACTCCTGTCATCACAATGCTACATGCACTTATCATCACAATGTTCGATGACCCATGACATCACAATGTTCCATAACACCTGTCATCAAAATGCTCCATGACCCTTTTCATCAAAATGCTCCATGACCCCAGACATCACAATGTTCCATAACACCTGTCATCAAAATGTTCCATGACACTTTTCATTAAATTGCTCCATGACCCTGTCATCACAATGATCCCTGCCCTTCTCATCAAAATGCACAGCGCCCTTGCCATCAAAATGCTCCATGACATTTGTCGTCACAAATATCCGTGACCCTTGGCATCACAATGTTCCATGTCATTTTCATCACACTGCTCCATGAACGCTCTCATCACATTGCTCCATGCACTTGTCTTCATAAAGCTCCATGACACATGTCATCAGAATGATCCATGGCCTTCTCATCACAATTCTCCATGCCCTTACAATCACAATGCTCCATTAAACCTGTCATAAAAATGCTCCATGACCCCTGCCATCACGATGTTCCATGGCCTTGTCATCACAAGGCTCCATGACCCTTCTCATCACAATGTTCCAAGACCCCTGTAATCACAATGAACTATGCCCCTTTTCATCTCAATGATCCATGAACCCTGTCATCACAATGTGCAATGCCCATCATCATGCTTCATGCTATTGTCATCACCATGAAATCAAAATGCTCCATGACCTCTGTCATAAAAATGTTCCAAACCCTTGTGATCACAATATTCCATAACACTTGTCATCACAATGCCACATGACGCTAGACATCACAATTATCCATGGTTTCTCATCACAATGCTCCATGACTTTTGTCATCACAATCCTCAATACACTTGTCATCAAAATGCTCCCTGACACTTGTTGTCTGTATGCTCCTTGAACCCTGTCATGACAAGCCTCCATGCATTTTTCGTCACAATTCTCCATGCCCTTGTCATCACAAATCTCAATGACACATGTCATCAGAATGCTCCTTGGCCTTCTGCTCACAATGATCCATGCCCTTGTCATCAAAATGTGCCAAGACCCCTGTAATCACAATGCTCCGTGCCCCTTTTCATTAGTATGCTCCATGAGACTTGTCATCACAAGGCTCCATGGTTTTCTCATCACAGTGCTCCAGGACATTGTCATCACAATGCTTCACGATGTTGTCATGAAAATTCTCAATGGCCCTTGTCATCATAATGCTCCAAGCCCTAGTCATCACAATGCTCCATTATATTTGCCATCACAATCCTCCATTACATTTGGCATCACAATACTACCTGCTATTGTCATCGCAATGAACCATGAACTAAGTCATCACAATGCTCCCTGGCACCTGTCTTCAAAATACTCCATGACCTTCTCTTCACAATACTCCATGCCATTGTCATCACAATGCACTATGTCCACTGTCATCACAATAATCTATGA
The DNA here is from genome assembly GCF_964341445.2 of Mesoplodon mirus. NCBI lineage: Eukaryota > Metazoa > Chordata > Mammalia > Artiodactyla > Ziphiidae > Mesoplodon > Mesoplodon mirus. The sequence continues at coordinate 2,993,556 of NW_028295778.1, read as the reverse complement.
AAATTGTCAGACCAATGCTCCATGCCCCTGTCATAACAATGCTCCATTACTTGCCATCACAAAGCTTCATAACCCCTGACCCATGTATCACAGTGTTCTGTGCCGTTGTCATCACAATGCTCCATGCCCACTCTCATCACAATAATCCATGAAATATTTCAGACCAATGTTCCATGCCCTTCTCATCAAAATGCTCCATTACACCTGTCATAACAGTGCTTCATGAACCCTACCATCACAATGATCAACGGCTTTGTCATCACAAGGCTCCATGACACTTGTCATCACAATGCCCATGACGCTCGTCATCACAATTATCCATGGTCTTCTCATCACAATGTTCCATGATCTTTGTCATCACAATGTTCAATACAGTTGTCATCACAATGATCCCTGACACTTGTCATCAGTATGCTCCTTGAACCCTGTCATGACAAGGCTGCATGCCATTTTCATCACAATGATCAATTCCCTTTTCATAACAATGCTCCAAGACCACTGTAATTACAATGCTCCATGCCCTTTGTCATCACAAAGCTCCATGACGCATGTCATCAGAATGCTCTACGGCCTTCTCATCACCATGATCCATGCCCTTGTCATCACAATGCTCCAATAACCCTATAATCACAATGGTCCATGCCCCTTTTCAACAGAATGCTCCATGAGACTTCTCAACAAAAGTCTCCATGGTCTTCTCATCACAATGCTCCAGGACTTTGTCATCACCGTGCTCCATTCCCTTGTCATCGCAATGCTCCATGACCAATATCATCACAGTTCTCCATGACCACTGTCATCACAACACTCCATGACACCTGACAACACAATGATCTGGGACTCTTGTCATCACAATGCTCAATTCCCTACTCATCACAATGCTCAATGACACTTGTCATCACAATGATCATTGCCCTTGTCATCCCAATGCGCCATAACCCCTGTATTCACAATGCTCCATGACGCTTGTCATGACAGTACTCCATGACACCTGTCATCACAATGCTCCATGCCTTTGCAGCAAAATGCTACATGACCTTGTCATTACAATGCTCTATGTGATTGTCATCAAAATATTCCATTACCATTGTCATCACAATCCTCCAAGAACCTTGGGATCACATTGCTTCATTCCCTTGTCATCACAATGTTCCATGCTCCTTGAAATCAAAATGATCCATGACCTCTGTCATCACAATGCTCCAAACCCTTGTGATCACAATGTACCATAACACTTGTCATCACAACGCTCCATGATGCCTGTCATCACAATACTCCATGCCCATTTCATCACAATGCTCCATGACCTTTGCCATCACAATTCGCAATACACTTGTCATCACAATGCTCCCTGAAACTTGTCGTCAGAATGCTCCTTGAACCCTGTCACGAAAAGTCTCCGTGACTTTTTCATCACAATGTCCCATGCCATTTAAATCACAATGCTCCATGCCATTGTCATCAAAAAACTCCACAAGTTTGTCATCAGAATGCTCCATGACCCTTGTAATCACAAATGTCCATGCACTTGTCTGCACAATGCTCCCTGACCCTTGTCATCACAATGCTCCAAGACATTGTCATCACAATACTCCATTACCTTTGTCATCAGAATCCTCCATGACACTTGGCATCACAATGCTCCATGGCATTGTCATCACAATGGGCCATGACATATGTCATCACAATGCTCGATGACACCTGTCTTCACAACACTGCATGACCTGGTCATCACAATGCTCCATGCCCCTTTCATCACAATGCGCCATTCCCACTGTCATCGCAATAATTCATGAAACTTATTTGACCAATGTTCCATGCCCTTGTCATCACAAAGCTCAATGACGCATGCCATCAGAATGCTCCTTGGTCTTCTGCTCAAAATGCTCCATGCCCTTGTCATCACAAAGTTCCAAGACCCCTGTAATCACAATGCTCCATGCCCCTTTTCATCAGTATGCTCCATGAGACTTGTCATCACAAGGCTCCATGGTTTTGTCAACACAATGCTCCAGGAACTTGTCATCACAATGCTTCACGACATTGTCATGAAAATTCTCAATGGCCCTTTTCTTCATAATGCTCCAAGCCCTAGTCATCACAATGCTCCATTATATTTGTCATCACAATCCTCCATTACATTTGGCATCACAATGCTCCATGCCATTGTCATCGCAATGGACCATGACATATATCATCACAATGCTCCCTGACACCTGCCTTCACAATACTCCATGACCTTCTCATCACAATTCTCCATGCCCTTGTCATCACAATGCACCATGCCCACTGTCATCACAATAATCTATGAAACTTGTCAGACCAATGCTCCATGCCCCTGTCATCACAATGCTCCATGCCCTTGTCCTCACAATGCTCCATGACCCCTGTCATCACAATGCTCCATGACCACAGTCATCACAATGCTGCATAACGTTTGTCATCACAATGGTCCATGCCCGCGTCATCACAAGGCTCTGTGACCTTTGTAACCACAATGCTCCATGAACTTTTCATCACACATCTCTGTGACCCTTGTCATCACAATGCTCCATGTCATTGTCAGAACAATGCTGCATGACCAGTGTCATCACAATGTGCCACGCGCATTTCATCACAATGGTCCACAACCTTGTCATTGCAATGCTCCATAAATCTTTTACTCACAATGCTCCATGCACTTCTCATCAAAATGCTCTCTCACCAGAGATATCACAGTGTTCCATCGCTAGTCATCAAAAAACTCCCTCACCCATGTAATCACAATGTTCCATGACACTGTCATCTCACTGCTACATCCCCTTATAATCACAATGTTCCATGACCCCTACCATCACAATGTTCCATAGCCCCTGTCATCAAAATGCTCCATGACACTTTTCATCCCAAAGCTCCAAGACCACTGACATCACAATGTTCTATAACCCCTGCCATCAAAATGTTCCATTATACTTTTCATCAAATAGCTGCCTGATCCGGTCATCAGAATTCTCCCTGCCCTTCTCATCACAATGAGGCATGCCCTTGTCATCAAACTGCTCCATGACGCATGTCATCAGAATGCTTCATGGCCTTCTCATCACAATGCTCCATGATCTTTGTCATCACAATGATCCCTGACACTTGTCGTCAGTATGCTCCTTGAACCCTGTCATGACAAGGCTCCATGACTTTTTCATCACAATAATCCATGCCCTTTTCATCACAATGCTTCAAGGCCCCAGTAATCACAATGCTCCATGCCCTGGTCATCACAAAGCTCAATGACACATGTCATCAGAATGCTCCTTGGCCCTCTGCTCACAATGCTCTTGCCCTTGTCATCACAATGTGGCAAGACCCCTGTAATCACAATGCTCCATGCCCCTTTTCATCAGTATGCTCCATGAGACTTGTCATCACAAACCTCCATCGTTTTCTCATCAAAATGCTTCACGACCTTGTCATGAAAATTCTCAATGGCCCTTGTCATCATAATGCTCCAAGCCCTAGTCATCACAATACTCCATTATATTTGTCATCACAATCCTCCATTACATTTGGCATCACAATAAACCCTGCCATTGTCATCGCAATGGACCATGACATATGTCATCACAATGCTCCCTGACACCTGTCTTCACAATACTCCATGACCTTCTCTTCACAATGCTCCATGCCATTGTCATCACAATGCACTATGTCCAATGTCATCACAATAAACTATGAAAATTGTCAGACCAATGCTCCATGCCCCTGTCATCACAATGCTCCATGTCCCTGTCATCACAGTGCTCCATGCCCTTGTCATCACAATGCTCCATGACTTGTCATCACAATGTTCCATGATCTTTGTCATCACAATGCTCAGTACACTTGTCATCACAATGATCCCTGACACTTGTCGTCAGTATGCACCTTGAAAACTGTCATGACAAGGCTGCATGCCTTTTTCATCAGAATGTTCCATGCCTTTTTCATAAAAATGCTCCAAGACCCCTGTAATCACAATGCTCCATGCCCTTCTCATCACAAAGGTCCATGACGCATGTCCTCAGAATGCTCCATGGCCTTCTCATCACCATGATCCATGCCCTTGTCATCACAATGCTCCAAGACCCCTGTAATCACAATGCTCCATGCCCCTTTTCAACAGAATGCTCCATGAGACTTCTCATCAGAAGTCTCCATGGTCTTCTCATCACAATGCTCCAGGACTTTGTCATCACCATGCTCCATTCCCTTGTCATCACAATGCTCCATGACCAATATCATCACAATTCTCCATGACCACTGTCATCACAACACTCCATGACACCTGACAACACAATGATCCGGGATTCTTGTCACAACAATGCTCCATTCCCTAGTCATCCCAATGCTCCATGACACTTGTCATCAAAATGATCCATGCCCTTGTCATCCCAATGCTCCATAACCTCTGTATTCACAATGCTCCGTGACGCATGTCATCACAGTGCTCCATGACACATGTCATCACAATGCTCCATGCCTTTGTCAGCAAAATGCTACATGACCTTGTCATTACAATGCTCTATGTGCTTGTCATCACAATACACCATTACCATTGTCATCAAAGTCCTCCATGAACCTTGGGATCACATTGCTTCATTTCCTTGTCATCACAATGCTCCATGCGCCTTGAAATCAAAATGATCCATGACCTCTGTCATCACAATGCTCCAAGCCCTTGTGATCACAATGTTCCATAACACTTGTCATGACAACGCTCCATGATGCTTGTCATCACAATATTCCATGCCCTTTTTATCACAATGCTCCATGACCTTTGTCATCACAATTCTCAATACACTTGTCATCACAATGCTCCCTGACACTTGTCATCAGAATGCTCCTTGAACCCTGTCATGAAAAGGCTCCATGTCTTTTCATCACAATGCCCCATGCCATTTACATCACAATGCTCCATGCCATTGTCATCAAAATACTCCACAAGCTTGTCATCAGAATGTTTCATGACATTTGTCATCAAAATTCTCCATGCACTTGTCAGCACAATGCTCTCTGACCCTTGACATCACAATGCTCTAAGCCATTGTCGTCACAATGCTCCATTACCTTTGTCATCAGAATCCTCCATGACACTTGGCATCACAATGCTCCATGCCATTTTCATCACAATGGGCCATTACATATGTCATCACAATGCTCCCTGTCGCCTGTCTTCACAATACTGCATGACGTGGACATCACAATGATCCATGCCCTTGTTATCACAATGCTCCATGACCCCTGTCATCACAATGCTCCGTGACTCCAGTCATCACAATGCTCCATGACCTTTGTCATCACAATGGTCCATGCCCTCATCATCAACAGTCTCTGTGACCTTTTTAACCACAATGCTCCTTGAACATTTGATCACAATGCTCTTTGACCCGTGTCATCATAATTCTCTATGCCTTTCTCAGCACAATTCTCCATGACCCTTGTCATCACAATGCTCCATGCGCTTGTCAGCACAATGCTCCATGACAAATGTCATCACAATGCACCATGCGCTTGTCATCACAGTGCTCCACCATCTTGTCATCACAATGCTCCATAAAATTTGTCATCACAATGCTCCATGCACTTCTCATCAAAATGCTCTCTCACCACTGATATCACAATGATACATCATTATTTGTCACAGTACTCCCTCATCCCTCTCATCACAATGTTCCATGACTCCTGTCACCACAATGCTACATGCAATTATCATCACAATGTTCGATGACCCCTGACATCACAATGTTCCATAACACCTGTCATCAAAATGCTCCATGACCCTTTCCATCCCAAAGCTCCAAGTCCCCTGACATCACAATGTTCTATAACCCCTGCCATCAAAATGTTCCATTACACTTTTTATCAAATTGCTACATGACCCGGTCATCAAAATGCTCCCTGCACTTCTCATTACAATGCACCATGCCCTTGTCATGAAAATGCTCCATGACTTGTCATCACAAATCTCCATGACCCTTGGCATCACAATGCTCCATGTCATTGTCATCACAATGCTCCATGAACACTCTCATAACATTGCTCAATGCACTTGTCATCAAAAAGCACCATGACACTTGTCATCACAATGCTCGATGCCCTTCTCATCACAATGCTCCATGCCCTTGTCATTACAGTCCTGCATGACCCATGTATCACAGTGTTCCGTGCCCTTGTCATCACAATGCTCCATGCCCACTCTCATCACAATAATCCATGAAACATTTCAGACCAATGTTCCATACCCTTCTCATCACAATGCTCCATTACTCCTGTCATAACAATGCACCATGACCCCTGCCATCACAATGTTCCACGGCCTAGTCATCACAAGGTTCCATGACACTTCTCATCACAATGCTCAAGACCCCTGAAATCACAATGCTCCATGCCCTTGTCATCACAAAGCTCCATGACGCATGTCATCAGAATGATCCATGGCCTTCTCATCACAATGTTCCATGCCCTTGTCAGCACAATGCTCCAAGACCCTTGTAATCACAATGTTCCATGCCACTTTTCATCTCAATGCCCCATGAAACCTGTCATCACAATGCACCATGCCCATCATCATAATGCTTCAGGCTATTGTCATCACAATGAAATCAATATTCTGCATGTCCTCTGTCATCATAATGCTCCAAACACTTGTGATCACAATTTTGCATAACACTTATCATCACAACACCCCATGACGCTCATCATCACAATTATACATGGTCTTCTCATCACAATGCTCCATGATATTTGCCATCACAATGCTCAATATAATTGTCATCACAATGCTCCCTGACACTTGTCGTCAGTATGCTCTTTGAACCCTGTCATGACAAGGCTCCATGCCTTTTTCATCACAATGATCCATGCCCTTTTCATCTCAATGCTCCAAGATCCCTGTAATCACAGTGCTCCATGCCCTTGTCATCACAAAACTCCAGGAAACATGTCATCAGAATGCTCCATGGCCTTCTCATCACAATGATCCATGCCCTAGTCATCACAATGCTCCAAGACCCCTGTAATCACAGTGCTCCATGCCACTTTTCATCAGAATGCTCCATGAGACTTGTCATCACAAGCCTCCATGGTCTTCTCATCACAATGCTCCAGGACCTTGTCATCACCATGCTCCATTTCCTTGTCATCACAATGCTCCATGACCCATATCATCACAATACTCCATGCATATTTTCAGCCCAATGCTCCACGGCCTACTCATTACAATGCTCCATGGCCAGTATCATCACAATGCTCCATGACCACTGTCATCACAACACTCCATGACACCTCACAACACAATGATCCGGGACTATTGTTATCACAATGATCCATGCCCTTATCATCCCAATGCTCCATGACCCCTGTATTCACAATGCTCCGTGACGCTTGTCATCACAGTGCTCCATGACACATGTCCTCACAATGCTCCATGCCTTTGTCAGCAAAATGCTACATGACAATGTCATTACAATGCTTTGTGTGTTTGTCATCACAATACTCCATTTCCATTGTCATCACAATCCTCCATGAACCTTGGGATCACATTGCTTCATTCCTTTGTCATCACAATGCTCCATACTCCTTGAAATCAAAATGATCCATGACCTCTGTCATCACAATGCTCCAAAACCTTGTGATCACAGTGATCCATAACACTTGTAATCACAATGCTCCATGATGCCTGTCATCACAATACTCCATGCCCTTTAAAACACAATGCTCCATGACCTTTTTCATCACAATTCTCAATATACATGTCATCACAATGCTCCCTGACACTTGTCATCAGAATGTTCCTTGAACCCTGTCACGAAAAGGCTCCATGCCTTTTTCATCACAAAGCCCCATACCGTTTTCATCACAATGCTCCATGCCATTGTCATCAAAATACTCCACAAGCTTGTCATCAGAATGCTCCATGACCCTTGTCATCACAATTCTCCATGCACTTGTGAGCACAATGCTCCCTGACCATTGTCATCACAATGCTCCAAGCCATTGTCATCAAAATGCTCCATTACCTTTGTCATCATAATCCTCCATGACACTTGGCATCACAATGCTCCATGCAATTGTCATCACAATGGGCCATTACATATGTCATCACAATGCTCCCTGACAACTGTCTTCACAATACTGCATGATCTGGTCAACACAATGCTCCATGCCCTTGTCATCACAATGCGCCATTCCAACTGTCATCGCAGTAATCCATGAAACTTATTAGACCAATGATCCATGCCCTTTTCGTCACAATGCTCCATGCCCTTGTTATCACAATGCTCCATGACCCCTGTCATCACAATGCTCCGTGACTCCAGTCATCAAAATGCTTCATGAGCTTTGTCATCACAATGGTCCATGCCTTCGTCATCAACAGTCTCTGTGACATTTTTATCCACAATGCTCCATGAACTTTTCATCAAAATGCTCTTTGACCCTTGTCATCACAATGCTCTATGACTTTCTCAGCACAATGCTCCATGACCATTGTCATCACAATATTCCAAGCCTTTGTCATCACAGTGCTCCATTATATTTGTCATCAGAATCCTCCATGACACTTCTCATCACAATGCTCTTTGACACTTGTCATCAGAATCCTCCATGACACCTGGCATCACAATTCTCCATGCCATTTTCATCACAATGGACCATTACATATGTCATCACAATGCTCCCTCACACCTGTCTTCACAATACTGCATGACGTGGTCATCACAATGCTCCATGCCCTTGTCATCACAATGCGCCCTTCCATCTTTCATCACAATAATCCATGAAACGTATTAGACCAATGTTCCATGCCATTGTCATCACAATGCTCCATGCCCTTGTTATCACAATGTTCCAAGACCCCTGTAATCAGAATGCTCCATGCCCCTTTTCATCAGTATGCTCCATGAGACTTGTCTTCACAAGGCTCCATGGTTTCTAATCACATATCTCCAGGAACTTGTCATCACAATGCTTCAAGACCTTGTCATGAAAATTCTCAATGGCCCTTGTCATCATAATGCTCCAAGCCCTAGTCATCACAATGCTCCATTACATTTGGCATCTCAATGCTCCCTGCCATTGTCATCGCAATGGACCATGACATATGTCATCACAATTCTCCCTGACAACTGTCTTTACAATACTCCATGACCTTCTCATCAAAATGATCCATGCCATTGTCATCCCAATGCTCCATGAACCCTGTATTCACAATGCTCCGTGACCCTTGTCATCACAGTGCTCCATGACACCTGTCTTCACAATACTCCATGACCTTCTCATCACAATGCTCCATGCCCTTGTCATCACAATGCACCATGTCCACTGTCATCACAATAATCTATGAAACTTTTCAGACCAATGCTCCATGGCCCTGTCATCGCAATGCTCCATGCCCTTGTCATCACACTGCTCCATTACCCCTGTCATTACAATGCTCCGTGAATCCAGTCATCACAATGTTTCATAACGTTTGTCAACACAACGGTCCATGTTTGCATCCTCAAAAGGCTCTGTGTCTTTTGTAACCTCAATGCTCCATGAAATTTTCATCACAATGCTCCATGACCCTTGTCATCACAATGCTCCATGCCTTTGTCAGAACAATACTCCATGACCCTTGTCATCACAATGTGCCACGCGCTTTTCATCACAATGATCCACAAACTTGTCATCACTATCCGCCATAAACCTTGTAATCACGAAGCTCCATGAACTACTCATCCAAATGCTCTCTCACCTGAGATATCACAATTTTCTGTCACTAGTTATAACAATCCTCCCTCACCCCTGTAATCACAATGTTCCATGACCCCTGTCATCAGAATGCTACATCCCCTTATCAGCACAATGTTCCTTAACCCCTGACATCACAATCTTCCATAAGCCTGTCATCAAAATGCTCCATGACCCATTTCATTTCAAAGCTCCATGACACCTGGCATCAAAATGTTCTATAACCCCTGTCATCAAAATGTTCCATTACAATTTTCATCAAATTGCTGCATGACCCTCTCATCAAAATGCTCCCTGCCCTTCTCATCACAATGCACCACACCCTTGTCATCAAAATGTTCTATGACATTTGTCATCACAAAGCTCCATGACCCTTGGCATCACAATGCTCCATGTCATTGTCATCACAGTGCTCCATAAAACCTTTCATCACATTGCTCCATGCCCTTGTCATTACAAAGCTCCATGACACTTGTCATCACAATGCTCGATGCCCTTCTCATCACAATGCTCCTTGCCCTTGTCATTACAATCCTCCATGACCCATGTATCACAGTGTTCCGTGCACTTGTCCTCACAATGCTCCATGCCCACTCTCATCAGAATAATCCATGAAATATTTCAGACCAATGCTCAATGCCCTTCTCATCACAATGCTCCATTACCTCTGTCATAACAATGCTCCATGACCACTGCCATCACAATGTTCCACGGCCTTGTCATCACAAGGATCCATGACCCTTGTCATCACAATGCTCCAAGACCCCTGTAATCACAATGCTCCATGCCCTTGTCATCACAAAGCTCCATGACACATGTCATCAGAATGTTCCATGGACTTCTCCTCACAGTGCTCCATGCCATTGTCATCACAATGCTCCAAGACCCCTGTAATCACAACACTCCATGCACCTTTTCATCAGAATGCTCCATGAGACTTGTCATCACAAGTCTCCATGGTCATCTCATCACAATGCTCCAGGACCATGTCATCACCACGCTGCATTCCCTTGTCATCACAATGCTCCATGAACATTTTCAGCCCAGTGCTCCATGACCTTCTCTTCACAATGCTCCATGACCAATAGCATCACAATGATCCATGACCACTGTCATCACAACACTCCATGACATATGACAACACAATGATCCGGGACTCTTGTCATCACAATGCTCCAAGACCCCTGTAATCACAATGCTCCATGACCCCTTCATCACAATACTCCATGAACATTTTCAGCCCAATGTTCCATGACCCTTGTCATCACAATGATCCATGCCCTTGTCATCACAAAGCTCGATGACACATGTCTTCAGAATTATAGATGGCCTTCTCATCACAATGTTCCATGCCCTTGTCATCACAATGCTCCATGCCCTTGTCATCACAATGTGCCTAGACCCCTGTAATCACAATGCTCCATGCCCCTTTTCATCAGTATGCTCCATGAGATTTGTTATCACAAGGCTCCATGATTTTCTCAACACAATGCTCCAGGACTTTGTCATCACAATGCTTCACGACCTTGTCATGAAAATTCTCAATGGCCCTTGTCATCATAATGCTCCAATCCCTAGTCATCACAATGCTCCCTTATATTTGTCATCACAATCCTCCATTACATTTGGCATCACAATACTCCCTGCCATTGTCATCGCAATGGATCATGACATAAGTCATCACAATGCTCCCTGACACCTGTCTTCAGAATACTCCATGACCTTCTCATCACAATGCTCCATGCCATTGTCATCACAATGCACTATGCCCACTGTCATCACAATAATGTATGAAACTTGTCAGCCCAATGCTCCATAGCACTGTCATAACAATGCTCCATGTACCTGTCATCACAATGCTCCATGCGCTTTTCATCACAATGCTCCATGACTTGTCATTACAAAGCTCCATGACCCATGACCCATGTATCACAGTGTTCCGTGCCCTTGTCATCACAATACACCATGCCACTCTCATCACAATAATCCATGAAATATTTCAGACCAATGTTCCATGCACTTCTCATCAAAATGCTCCATTACCCCTGTCATAACAATGCTCCATGACCCCTGCCATCACAATGTTCCACGGCTTGTCATCACAAGGCTCCATTACAGTTGTCATCACAATGCCCCATGACGCTCGTCATCACAATTATCCATGGTCTTCTCATCACAATGTTCCATGATCTTTGTCATCACAATGCTCAATACACTTGTCATCACAATGATCCCTGACACTTGTCGTCAGTATGCTCCTTGAACCCTGTCATGACAAGGCTGCATGCCTTTTTCATCACAATGTTTCATGCCCTTTTCATAACAATGCTCCAAGACCCCTGTAATCACAATGATCCATGCCCTTGTCATCACAAAGCTCCATGACACATGTCATCAGAATGCTCCATGGCCTTCTCATCACCATGATCCATGCCCTTGTCATAACAATGCTCCAAGACCCCTCTAATCACAATGTTCCATGCCCCTTTTCAACAGAATGCTCCATGAGACTTCTCATCAAAAGTCTCCATGGTCTTCTCATCACAATGCTCTAGGACTTGTCATCACCATGCTCCATTCCCTTGCCATCGCAATGCTCCATGACCAATATCATCACAATACTCCATGACCACTGTCATCACCACACTCCATGACACCTGACAACACAATGATCCGGGACTCTTGTCATCACAATGCTCCAAGACCCCTGTAATCACAATGCTCCATGCCCTTGTCATCACAAAGCTCAATGACACATGTCATCAGAATGTTCCATGGCCTTTTCATCAAATGCTCCATGCCCTTGTCTTCACAATGCACCATGCACTTGTCAGGACAATGCTCAATGACCCTTGTCATCACAGTGCTCCAAGCCATTGTCATCACAATGCTCCATTACCTTTGTCATCAGAATCCTCCATGAAATTGGCATCACAATGCTCCATGCCATTGTCATCACAATGGGCAATTACATATATCATCACAGTGCTCCCTGACAACTCTCTTCACAGTAGAGCAAGACCTGGTCATCACAATTCTTCACGCCCTTGTCATCACAATGCTCCATGACCCCTGCCATCACAATGATCCACGGTCTTGTCCTGACAAGGCTCCATGACCCTTGTCATCACAATGCTCCAAGACCCCTCTAATCACCATGCTCCATTCCCTTGTCATCACAAAGCTCCATGACACACGTCATCAGAATGTTCCATGGCCTTCTCATCAAAAAGCTCCATGTCCTTGTCATCACAATTCACCATGTCCAATGTCATCACAATAGTCTATGAAACTTGTCAGACCAATGCTCCATGCCCCTGTCATCACAATGCTCAATGCCCTTGTCATCAAAATGCTCCATGACCCCTGTCATCACAATCCTCCGTGACTCCAGTCATCACAATGCTTCATAAGTTTGTCATCCGAACGGGCCATTCTCGCGTCATCACAAGGCTCTGTGACCTTTGTAACCACAATGCTCCATGCCCTTGTCATGACAATGCTCCAAGACCCCTGTAATCACAATGCTCCATGCTACTTTTCATCTCAATGCACCTTGAAGCCTGTCATCAAAATGCACCATGCCCATCATCATAATGCTTCAGGCTATTGTCATCACAGAGAAATCAAAATTATCCATGACCACTGTCATCATAATGCTCCAAACCCTTGTGATCACAATGTTTTATAACACTATTCATCACAACACCCTCTGACGCTCATCATCACAATTATCCATGGTCTTCTCATCACAATGCTCCATGATCTTTGTCATCAGAATGCTCAATACACTTGTCATCACAATGCTCCCTGACACTTGTCGTCAGTATGCTCCTTGTACCCTGTCATGACAAGACTCCATGCCTTTTCATCACAATGATCCATGCCCTTTTCCTCACAGTGCTCCCAGTCCCCTGTAATCACAATGCTCCATGCCCTTGTCATCACAAAGCTCCATGACACATGTCATCAGAATGCTCCATTGACTTCTCCTCACAATGCTCCATGCTTTTGTAATCACAATGCTCCAAGACCCCTGTAATCACAATGCTCCATGCCCCTTTTCATCAGAATGCTCCATGAGAGTTGTCATCACAAGTCTCCATGGTCTTATCATCACAATGCTCCAGAATCTTGTCATTAACATGCTCCATTCCCTTGTCCTCACAATGCTCCATGACCACTGTCATCACAATACTCCATGAATATTTTCAGCCCAATGCTCCATGAAATTCTCATCACAATGCTCCATGACAAATATCATCAAAATGCTCCATGACCACTCTCATCACAACACTCCATGACACCTGACAACACAATGATCTGGGACTCTTGTCATCACAATGCTCCATTCCCTACTCATCACAATGCTCCATGACCCATGTCATCACAATACTCCATGAACACTTTCAGCCCAATGATCCATGACCCTTGTCATCACAATCATGAATGCCCTTGTCATCCCAATGCTCCATGACCCCTGTATTCACAATGCTCCATGACGCTTGTAATAACAGTGCTCCATGACACCTGTCATCACAATGCTCCATGCCTTTGTCAGCAAAATGCTACATGACCTTGTCATTACAATGCTCTATGCGCTTGTCATCACAATACTCCATTACCATTGTCATCACAATCCTCCATGAACCTTGGGATCACATTGCTTCATGCCCTTGTCATCACAATTCTCCATGATCCTTGAAATCAAAATGATCCATGACCTCTGTCATCACAATACTCCAAACCCTTGTGATCACAATGTTCCATAACACTTGTCATCACAACGCTCCATGATGCCTGCCATCACAACACTCCATGCCGTTTTCATCACAATGCTCCATGACCTTTGTCATCACAATTCTCAATAATCTTGTCATCACAATGCTCCCTGACACTTGTCGTCAGAATGCTCCTTGAACACTGTCACAAAAAGGTTCCATGACTTTTTCATCACAAAGCCCCATGCCATTTTCATCAAAATGCTCCATGCCATTGTATTCAAAATACTCCACAAGCTTGTCATCAGAATGCTTCATGACCCTTGTCATCACAATTCTCCATGCACTTGTCATCACAATGCTCCATTACCTTTGTCATCAGAATCCTCCATGACACTTGGCCTCACAATGCTCCATGCCATTGTAATCACAATGGGCCATTACATGTGTCATCACAGTGCTCCCTGACACCTCTCTTCACAATACAGAAAGACCTGGTCATCACATTGCTCCATGCCCTTATCATCACAATGCGCCATTCCAAATGTCATCAAAATACTCCATGAAACTTATTAGAGCAATGCTCCATGCCCTTGTCATCACAATGCTCCATGCCCTTGTTATCACAATGTTCCATGACCCCTGTCATCACAATGCTCTGTGACTCATGTCATCACAATTCTCCATGACCTTTGTCATCACAATGGTCCATGCCCTCATCATCAACACTCTCTGTGACCTTTTTAAGCACTATGCTCCATGAACATTTCATCACAATCCTCTTTGACCCTTGTCATCACAATGCTCTATGCCTTTCTCAGGACAATGCTCCATGCCCTTGTCATCACATTGCTCCATGACCCCTGTCATCACAATGCTCCGTGACTCCAGTCATCACAATTCTTCAAAACATTTGTCATCACAATGGTCGATGCTCGTGTCATCAAAATGCTCTGTTACCATTGTAACCACAATGTTCTATGAACTTTTCATCACAATGCTCCGAGACCCTTGTCATCAAAATGCTCCATGCCTTTGTCAGAAAAATGCTCCTTGACCCTTGTCATCATAATGCTCCAAAACCCCTGTAATCACAATGCTCCATGCCCTTGTCATCACAAAGCTCCATGACACATGTCATCAGAATGTTCCATGGACTTCTCATCAAAATGCTCCATGTCCTTGTCATCAAAATGCTCCCAGACCCCTGTAATCACAATGCTCAATGCCCCTTTTCAAATCAATGGTCCATTAACCCTGTCATCACAATGCATCATGCCCATCATCATAATGCTTCCAGCTATTGCCAGCACAATGAAATCAAAATTCTCAATGACCTCTGTCATCACAATGCTCCATGACCCCTGTCATCACAATACTCCATGAACATTTTCAGCCCACTGCTCCATGACACTTGTCATCACAATGATCCATGCCCTTGTCATCCCAATGCTCCATGACCCCTGTATTCACAATGCTCTCTGACGCTTGTCATAACAGTGCTCCATGACACCTGTCATCACAATGCTTCATGCCTTTGTCAGCAAAATGCTACATGACCTTGTCATTACAATGCTCTATGTGCTTGTCATCACAATACTCCATTACCATGGTTATCACAATCCTCCTTGAACCTTTTGATCACATTGCTTCATGCCTTTGTCATCACAGTGCTCCATGCTCCTTGAAATCAAAATGATCCATCACCTCTGTCATCACAATGCTCCAAAACCTTGTGATCACAATGTTCCATAATACTTGTCATTACAACGCTCCATGATGCCTGTCATCACAATACTCCATGCCCTTTTCATCAAAATGCTCCATGACCTTTGTCATCACAATTCTCAATACACTTGTCATCACAATGCTCCCTGACACTTGTCGTCAGACTGCTCCTTGAACCATGTCATGAAAAGGCTCCATGCCTTTTTCATCACAATGCCCCATGCCATTTTCATAACAATGCTCCATGCCATTTTCATCAAAATACTCCACAAGCTTGTCATCAGAATGCTCCATGACCCTTGTTATCACAATTCTCCATGCACTTGTCAGCACAATGCTCCCTGACCCTTGTCATCACAATGCTCCAAGCCATTGTCATCACAATGCTCTATTACATTTATCATCAGAATCCTCCATGACACTTGGCATCACAATGCTCCATGCCATTGTCATCATAATGGGTCATTACATATGTCTTCACAGTGCTCCCTGAGACCTCTCTTCACAATACTGCAAGACCTGGTCATCACAATGCTCCATGCCCTTGTCATCACAATGCGCCATTCCAACTCTCATCAAAATACTCCATGGAACTTATTAGAACAATGCTCCATGCCCTTGTCATCACAATTCTCCATGCCCTTGTTATCACAATGTTCCATGACCCCTGTCATCACAATGCTCCGTGACTCCAGTCATCACAATGCTCCATGACCTTTGTCATCACAATGGTCCATGCCGTCATCATCAACAGTCTCTGACCAATTTAACCACAATGCTCCATGAACATTGCATCATAATGCTCTTTGACACTTGACATCACAATGCTCTATGCCTTTCTTATCACAATGCTCCATGCCCTTCTCATCACAATGCTCCATGACCCCTGTCATCAAAATGCTCCGTGACTCCAGTCATCACAATTCTTCATAACATTTGTCATCACAATGATCAATGCCCGCGTCATCACAAGGCTCTGTTACCTTTGTAACCACAATGCTCCATGAACTTTTCATCACAATGCTCCGTGACCCTTGTCATAACAATGCTCCATGCCTTTGTCAGAAAAATGCGCCATGACCCTTGTCATCACAATGGGCCACGCGCATTTCATCCCAACGGTCCAGAAATTTGTCAATGCAATGCTCCATAAAACTTGTAATCACAAAGATCCATGCCCTTCTTATCACAATGCTCCATTACACCTGTCATAGCAATGCTCCATGACCCCTGCCATCAAAATGTTCCACGGCCTTGTCATCACAATGCTCCAAGACCCCTGTAATCAAAATGCTCCATGCCCTTGTCATCACAAAGCTCAATGACACATGTCATCATAATATTCCATGGACTTCTCATCAAAATGCTCCATGCCCTTGTCATCACAATGCTCCCAGACCCCTGTAATCACAGTACTCCATGCCCCTTTTCCTATCAATGGTCCATGAACCCTGACATCACAGTGCATCATGCCAATCATCATAATGCTTCTGGCTATTGTCAGCACAATGAAATCAAAATTCTCTATGACCTCTGTCATCACAATGCTCCATAACCCAAAGCATCACAATACTCCATGAACATTTTCATCACAATGCTCCATGACCATTGTCATCACAATGATCCATGCCCTTCTCATCCCAATGCTCCATGACCCCTCTATTCACAATGCTCTGTGACACTTGTCATCAGAGTTCACCATGACACCTGTCATCACAATGCTCCATGACTTTGTCAGCAAAATGCTACATGACCTTGTCATTACAATGCTCTATGTGCTTGTCATCACAATACTCCATTTCCATTGTCATCACAATCCTCCATGAAACTTTTGATCAGATTGCTTAATGCCTTTTTCATCACAATGCTCCATGATCCTTGAAATCAAAATGATCCATGACCTCTCTCATCACAATGCTCCAAAACCTTGTGATCACAATGTTCCATAACACTTGTCATCACAACGCTCCATGATGCCTGTCATCACAATACTCCATGCTCTTTTCATCACAATGCTCCATGACCTTTGTCATCACAATTCTCAATACACTTGTCATCACAATGCTCCCTGACACTTGTCGTCACAATGCACCTTGAACCCTGTCACCAAAGGCTCCATGACATTTTCGTCACAAGGCCCCATGCCGTTTTCATCAAACTGATCGATGTCATTGTCATCAAAATACTCCACAAGCTTGTCATCAGAATGTTCCATGACCCTTGTCATCATAATTCTCCATGCACTTGTCAGCAAAATGCTCCCTGACCCTTGTCATCACAATGCTCCAAGCCATTGTCATCACAATGCTCCATTACCTTTGTCATCAGAATCCTCCATGACACTTGGCATCACAATGCTCCATGCCATTGTCATACAATGGGCCATTACATATGTCATCACAATGTGCGCTGAAACCTCTCTTCACAATAATGCATGACCTGGTCATCAAAATTCTCCATGCCCTTGTCATCACAAATCGCCATTCCAACTCTCATCGAATAATCCATGAAACTTATTAGACCAATGCTCCATGCCCTTGTCATCACAATGCTCCATGCACTTCTTATCACAATGCTCCATGACCCCTGTCATCAAAATGTTCTGTGACTACAGTCATCAATATGCTTCATGACCTTTATCATCACAATGGTCCATGCCCTCATCATCAACAGTCTCTGTGACATTTTTAACCACAATGCTCCATGAAATTTTCATCACAATGCTCTTTGGCCCTTCTCATCGCAATGCTCTATGCCTTTCTCAGCACAATGCTCCATGACCATTGTCATCACAATTCTCCATGCGCTTGTCAGCACAATGCTCCATGACACATGTCATCACAATGCTCCATGCGCTTGTCATCACAATGCTCCACAATCTTGTCATCACAATGCTCCATAAACCTTGTCATCACAATGCTCCATGCGCTTCTCATCACAATGGTCTCACAACTGATATCACAATGTTACATCAATATTCGTCACAATACTCCCTCACCTCTGTCATCACAATGTTCCATGACTCCTGTCATCACAGTGCTACATGCATTATCATCACAATGTTCGATGACCACTGTCATCACAATGTTACATAACCCCTGTCATCAAAATACTCCATGACCATTTTCATCAAAATGCTCCATAACCCGTGACATCACAATGTTCCATAACCCCTGTCATCAAAATATTCCATGACCTTTTTCATCAAATTGCTCCATGACCCTGTCATCACAATGCTTCCTGCCCTTCTCATCACAATGCAAAACGCCCTTGTCATCAAAATGCACCATGACCTTTGTCATCACAAAGATCTATGACCCTTGGCATAACAATGCTCCAAGTCATTGTCATCACAATGCACCATGAACGCTCTCATCACATTCCTTCATGCCCATGTCATCACATAGCTCCATGACACATGTCATCAGAATGTTCCATGGCCTTCTCATCACAGTGTTCCTTTCCCATGCCATCACAATGCTCCATTACCCCTGTCATAACAATGCTCCATGACCCCGGCGATCACAATGTTCCACGGCCTTGTCATCACAAGGCTCCATGACACTTGTCTCCAAAATGATCCAAGACCCCTGTAATCACAATGATCCATGCCCCTTTTCAACACAATGCTCCATGAACCCTGTCATCACAATGCCTCATGCCCATCATCATAATGCTTCATGCTATTGTCAGCACAATTAAATCAAAATTCTTCATGACCTCTGTCATAACAATGATCCAAACACTTGTGATCACATTATTCAATAACACTTGTCATCACAATGCCCCATGACGCTCGTCACCACAATTATCCATGGTCTTCTCATCACAATGCTCCATGACCTTTCTCATCACAATGCTCAATACACTTGTCATCACAATGCTCCCTGACACTTGTCGTCAGTATGCTCCTTGAACCCTGTCATGACAAAGCTCCATGCCTTTTTCATCACAATGATCCATGCCCTTTTCATCACAATGCTCCTAGAACACTGTAATCACAATGTTCCATGCCCTTGTCATCACAAAGCTCAATGACGCATATCTTCAGAATGCTCCTTCGCCTTCTCCTCACAATGCTCCATATCCATGTCATCACAATGTTCCAAGACCCCTGTAATCACAATGGTCCATGCCCCTTTTTATCAGTATGCTCCAAGAGATTTGTCATCACAGTCCACCATGGTTTTCTCATCACAATGCTCCAGGACCTTATCATCACAATGCTTCACGACATTTTCCTGAAAATTCTCAATGGCCCTTGTCATCATAATGCTCCAAGCCCTAGTCCTTAAAATGCTCCATTATATTTGTCATCACAATCCTCCATTACATTTGGCATCACAGTGCTCCCTGCCTTTGTCATCACAATGGACCATGACATATGTCATCACAATGCTCCCTGACACCTATCTTCACAATACTCCATGACCTTCTCATCACAATGATCCATGCCCTTGTCATCACAATGCACCATGTCCCCTGTCATCACAATAATCTATGAAACTTGTCAGAACAATGACCCATGCCCCTGTCATCAAAATGCTCCGTGCCCTTGTCATCACAATGCTCCATGCCATTGTCATCACAGTACTCCATGACCCCTGTCATCACAATGCTCCTTGACTCCAGTCAACACAATGCTTCATGAGATTTGTCATCACAATTGTCCATGCCCGCGTCATCACAAGGCTCTGTGACTTTTGTAACCACAGTGCCCCATGAACATTTCATCACAATGCTCCGTGATCCTTGTCATCACAATGCTCCATGCCTTTGTCAGAAAAATGCTCCATGACCCTTGTCATCACAATGTGCCATGCGCTTTTCATCACAACGGTCCACATATTTGTCATAGCAATGCTCCATAAACCCTGTAAACAAAATGTTCTATGCCCCTTTTCATCTCAATGAACCATGAACCCTGTCATCACAATGCACAATGCCCATCTTCATAATGCTTCATGCTATTGCCATCACAATGAATTCAAAATGCTCCATGATCTCTCTCATAACAATGCTCCAAACCCTTGGGATCATAATATTCCATAACACTTGTCATTCCAGTGCCCCATGACACTCGTCATCACAATTATCCATGGTCTTCTCATCACAATGCTCCATGACATATGTCATCACAATGCTCAATACACTTGTCATCAAAATGCTCCCAGACACTTGTTCTCTGTATGCTCCTTGAACCCTGTCATGACAAGGCTCCATGCCTTTTTCATCACAATGATCCATGCCCTTTTCCTCACAATGCTCCAAGACCCCTTTAAACACAATGCTCCATGCCCTTGTCATCACAAAGCACAATGAAACATGTCTTCAGATTGCTCCTTGGCCTTCTCCTCACAATGTTCCATGCCCATGTCATCACAATGTTCCAAGACCCCTGTAATCACAATGGTCCATGCACCTATTCATCAGTATGCTCCATGAGATTTGTCATCACATGTCTCTATGGATTTCTCATCACAATGCTCCAGGACCTTGTCATCACAATGCTTCACGACCTTGTTCTGAAAATTCTCAATGGCCCTTGTCATCATAATGCTCCAAGCCCTAGTCATCACAATGCTCCATTTTATTTGTCATCAAAATCCTCCATTACATTTGGCATCACAATGCTCCCTGCCATTGTCATTGCAATGGACCAGGACATATGTCATCACAATGCTCCATGACACCTGTCTTCACAATAATCCACGACCTTCCCATCACAATGATCCGTGCCCTTGTCATCACAATGCAATATGTCCACTGTCATCACAATAATCTATGAAATTTGTCAGACCAATAGTCCATGCCCCTGTCACCACAATGCTCCATGCCCTTGTCATCACAATGCTCCATGACCCCTGTCATCACATTGCTCCGTGACTCCAGTCATCACAATGCTTCATAACATTTGTCATCACAGTGGTCCATGCCCGCGTCAGCAAAAGGCTCTGTGACCTTTATAGCCACAATGCTCCATGAACTTTTCATCACAATGCTCCGTGACCTTTGTCATCAACATGCTCCATGCCTTTGTCAGAAAAATGCTCCTTGACCCTTGTCATCACAATGTTTTACCCGCTTTTCATCACAACGGTCCACAAATTTGTCATGGTAATGCTCCATAAACCTTGTAATCACAATGCTCCATGTCCTTCTCATCACAATGCTCCATTACACCTGTCGTAACAATTCTCCATGACCCCTGCCATCACAATATTCCACGGCCTTGTCATCACAAGGCTCCATGACACTTGCCATCACAATGCTCCAAGACCCCTGTAATCACAATGCTCCATGCCCTTGTCATCACAAAGCTCCATGACACATGCCATCAGAATGTTCCATGTCCTTCTCATCAAAATGCTCCAAGCCCTTGTCATCACAGTGCTCCAAGACCCCTGTAATCACAATGCTCCCTGCCCCTTTTCATCTCAATGCTCCATGAACCCTGTCATCACAATGCACCATGCCCATCATCATAATGCTTCCGGCTATTGTCACCACAATGAAATCAAAATTCTCCATGACCTCTGTCATCACAATACTCAATGAACATTTTCAGCCCAATGCTCCATGACCATTGTCATCACAATGATCCATGCCCTTGTCATCCCAATGCTCCATGACCCCTGTATTCACAATGCTCCGTGACGCTTGTCATCACAGTGCTCCATGACACATGTCATCACAATGCTCCATGACTTTGTCAGCAAATTGCTATATGACCTTGTCATTACAATGCTCTATGCACTTGTCATCACAATACTCCATTACCATTGTCATCACAATCCTCCATGAACCTTGGGATCACATTGCTTCATGCCCTTGTAATCACAATGCTCCATGCACCTTGAAATCAAAATGATCCATGACCTCTGTCATCACAATGCTCCAAACCCTTGTGATCACAATGTTCCATAACACTTGTCATCACAACGCTCCATGATGCCTCTCATCACAATACTCCATGAACTTTTCATCACAATTCTCCATGACCTTTGTCATCAAAATTCTCAATACACTTGTCATCACAATGCTCCCTAACACTTGTCATCAGAATGCTCCTTGAAACCTGTCACGAAAAGGCTCCATGCCTTTTTCAACACAGTGCCCCATGCCGTTTTCATCACAGTGCTCCACGCCACTGTCATCAAAATTCTCCACAAGCTTGTCATGAAAATGCTCCATGACCCTTGTCATCACAATTCTCCATGCACTTGTCAGCACAATGCTCTCTGACACTTGTCATCTCAATGCTCCAATCCATTGTCATCACAATGCACCATTATCTTTGTCATCAAAATCCTCCCTGACACTTGGCATCACAATGCTCCATGCCATTGTCATCACAATGGGCCATTACATATGTCAACACAAAGCTCCCTGACACCAGTCTTCACAATACTGCATGACCTGGTTATCACAATGCTCCATGCACTTGTCACCACAATGCACCATTCCAACAGTCATCGCAATAATCCATGAAACTTATTAGACCAATGCTTCATGCCCTTGTCATCACAATGCTCCATGACCCTTGTCAAGAGAATGCTCCATAAACTTTTCATCACAATGCTCTTTGATCCTTGTCATCACAATTCTCTATGCCTTTCTCAGCACAATGCTCCATGACCCTTGTCATCACAATGATCCATGCCCTTGTCATCGCAATGCTCCATGACCCCTGTATTCACAAAGCTCCATGACGCTTGTCATCACAGTGCTCCATGACACATATCATCACAATGCTCCATGACTTTGTCAGCAAAATGCTACATGACCTTGTCATTACAATGCTCTATGCACTTGTCATCACAATACTCCATTACCATTGTCATCACAATCCTCCATTAACCTTGGGTTCACATTGCTTCATGCCATTGTAATTACAATGTTCCCTGCTCCTTGAAATCAAAATGATCCGTGACTTCTGTCATCACAATGCTCCAAACCCTTGTGATCAAAATGTTCCATAATACTTGTCACCACAACGCTCCATGATGCCTGTCATCACAATACTCCATGCACTTTTCATCACAATGCTCCATGACCTTTGTCATCACAATTCTCAATACACTTGTCATCACAATGCTCCCTGAAACTTGTCATCAGGATGCTCCTTGAACCCTGTCACGAAAAGGCTCCATGCCTTTTTCATCACAAGGCCCCATGCCGTTGTCATCACAATGCTCCACGCCACTGTCATGAAAATACTCCACAAGCTTGTCATGAGAATGCTCCATGACCCTTGGCATCACAATTCTCCATGCACTTGTCAGCACATTGCTCCCTGATATTTGTGATAACAATGCTCCAAGCCATTGCCATCACAATGCTCTATTACTTTATCATCAGAATCCTCCATGACATTTGGTATCACAATGCTCCATGCCATTGTCATCACAATGGGCCATTACATATGTCATCACAATGCTCCCTGACACCTGTCTTCACAATACTGCATGACCTGGTCATCACAATGCTCCATGCCCTTGTCATCACAATGCACAATTCCAACTGTCATCACAATAATCCATGAAAATTATTAGACCAATGCTCAATGCCATTGTCATCACAATGCTCCATGCCCTTGTTATCACAATGCTCCATGACCCCTGTCATCACAATGCTCCGTGACTCCAGTTATCACAATGCTTCATGACCTTTGTCACCACAATGGTCCATGCCCTCATCATCAACAGTCTCTGTGTTCTTTTTAACCACAATGCGACATGAACTTTTCATCAAAATGGTCTTTGACCCTTGTCATCACAATGCTCTGTGCACTTCTCATCAAAATGCTCAATCACCACTGATATCACAATGTTACATCACTATTCGTCACAATATTCCCTCACCCCTGTCATCAAAATGTGCCATGACTCCTGTCATCACAATGCTACATGCACTTATCATCACAATGTTCGATGACCCCTGGCATCACAATGTTCCATAACCCCTATCATCAAATTGTTCCATGATCCTTTTCATCAAATTGCTCCATGACCCAGTCATCACAATGTTCCATGTCATTGTCATCACAGTGCTCCATGAAGGTTCTCATTACATTGCTCCATGTCCTTGTCTTCACAAACCTCCATGACACATGTTATCAGAATGCTGCATGGCCTTCTCATCACAATGCTCCATGCCCTTGCCATCACAATGCTCCATTACCCCTGTCATAAAAATGCTCCATGAACCCTGATATCACGATGTTCCATGGCCTTGTTATCACAAGGCTCCATGACCCTTCTCATCACAATGCTCCAAGACCCCTGTAATCACAATGCTCCATGCCCGTTTTCATCTCAATGATCCATGAACCCTGTCATCACAATGCACCGTGCCCATCATCATAATGCTTCATGCTATTGTCATCACAATGAAATCAAAATGCTCCATGACCTCTGTCATAACAATGGTCCTAACCCTTGTGATCACAATATTCAATAATACTTGTCATCACAATGCCCCATGAAGCTCGTCATACCAATTATCCATGGTCTTCTCATCACAATGCTCCATGACCTTTGTCATCACAATGATCAATACACTTGTCATCAATATGCTCCCTGACACTTGTTCTCTGTATGCTCCTTGAATCCTGTCATGACAAGGCTCCATGCCTTTTTCATCACAATGATCCATGCACTTTTCATCAAAATGCTCCATGACCCCTGACATCACAGTGTTCCATAACCCCTGTCATCAAAATGTTTCATGACCCTTTTCAACAAATTGCTCCATGACCCTGTCATCACAATGCTCCCTGCACTTCTCATCACAATGCACAACACACTTGTCATCAAAATGCTCCATGACCTTTGACATCACAAAGATCCATGACACTTGGCATCACAGTGCTCCATGTCATTGTCATCACAATGCTCCATGAACACTCTCATCACATTGCTCCATGCCCTTGTCACAACAAAGCTCCATGACACATGTCATCAGAATGCTCCATGGCCTTCTCATCACAATGCTCTATGCGTTTGACATCACAATGCTCCATTACCCCTGTCATAACAATGCTCCATGACACCTGCCATCACGATGTTCTGTGGCCTTGTCATCACAAGGCTCCATGACCCTTCTCATCACAATGCTCCAAGACCCCTGTAATCACAATGCTCTATGCCACTTTTCATCTCAATGATCCATGAACCCTGTCATCACAATGCACCATGCCCATCATCATAATGCTTCATGCTATTCTCATCACAATGAAATCAAAATGCTCCATGACCTCTGACATAACAATGCTCCAAAACCTTGTGATCACAATATTCCATAACACTTGTCATCACAGTGCCCCATGACACTCATCATCACAATTATCCATGGTCTTCTCATCACAATGCTCCATGACATTTGTCATCACAATGCTCAATACACTTGTCATCAAAATGCTCCCTGACACTTGTGGTCTGTATGCTCCTTGAACCCTGTCATGACAAGGCTCCATGCCTTTTTCATCACAATGATCCATGCACTTTTCATCAAAATGCTCCATGACCCCTGACATCACAGTGTTCCATAACCCCTGTCATCAAAATGTTTCATGACCCTTTTCAACAAATTGCTCCATGTCCCTGTCATCACAATGCTCCCTGCACTTCTCATAACAATGCACAACACACTTGTCATCAAAATGCTCCATGACCTTTGACATCACAAAGATCCATGACACTTGGCATCACAGTGCTCCATGTCATTGTCATCACAATGCTTCATGAACACTCTCATCACATTGCTCCATGCCCTTGTCACAACAAAGCTCCATGACACATGTCATCAGAATGCTCCATGGCCTTCTCATCACAATGCTCTATGCGCTTGCCATCACAATGCTCCATTACCCCTGTCATAACAATGCTCCATGACACCTGCCATCACGATGTTCCGTGGCCTTGTCATCACAAGGCTCCATGACCCTTCTCATCACAATGCTCCAAGACCCCTGTAATCACAATGCTCTATGCCACTTTTCATCTCAATGATCCATGAACCCTGTCATCACAATGCACCAAGCCCATCATCATAATGCTTCATGCTATTCTCATCACAATGAAATCAAAATGCTCCATGACCTCTGACATAACAATGCTCCAAAACCTTGTGATCACAATATTCCATAACACTTGTCATCACAGTGCCCCATGACACTCATCATCACAATTATCCATGGTCTTCTCATCACAATGCTCCATGACATTTGTCATCACAATGCTCAATACACTTGTCATCAAAATGCTCCCTGACACTTGTGGTCTGTATGCTCCTTGAACCCTGTCATGACAAGGCTCCATGCCTTTTTCATCACAATGATCCATGCTCTTTTCCTCACAATGCTCCAAGACCCCTTTAAACACAGTGCTCCTTGCCCTTGTCATCACAAAGCTCAATGAAACATGTCTTCAGAATGCTCCTTGGCATTCTCCTCACAATGCTCCATGCCCATGTCATCACAAAGTTCCAACAACCCTGTAATCACAATGGTCCATGCGCCTTTTCTTCAGTATGCTCCATGAGATTTGTCATCACAAGTCTCTATGGATTTCTCATCACAATGCTCCAGGACCTTGTCATCACAATGCTGCACGACAATGTTCTGAAAATTCTCAATGGCCCTTCTCTTCATAATGCTCCAAGCCCTAGTCATTAAAATGCTCCATTATATTTGTCATCATAATCCTCCATTACCTTTGGCATTACAATGTTCCCTGCCTTTGTCATTGCAATGGAAAATGACGTATGTCATCACAATGCTCCCTGACACCTGTCTTCACAATACTCCATGACCTTCTCATCACAATGATCCATGCCCTTGTCATCAAAATGCACCATGTCCACTCTCATCACAATAATCTATGAAATTTGTCAGAACAATGCTCCATGCCCCTGTCACCACAACGCTCCATTCCCTTGTCATCACAATGCTCCATGACCACTGTCATCACAATGCTCCATGACTCCAGTCATCACAATGATTCATATCGTTTGTCATCACAGTGGTCCATGCCCACGTCATCACAAGGCTCTGTGACCTTTGTAACCACAATGCTGAATGAACAGTTCATCACAATGCTCCGTGACCCTTCTCATCAAAATGCTCCATGCCTTTGTCAGAAAAATGCTCCTTGACCCTTGTCATCACAATGTGCTACGTGCTTTTCATCACAACTGTCCACAAATTTGTCATGGTAATGCTCCATAAACCTTGTAATCACAATGCTCCAAGACCCCTGGAATCACAATTCTCCCTGCCCCTTCCCATCTCAATGCTCCATGAACCCTGTCATCACAATGCACCATGCCCATCATCATAATGATTCCGGCTATTGTCAGCACAATGAAATCAAAATTCTCCATGACCTCTGTCATCACAATGCTCCATGACAGCTGTCATCAAAATACTCCATGAACATTGTCAGCCCAATGCTCCATGACCCTTGTCATCACAATGATCCTTGCCCTTGTCACCCCAGTGCTCCATGACGCCTTATTCACAATGCTCTGTGACGCTTGTCATCACAGTGCTCCATGACACCTGTCATTAGAATGCTACATTCCCTTGTCATCCCAATGCTCCATGACCCCTGTATTCACAATGCTCCGTGACGCTTGTCATCACAGTGCTTCATGACGCCTGTCATCACAAGGCTCCTTGCCTTTGTCATCACAGTACTCCATGACCCGTGTCAACATAATGCTCCATGACTCCAGTCACCACAATGCTTCATAACATTTGTCATCACAATTGTCCATGCCCACGTCATCACAAGGCTTTGTGACCTTTGTAACCACAATGCTCCATGAACTTTTCATCACAATTCTCCGTGATCCTTGTCATCACAATGTTCCATGCCTTTGTCAGAAAAATGCTCCCTGACCCTTGTCATCACAATGTGCCACGTGCTTTTCATCACAATGGTCCACAAAGTTGTCATAGCAATGTTCCATAAACCTTGTAATCTCAATTCTCCATGCCCTTCTCATCACAATGCTCGATTACCACTGTCAGAACAATGCTCCATGACCCCTGCCATCACAATGTTCCTCGGCCTTGTCATCACAAGGCTCAATGACAATTGTCTACACAATGCTCCAAGACCACTGTAATCACAATTCTCCATGCCCTTGTCATCACAAAGCTCCATGACACATGTCATCAGAATGTTCGATGGCATTCTCATCATAATGCTCCATGCCCTTGTCATTACAGTGCTCCTAGACCCCTGTAATCACAATGCTCCATGCCCCTTTTCATCTCAATGCTCCATGAACCCTGTCATCACAATGCATCATACCCTTCATCAAAATGCTTCCGGCTATTTTCAGCACAATGAAATAAAAATTCTCCATGACCTCTGTCATCACAATGCTCCATGACCCCTGTCATCAAAACACTACATGAAAATTTGCAGCCCAATGCTCCATGACCCTTGTCATCACAATGATCCATGCCCTTGTCATCCCAATGCTCCATGACCCCTGTATTCACAATGCTCCGTGACGCTTGTCATCACAGTGCTGCATGACACCTGTAATCACAGTGCTCCATTCCCTTGTCATCCCAATGCTCCATGACCCCTGTATTCACAATGCTCCGTGACGCTTGTCACCACAGTGCTCCATGACACCTGTCATCACAATGTTCCATGCCTTTGTCAGCAAAATGCTACATGACTTTGTCATTACCATGCTTTATGCGCTTATCATCACAATACTCCATTACCATTGTCATCACAATCATCCATGAATCTTGGGATCACATTGCTACATGCCCTTGTCATCACAATGCTCCATGCTCCTTGAAATCAAAATGATCCATGACCTCTGTCATCACAATGCTCCAAAACCTTGTGATCAAAATGTTCCATAATACTTGTCCTCCCAACGCTCCATGATGCCTGTCATCACAATACCCCATGCACTTTTCATCACAATGCTCCACGACCTTTGTCATCACAATTCTCAATACACTTGTCATTACAATGCTCCCTGAGTCTTGTCGTCAGAATGCTCCTTGAACCCTGTCACGAAAAGGCTCCATGCCTTTTTCAACACAATGCCCCATGCCGTTTTCATCACAATACTCCACGCCACTGTCAGCAAAAACTCCACATGCTTATCATGAGAATATTCCATGACACTTGTCATCAAATTCTCCATGCACTTGTCAGCACAATGCTCCCTGACACTTGTCATCTCAATGCTCCAAGCCACAGTCATCACAATGCACCATTACCTTTGTCATCAGAATCCTCCATGACACCTGGCATCACAATGCTCCATGTCATTGTCATCACAATGGGCCATTACATATGTCATCACAATGCTCCCTGACACCTCTCTTCACAATACTGCATGACCTGGTCATCACAATGCTCCATGCCCTTGTCACCACAATGCACCATTCCAACAGTCATCTCAGTAATCAATGAAACTTATTAGACCAATGCTCCATGCCCTTGTCATCACAATGCTCCATGACCCTTGTCATCACAATGCTCCATGAACTTTTCATCACAATGCTCTTTGATCCTGGTCATCACAATTCTCTATGCCTTTCTCAGCGCAATGCTCCGTGACCCTTGTCATCACAATGCTCCATGCGCTTGTCAGCACGATGCTGCATGACACATGTCATCATAATGCACCATGCACTTGTCATTACAGTGCTCCACAAGCTTGTCATCAGAATGCTCCATAAACTTTGTCATCACAATGCTCCATGCACTTCTCATCAAAATATTCTCTCACCACAGATATCACAATGCTACATCACTATTCGTCACAATACTCCCTCACCCCTCTTATCACAGTGTTCCATGACTCCTGTCATCACAAGGCTACATGCAATTATCATCACAATGTTCGATGTCCCCTGACATCACAATGATCCATAACCCCTGTCAGCAAAATGCTTCATGACCCTTTTCATCATAATGCCCCATGACACCTGACATCACAATGTTCCATAATCTTTCTCATCAAAATGTTCCATGACCCTTTTCATCAAATTGCTCAATGACCCTCTCATCACAATGCTCCCTGCCCTTCTCATCACAGTGCACAACGCACTTGTCATCAAAATGCTCCATGACCATTGTCATCACAAAGATCCATGATGCTTTGCATCACAGTGCTCCATGCCCTTGTCCTCACAAAGCTCCATGACACATGTCATCAGAATGCTCCATGGCCTTCTCATCACAATGTTCCATGCCCTTGCCATCACAATGCTCCATTACACCTGTCATAAAAATGCTCCATGACACCTGCCATCACGATGTTCCGTGGCCTTGTCATCACAAGGCTCCATGACCCTTCTCATCACAATGCTCCAAGACCCCTGTAATCACAATGCTCCATGCCCATTTTTCATCTCAATGATCCATGAACACTGTCATCACAATGCACCATGCCCATCATCATAATGCTTCATGCTATTGTCATCACAATGAAATCAAAATGCTCCATGACCTCTGTCATAACAATGCTCCAAACCCTTGTGATCACAATATTCCATAACACTTACCATCACAGTGCCCCATGACACTCGTCATCACAATTATCCATGGTCTTCTCATCACAGTGCTCCATGACCATTGTCATCACAATACTCAATACACTTGTCATCAAAATGCTCCCTGACACTTGTTGTCTGTATGCTCCTTGAACCCTGTCATGACAAGGCTCCATGCCTTTTTCATCACAATGATCCATGCACTTTTCTTCACAATGCTCCAAGACCCATTTGAACACAATGCTCCATGCCCTTGTCATCACAAAGCTCAATGACAAATGTCATCAGAATGCTCCTTGGCATTCTACTCCCAATGTTCCATGCCCATGTCATCACAAAGTTCCAAGACCCCTGTAATCACAGTGGTCCATGCCCCTTTTCATCAGTATGCTCCCTGAGATTTGTCATCACAAGTCTCTGTGGATTTCTCATCACAATGCTCCAGGAACTTGTCATCACAATGCTTCTCGACCTTGTTCTCAACATTCTCAATGGCCCTTGCCTTCATAATGCTCCAAGCCCTAGTCATCACATTGCTCCATTATATATGTCATCAAAATCCTCCATTACATTTGGCATCACAATGCTCCCTGCCATTGTCATTGCAATGGACCATGACATAAGTCATCACAATGCTCCCTGACACCTGTGTTTACAATACTTCATGACCTTCTCATCACAATGATCCATGGACTTGTCATCACAATGCTCCATGACACCTGTATTCACAATGCTCCATGACCCTTGTCATCACAGTGCTCAATGACACCTGTCATCACAGTGCTCCATGGCTTTTTCAGCAAAATGCTACATGACCTTGTCATTACAATGCTCTATGCGCTTGTCATCACAATACTCCATTACCATTGTCATCACAATCCTCCATGAATCTTGTGATCACATTGCTACATGCCCTTGTCATCACAATGTTCCATGCTCCTTGAAATCAAAATGATCCATGACCTCTGTCATCACAATGCTCCAAAACCTTGTGATCACAGTGTTCCATAACACTTGTCATCCCAACGCTCCATGATGACTGTCATCACAATACTCCATGCCCTTTTCATCACAATGCTCCATGACCTTTGTCATCACAATTCTCAATACACTTGTCATCACAAGTCTCCCTGACACTTGTCGTCAGAATGCTCCTTGAACGCTGTCACGAAAAGGTTCCATGCCTTTTTCAACACAATGCCCCATGCCGTTTTCATCACAATGCTCCACGCCACTGTCAGCAAAAAACTCCTCAAGCTTATCATGAGAATGTTCCATGACCCTTGTCATCACAATTCTCCATGCACTTGTCAGCACAATGCTCCCTGAACCTTGTCATCTCAATGCTCCAAGCCACTGTCATCACAATGCACCATTACCTTTGTCATCAGAATCCTCCATGACACCTGGAATCACAATGCTCCATGCCATTGTCATCACTATGGGCGATTACATATGTCATCACCGTGCTCCCTGACACCTCTCTTCACAATACTGCATGACCTGGTCATCACAATTCTCCATGCTCTTGTCAACACAATGCACCATTCCAACAGTCATCACAATAATCCATGAAAATTATTAGACCAATGCTCCATGCCCTTGTCATCACAATGCTCCATGACCCTTGTAATCACAATGCTCCATGAACTTTTCATCACAATGCTCTTTGATCCTTGTCGTCACAATGCTCTATGCCTTTCTCAGCGCAATGCTCCATGACCCTTGTCATCACAATGCTCCATGCACTTGTCAGCACGATGCTACATGACGCATGTCATCATAATGCACCATGTGCTTGTCATCACAGCGCTCCACAAGCTTGTCATCACAATGCTCCATAAACATTGTCATCACAGTGCTCCATGCACTTCTCATCAAAATGATGTCTCACCACAGATATCACAATGTTACCTCACTATTCGTCACAATACTCACTCACTCCGGTTATCACAATGTTCCATGACCCCTGTCATCACAATGCTACATGCATTTATCATCACAATGTTCGATGACCACTGACATCACAATGCTCCATAACCCCGGTCATCAAAATGTCCCATGACCCTTTTCATCATAATCCTCCATGACCCCTGACATCACAATGTTCCATATCCCCTGTCATCAAAATGTCCCATGACACTTTTCATCAAATTTCTCCATGACCCTGTCATCACAATGCTCCCTGCCTTTCTCATCACAATGCACAATGCCTTTGTCATCAAAATGCTCCATGACCTTTGTCATCACAAAGATCCATGACCCTTGGCATCACAATGCTCCATGTCATTGTCATCACAATTCTCCATGAACACTCTCATCACATTGTTCCATGCCCTTGTCATCACAAAGCTCCATGAAACATGTCTTCAGAATGCTCCATGGCCTTCTCATCACAATGCTCCATGTCCTTGCTGTCAAAATGCTCCATGACCCCTGCCATCACGATGTTCTGTGGCCTTGTCATCACAAGGCTCCATGACCCTTCTCATCACAATGCTCCAAGACCCCTGTAATCAAAATGCTCCATGCCCATTATTCATCTCAATGATCAATGAACCCTGTCATCACAATGCACCATGCCCATCATCATAATGCTTCATGTTATTGTCATCACAATGAAATCAAAATGCTCCATGACCTCAGTCATAACAATGCTCCAAAAACTTGTGATCACAATATTCCATAACACTTCTCATCACAGTGCCCCATGACACTCGTCATCACAATTATCCGTGTTCTTCTCATCACAATGCTCCATGACCTTTGTCATCACAATGCTCAATACACTTGTCATCAAAATGCTCCCTGACACTTGTTGTCTGTATGCTCCTTGAACCCTGTCATGACAAGGCTCCATGCCTTTTTCAACACAATGATCCATGCCCTTTTAATCACAATGCTCCAAGACCCATGTAATCACAATGCTCCATGCCCTTGTCATCACAAAGCTCAATGACGCATGTCATCAGAATGCTCCATGGCTTTCTCATCACAATGCTCCATGCCCTTGTCATCACAATGCTCCAAGACCCCTGTAATCACAATGCTCCATGTCCCTTTTCATCAGAATGCTCCATGAGACTTGTCATCACAAGTCTCCATTGTCTTCTCATCAAAGTGCTCTAGGAACTTGTCATCAAAATGCTCCATGACCCCTGTCATCACAATACTCCATGAACATTTTCAGCCCAATGCTCCATGACCTTTGTCATCACAATGATCCATGCCCTTGTCATCCCAATGCTCCATGACCCCTGTATTCACAATGCTCCGTGACGCTTGTCATCACAGTGCTCCATGACACCTGTCATCACAATGCTCCATGACTTTGTCAGCAAAATGCTACCTGACCTTGTCATTGCGATGCTCTATTCGTTTGTCATCACAATACTCCATTACCATTGTCATCACAGTCCTCCATGAACCTTGGGATCACATTGCTTCATGCCCTTGTCATCACAATGCTCCATGCTCCTTGAAATCAAAATGATCCATGACTTCTGTCATCACAATGCTCAAAACCCTTGTGATCACATTGTTCCATAACACTTGTCATCACAACGCTGCATGATGCCTGTCATCACAATACTCCATGCCCTTTTCATCACAATGCTCCAAGACTTTGTCATCACAATTCTCAATACATTTGTCATCACAATGCCCCATGCCATTTTCATCACAATACTCCATGCCATTGTCATCAAAATACACCACAAGCTTGTCATCAGAATACTCCATGACCCTTTTCATCACAATTCTCCATTCACCTGTCAGCACAATGCTCCATGACCCTTGTCATCACAATGCTCCAAGCCATTGTCATCACAATGCTCCATTACCTTTGTCATCAGAATCCTCCATGACACTTGGCATCACAATGCTCCATGCCATTGTCATCACTATGGGCCATTACATATGTCATCCCAATGCTCCCTGACACCTGTCTTCACAGTACTGCATGACCTGGTCATCACAATGCTCCATGCCCTTGTCATCACAATGCGCCATTCCAACTGTCATCACAATAATCCATGAAACTTATTAGACCAATGCTCCATTCCCTTGTCATCACAAGGCTCCATGCCCTTGTTATCACAATGGTCCCTGACCCCTGTCATCAAAATGCTCCATGCCTCCATTCATCACAATGCTTCATGACCTTTGTCATCACAGTGGTCCATGCCCTAGTCATCAACAGTCTCTGTGACATATTTAACCACAATGTTCCATGAACTTTTCATCACAATGCTCTTTGACCCTTGTCATCACAATGCTCCATGCGCTTGTCCGCACAATGTTCCATGACCCATGTCATCACAATGCACCCTGCACTTTTCATCACTGTGCTCCACAATCTTGTCACTACAATGCTGCATAAAACTTGTCATCACAATGCTCCATGCACTTCTCATCAAAATGCTCTCTCAACACTGATATCACAATGTTACATCGCTATTCATCACAATACTCTGTCACCCCTGTCATCACAATGTTCCATAACTTCTGTCTTTGCAATGCTACATGCACTTATCATCACAAAGTTCGATGACCCCTGACATCACAATGTTCCATAACCCCTGTCATCAAAATGCTCCATAACACTTTTCCTCAAAATGCTCAATGACCCCCTGACATCACAATGTACTATAACACCTGTCATCAAAATATTCCATGACCCTTTTCATCAAATTGCTCTATAACCCTGTCATCACAATGCTCCCTGCCCTTCTCATCACAATGTACCACGACCTTGTCATCAAAATGCTCCATGACCTTTGTCATCACAAGGATCCATGACCCTTGGCATCTCAATGCTCCATGCCATTGTAATCACAATGCTCCATGAACCCTCTAATCACAATGCTCCATGCCCCTCTGCATCTCAATGCTCCATGAACCCTGTCATCAAAATGCACCATGCCCATCATCATAATGCTTCAGGCTATTGTCATCACAATGAAATCAAAATATTCGATGATCTACCTCATCACAATGCTCCAAATCCTTGTGATCACAATGTTCCATAACACTTATCATCACAACGTCACTTGACGCTCATCATCACAATTATCCATGGTCTTCTCATCACAGTGCTCCATGACCTTTGTCATCACAGTGCTCTATACACTTGTCATCACAATGCTCCCTGACACTTGTCATCAGTATGCTCCTGGAACACTCTCATGACAAGGCTCCATACCATTTTCATAACAATGATCCATGCCAATTTCATCACAATGCTCCAAGACACCAGTAAACACATTGCTCCATGCCCTTGTCATCACAATGCCCCAAGACCCCTGTAATCACAATACTCCTTGCCCCTTTTCATCAGAATGCTCCATGAGACTTGTTATTACAAGGCTCCATGGTCTTCTCATCACAATTCTCCAGGAACTTTTCATCACAGTGCTCCATTCCCTTGTCATCACTATGCTCCATGACCCCTGTCCTCACAATACTTCCTGAATATTTTCAGTCCAATTCTCCAGGAACTTCTCATCACAATGCTTCATGATCCCTATCATCACAATGCTCCATGACCACTCTCATCACAACGCTCCATGACCCCTGACAACACAGTGATCCGGGACTCTTGTCATCACAATGCTCCATTCCCTAGTCAACACAATGCTCCATGAACATTTTCAGCCCAATGCTCCATGACACTTGTCATCACAATGATCCATGCCCTTGTCATCCCAATGCTCCATGATCCCTATAATCACAATGATCCGTGATGCTTCTCATCACAGTGCTCTATGACCCTTATCATCACAATGCTCCATGCCTGTGTCAGCAAAATGCTATATGACCTTGTCATCACAATGCTCCATTTGCTTGTCATCACAATACTCCCTTACCATTGTCATCAAAATCCTCCATGAAACTTGGGATCACATTGATTCATGCCCTTGTCATCCCAATGCTCCATGCTCCTTGAAAACAAAATGATCCATGACTTCTATCATCACAATGCTCCAAACCCTTGTGATCACAATGTTCTATAACACTTGTCATCACAACGCTCCATGATGCCTGTCATCACAATACTCCATGCCCTTTTCGTCAAAATGCTCCATGATCTTTTTCATCACCATTCTCAACACACTTGTCATCACAATGTTCCCTGACACTTGTCATCAGAATGCTCCTTGAAACCTGTCATGAAATGGCTTCATGCCTATTTCATCACAATGCTCCGTGCCCTTTTCATCACAATGCTCCATGCCATTTTCGTCACAATACTCCACAAGCTTGTCATTAGAATGCTCCATGACACTTGTCATCACAATGCTCCATGGCCACTGTCATCACAAGGCTCCATACCCCTTGTCATTACTGTGCTCCATGACGCTCGTCATCACAAGTATCCATGGTCTTCTCACCACAATGCTCTACGCCCTTGTCATCAAAATGCTCCATGACACTTGTCATCACAATTCTCCATGGCCACTGGCATCACAATGCTCCATACCCCTTGTCATTACTGTGCTCCATGACGCTCGTCATCACAATTATCCATGGTCTTCTCATCACAATGCTCTACGCCCTTGTCATCAAAATGCTCCATGACCCTTGTCATCACAATGCTCCATGGCCACTGTCATCACAATGCTGCATTCCCCTTGTCATTACAGTGCTCCATGACGCTTGTCATCACAATTATCCATGGTCTTCTCATCACAATGCTCCACGGTCTTTCCATCACAGTGCTCCATGCCCTGGTCATCACAATGCTCCATATTCCTTGTCATCACAATTCTCCTCGTTCTTGGCATCACTATGCTCCATGACACTTCTCATCACCGTGTTACATGATTTGTCATCACAATTCTCTATGCACTTGTCATCGCAATGCTCCATGACCCCTGTCATAGGAAGCTCCATGTGCTTCTCATCACAATGCTTCATGAACTTGTCATCAAAATTCTCAGTGGCCCTTGTCATCACAATGCTCCATGCCCTTGTCATCACAATGCTCCATGTCCCTTGTCATCACAATGCTCCAAGCTCTTGTCATAAAAATGCTCCATTACATTTGTCATCACAATCCTCCATGACACTTGGCATCACAATGTTCCATTCCATTGTCATCGCAATGGACCATGACATATGTCATCACAATGCTCCCTGAGACCTGTCTTCAAAATACTCCATGACCTTCTCATCACAATGCTCCATGCCTTGGTCATCACATTGCACCATGCCCACTGTCATCACAATAATCCATGAAACATGTCAGGCCAATGCTCCATGCCCCTGTCATCACAATGCTCATTGCCTTTTCATCACAAAGCTCTATGACCCCTGTCATCACAATGCTCCGTGACTCCAGTCATCACAATGCTTCATGACCTTTGTCATCACAATGGTCCATGCCCTCGTCATCACAAGGCTCTGTGACCTTTGTCACCAAAATGCTCCATGAAATTTTCATCACAATGCTCGGTGACCCTTGTCATCACATTGCTCCATGTCTTTGTCAGCACAGTGCTCCATGACCCATGTCATCACAATGCGCCATGTGCTTGTCATCACAATGCTCCACAATCTTGTCATCACAATGCTCCATAAAACTTGTCATCACAATGCTCCATGCACTTCTTATCAAAATGCTCTCTCACGAATGATATCAAAATGTTCCCTCACTAGTCATCACAATACACCCACTACCCTGTCATCACAATGGTCCACAACACCGTCATGAAAATGTCCCATGACTCCTGACATCACAATGTTCCATAACCCCTGTCATCAAAATGTTCCATGACACTTTTCATCAAATTGCTCCATGACCCTGTCATCACAATGCTCCCTGCCCTTCACAAGAGAATTCACCACACCCTTGTCATCAAAATGCTCCATGACCTTTGTCATCACAAAACTCCATGACCCTTGGCATCACAATTCTCCATGCCATTGTCATCAAAATGCTCCAAAAACCTCTCATCACATCGTTCCAAGCCCTTGTCATCACAGGATCCATGATGCTTTTCATCACAATGCTTGATGCCATTCTTCTCACAATGCTCCATGCGCTTGTCATTACAATCCTCCATGAACCATGTATCACAGTGTTCCGTGCCGTTGTTATCTCAATGCTCCTTGCCCCCTCTCATCACAATAATCCATGAAACATCTCAGAGCAATGTTCCATGCCCTTTTAATCACAATGATCCAAGACTCCTCTAATCATAATTCTCCATGCCCTTTTTCATCTCAATGCACCATGAACGCTGTCATCACAATGCACCAATGCACATCATCATAATGCTTCATGCTATTGTCATCACAATGAAATCTGAATGCTCTATTACCTCTGTCATCACAATTCTCCAAATCCTTGTGATCACAATATTCCATAACACTTATCATCACAGCTCCCCATAACGCTCGTCATCACAATTATCCATGGTCTTCTAATCACAATGCTCCATGACATTTGTCATCACAATGCTCAATACCCTTGTCATCACAATGGTCCCTGACACTTGTCATCAGTATGCTCCTTGAACCCTGTCATGAAAAGGCTCCATGCCTTTTTCATCACAATGTTACATGCCCTTTTCCTCACAGTGCTCCAAGACCCCTGTAATCACAATGTTCCATGCCCTTGTCATCACAAAACTCCATGATGCATGTCATCAGAACGCTCCATGACATTCTCATCCCAATGTTCAATGCCCTTGTCATCACAATGCTCCAAGACCCCTGTAATCACAATGCTCCATGACCCTTTTCATCAGAATGCTCCATGCGACTTGTCATCACATGGCTCCATGGTCTTCTCATCACAGTGCTCCAGTACCTTTTCATCACAATGCTCCTTGACCCCTGTCATCACAATACTCCATGAACATTTTCAGCCCAATGCTCCATGAGGTTCTCATCACAATGCTCCTTGACCTCTGTCATCACAATGCTCCATGACCACTGTCATCACAATGCTCCATGAACCATGACAACACAATGATCCGGGACTCTTGTCATCAAAATGCTCCATGCCCTTGTCATCCCAATGCTCCATGAACCCTTTAATCACAATGATCCATGACGCTTGTCATCACAGTGCTCCATGAACCTTGTCATCACAATGCCTTTGTCAGCAAAATGATACATAATCTTGTCACCACAATGCTCCATGTGCTTGTCATCACAATCCTCCATGACCCTTGGGATCATATTGCTTTATGCCCTTGTCATCTCTATCTTGCCTTTCTGGTTTTTACAGATTTTCGGATGCCCTTTTTGACTGGTGGGAAGCGACAATTCTTTGTAGTGTGGATTTGCATTGTGCGCTTGCTTGATTGGCCAAAAAGGGCCTCTGACTTTTCTCCTGAATATATTCAGGAGAAAATCATACGCTGTTTTTGGCCAAGTGCATCATTCTCGAAGTTGTGATGCCTTTCCTGTGCTTTAAAGGCGATTCCAATTTACCTCTTGAAATATGTTTTGTGCAATTCTGCCTCATTTTCAAGTCCGCTTTGTTGCCTTCCCTCAACAGATTTTTGGAAGAGAGTAGTCCTTTGTAACTCTGAAGGTTTTTGATTTGCTTTGCCCCTGAGCTCCAATTTTCAAATCCCATTATTGGGAGCTGACCGCAAATCCACAATTTTGTTTCAGGAACTATACTGGTTCCAGGGGTGGCTATACTGGTTCCCTGTGGGTGGCTGAGGCTTTGGTTAATTCTTCTTCCTGACGGGAATTTAGAGTGACATGTGTCCGTCCAAATGCCTACATCTACTCTCTGATTGGTTCTCCCTCTTCCCTTTCATCCTGTGCACAATTAGCAAACTGTGCGAACCAGGAGGTTATAGCGGATGACTCTCCTAAGATGGGAGATTGATAGTAAAGTTGTTGGAATGGCAAACTGTAGCACAAGGAGAGGAAAAAGTAGGAGACTTTCAGAAACCTTTCGCCATCACAGGGTGTCCATTCTCTAGGTTTCCCATACATGTTATAACTGTAGTGATATTCCCTTCTACCTGGAAATTTGGGACCCATGGAATGGTGGCATGCATTACTACTTTAAAGGGTCTGCATTTTCTCTCCCAATCTCACCAGTCCTCTCAGTCCCAAGTGTCCAGCCTTATGTCTCATCCAGCTGTCTTTGCAGATAGGGTCATTCTAGGTTTCATCAGAACCCCTGAAGGAATTGTGTAAGAATTTCGCTGTTTTTTTCTTTTGTTTTTGAAATTCATTTTTATAATGGGGTTGAGCTGATTTTCCCTGACGTGTTTATGCTGGTCTAGACACACTTGATTCCCTTACAGAGGCATATCAATACATAGGTTTTAAGATTCTTACTAATCAGATATATTCCTCTGTGGGGAATAGGGGTTTTGAGTGCTATTCACTGAGGAAGGTGTAGGTCTTGTCTATTCTGTATTTGGTTTATGGAATTGTACCTGTGCTAATATCAAACTCTGGTTTTATGCATCACCCCACCTCTTCTTCCCCCTTAAGCAGGCATAAGAGTGTTTTCTAAATGTGAGACTCTCTTCTCTTTCCTAATTCAGTTCATGTGTTGTGATGTTGACATTCCCTCTGTAAGTGATATCTTATGATAAGATTCTTTTTCTGTGTGACTAATTTCCCTTAGAATCATCATACCTAAATCCTCTCATTATGCTGCTACTGGCCTTATGACATTGATTTCACGTCTGAGTGATATTCCATTGTACAAAATTACCACAAGTTCTTTATGCATTTCTCTTTTTCCTGGGATACTTTAGGTGTACCGAAGTTGAGGTTCTTGTATGCAGAGCAGCCCTAAACTTTGGGGTGCCTGTGTCTTGTTGATATTTAGTCTTCCCAAGTTATATGTCCATGAGTTGAAGTCCCCTTTGCTCGGGGGCTTTGTATTTTAGATGTTTTAGGAAACAGCATACACTTCTTCAGAGTAGCTCTTGGATATTTATACCCCACCCATCAGCGTGACTAGTCTCCCTGTTTTCCATGGCCTCTCCTGCATTTTTGATTTGTACACATTTTTTGGATGGACTTTCTGAGAAGTGGAAATTGAGACTTCTTTATTGTGCGGATTTGCATTTACCCCTTGCTTGGTTGGCCAAAAACTCTGTATGTGTTTTTTTCCTGAAGATATTCATGAAAAAAACGCATACACCCTTTTGCCCAACTGCATCATTTTAGAAATTCTGCTGCTTTTCATATGCTTTAAATGTGAGTACAATCTACCTTTTGTAAAATGTTTCCTGCAATTCTGCCTCTCATTCAGAAACTCTTCA
The DNA here is from genome assembly GCF_964341445.2 of Mesoplodon mirus. Classification (NCBI taxonomy): domain Eukaryota; kingdom Metazoa; phylum Chordata; class Mammalia; order Artiodactyla; family Ziphiidae; genus Mesoplodon; species Mesoplodon mirus. The sequence continues at coordinate 2,950,564 of NW_028295778.1, read as the reverse complement.
TTGCCTTACCTGAATATATTTTTGGACATTGGTTATCATTTATATCTTTGCAGGTCTTTGAATTGTCTGCTCCTGAGCTCCATTTTGCAACTCGCTTTTTTTGTGAGCTGACCCCCAAACCATTGGATTGATTCCGGCCCTATTCTGGTTCTGGGGAGGCAGGCTGAGCCTTTGGTTAATTCTTCTTCCTAATGGGAAATTAGAGTGGCATGTGCCTGTCAAAACTCCTACAGTTAATCTCTCATTGGTTCCTCCTCTTCCCATTTATCCTCTGCAAAATTTGCAAACTGTGTGAAACAGGAGGTTAAAGGTGCTGATTCTCCAAGTGGGGAGATTGTTAGTAATGTGGCTGGAATGGCGAACCCCAGCACCAGGAGATCAAAAATGAGGTGCATTTTAGACACCTCTCTTGAGCACACGGTGTACATTCATCTCGGTTTCCCAGGCATGTTTTCACTGTCAGAAGATTCCCTTGAAAGTGCAGATTTCGGACCAATGGAATGGGTACCAGGCAGTATTACTTTAAAAGGTCTGCATTTCCTCACCCAGCCTCTCTAACATCTCTTAGCGTGCATAGCTTCCAGCCTTATATATCATCCTGCTGTGGGTCTACATGTGTTCAATCCATGTTACATCATAGCCCTTCAACAAAAGTTGTAAGAATTTTTGTCTGTCTCACTGTTTTTATAAATATTTTTAAATTTATTTTTATATTGGTTACAGCTGATTTTCAAAGCTCTGTTTTTTGCTGCTGTACATCCACTTGATTCATGTACTGTGAGACAACAATAAATTCTTTCTCAGATGCTTACGAGTCATATGTATTATTTTCCAGTGACTTGAGTGGACTGAGTGCCGTTCTTTGAGGTACCGTGTAGGCCTTGCCAGTTATTCAATTCTGTACTTGGAATGGTATCTTTGCTAATTTCAACTTCCTGGATAATACCTCACCATTCCCCACCTTACCCATTTAGCAGCCTTATGTCTATTTTCTACATATTTGACTATGTTTCTGTTTTGTAGTTTATTTCATGTGTAGCCATTTTTGATTCCACCTTTAAGTGACATCTTATGATATGTGTCTTTTTCTTTCTGACATGTGCCACTTAGAATGATCGTATGTAACTCCTCCAGAGTTGTTCCAACTGGCCTTATTTCATTGATTTCTGGATGAGTAATATTCCACTCTACATAAGTACCCCAACTCTTTTATCCATTTTATCCTTCTAGGGACATTTAGGTTATATCCAAGTGGAGGCCCTTTTTAACAGAGAGGTGGTAAACGTTGGGGTGCCTGTTTTCTGTCATTTTTTGTTTTTCCCAAGGTATACGCCCATGAGTGCAAGTGCCCTATGCTCTGTAGCTCAGTTTTCAGATGTTTTAGCAAACCCAATACACTTCTCCAGAGTGGCCGTTGGCAAATTACATTTCCACTATCAGCCTCACAGGGCTCCCTTTTCTCCTCATCCTGTCCTGCATTTCTGGTGTTTACACTTTATGTGGATGGCACTTCTGACTGATGTGAAGTGATACATTTTGTAGTATTGATTTCCAGTGCCCACCTGTTTGGTTGGATAAAAAGTGTGAATGGCCTTTACTTGAATATATTCAGAAAAAAATGCATATGCCCTTTTGAGCCAAGTGCATCATTGGCGATGTTCAGCCCCTTTTCTTGTGCTTTAATGGGGAGTCCTTTCTACCTCTTCAAATCTATTTCCTGCCACTCCCCCTTGCTTACAAGTCCTTTTCTGTGACTTACCTCAAGACATTTTTCAACAATAGATATTTTCAACTCTGAAGTTTCATGAATTTTAGTGCCCCTGAGTTCCATTTTTCAACTTGTGTTTTTGGAAACTGGACACAAAACAGCGTTATTTCCTCTAGCCCTATTCTCTTTCCGTGGGCAATTCTAGCCTTTGATGAATTTGTCTTCCAGATTGGAAATTAGAGTGGCATGTGCCTGTCCGAACACCTAAGATTTGTCTCTAAATTTTTCTCCTCCTTCCGCTTCATCCTCTGGACAAATTCCAATGTGTGTGCAACAGGATGTTGATGGTGCTGATATCCCCAAGTGAGGAGATTGTCAGGAAAGATGCTGGAGGGGTGAACCCGAGCACCAGGCGATGAGGAGATGAGGTGCCTTTTCCAAACTCTTTCCGATCAAATGGTGTACCATCCTCTAGGTGTGACAGGCATGTTTTAGCTGTAGGAAGGGTCCCGTGCATGGAAGGAGAACACCAGGGATTTTTCCAAATCAGTGCCTCCCCGAACCCCAAACTGGGGAATTTTTAAGGTACGGCTACACGTATGTCCATTAAGGGCCTTGGGAAATAGGCAGAGCCCAAACTTTAGATGATTGAAATCTTCAGGTTCAGAAGCGCTCACCATCGGCCTTGCTTAGGTTACATTTTATCTGTCATTGATAGATGATGTCAATAAAATATCGATTCTTTTTCAGATTATTTCCCCTTATAGGTTATTGCAAAATATTCAGTATAGTTCCCTGTGCTATACAGTAGTTCCTTTTTGATGATCTATTTTATACATAGCAGTGTGTATGTGTTAATCCCAAACTGTTAATTTATCCCTTGTCCTACCTTTCCCCTTTGGTAATAATAAATTATAAGATTTTATACTTCTCAGAAATGGGGGAGCTGAAAGAGAGGTATCCTTTTCAATGGAAAAGCATTCAAAACAAGATTGAAGCTTCAGCCAAGAGTATTCGATGTACATCCATGGAAATAAATCACTTCATTTCTCTAATGTTGACCTGACAAATAAGACAGACGTCTTCACTGAACTTGCTTATAGTAAAGTGATGGAAATATCAAATGTAAGTCTTAGAAAAATCTTATTTTACCCGAGCATTATACACTGCTCTATGTTAACTACAGTTTGGCTCACACATCTGTTCAATGAAGTTACAATGTTCTCAATTTCTGTTACTGATCATCCAGAGGGAACCCCAACAGGAGTCCCCGTGTCCAGTGTCATTGGAGCCAACAGATCAAGACTGAGTTTGGTTCAGAAGCAAAGGAAACATTATTTTGAAAACCGAATGAAGAGGTGAGAATGTGCACTCCAACCACGGGCTGTGGGCTGGGCTGCTGTGTAGGGATCCCGGCAGCGTCAGTGGGAGTTAGGGGATGGAGCTCTCGAGGGCTGGGTTGGCTGCAGCTCAGGCTCTATGCCGTGGAGTCTGCATGGGACTCCGCTAGCTGAGGTTTCGAGCCAGCCATTCTGCAATAGGAAATCGGGTCTGAAGTGCCAGGTGTGGGACCTCTGCATGCGGAACCCTAGGAGCACGTGAAATTAGACAAAGCACAAAGGAAAAACAGGTTAGACTTTATTTTATTGCCCAGATTCTCTTTTTATCTCCCAGGAATTTTTAATGAACGTTGCCAGAGACGAACCCCTCCTCTGCTTTTTGTTCCGTTCCTCATTCTTGGGGTGTTGAGGGTGCAGACCCCTCATTTGTAACTGCTTCATGCTGTGGTGGGAGCCCTGATACGTGGGGGAAGGGGCAAAACGTCTGCCCACCAGCCTCCAGGTGAGATTGATTGTCCCAAAGCCTCCTGCATCACTTCTCATACGCCAGAGCACCAGCATTGGAAGTGTTATAGATTCTAATGACTTTTAAGGGTCCAGGAAAGAGATGCGCAGAGATGCTGTGGTGGCAGGTTTCACCCCACCCCACATTTGTTCGGTGATATTAGGCTGACGTTTTTTGCCAGCCTATATGCTCTGACCAGTAGTCTGTGCTTTCTTTAATTAGGTCCCTGAATTAATGTACAAACAGCACCATGTGTCAGAGCCCTGACCGTGCAACTCCCAGACAGTCCAGGGTCAGTGGTGATCCAGGACCATGACGTCCACTGAGTCAACGGCCTTTAGAAGTAGCCAGCAGTCCAGCCGGTCATATTGGCCACCATCACCACGGTGTCTGTAGGGTTTTCTATGGTGAAAGCGTGATATACGTTTCCCCCGCCAAGCTTATTAGCTCCCCTCTGGGTGCAGTAAGTCCTGCAAGCAGTAGTCTGCTCTTTCGGGGCACAGTCTTCTTGTTTTCTGAGAGAAACTCCAGGTCAAGTGATGGTCACACAAGTCATCTTGGGGGCCCGATGCCCCCATTTGTCTCTCTGGAGGTTGGAGTTGGAAGGCCTCCTCACTCGAGGTCAGTGTGTCCACAGAGCGACCCCTGCAACTTCAGGGCATGATGGGTGGTTAGGATCACCACGTGGGGTCCTTTTCCCTTAGGAGGGAGCTGGCCTTGCGGGCTGCTGATTTCTAACTTTTTAGATACCCCAGTATCCTGGCCTGATGAGTCGGTGGGCAAAGCCCTTGGTGACCATAGTTTATCATACCTGAAGGGCATTCTTGTGTTGCTCCATTTCAAGTGGTCCCAGTTTTTGCACTAAGGCTCCAAGGGCGATTAACCTTTGACCGGGTATGTAAAGGTCAAAGGGTTTAGTTAAATTAGCGAGTTCCTGGGCAAGGATCTGAATTGATTGCTCATTCCATTCTTGAAAGGCTGCTTCTGGATTCTATTCAAAAAGATCATCATCTTTTCGTGTCAGTGTTTCATGTAGAGGCCTAGCTATTAGACTGTAGTTAGGGATCCAGATGCAGAAAACCTTGGCCTCCCCAGGAACCCCTAAGCTGTCTTCTAGTTTTAGAAGAGTTAAGGCTGCAAATGGCTTCTTCCCTATCCTGGGATGCGTTTCTCCAAATATCTGTGAGGATGAAGCCCAGGCATGTCACCTGAGCCTGGGATATTTGAGCCTTTTTCTTGGACACCTTCTATCCTTTCTTGGCTAGGTAGTTCAGAGGCGTCTTTAGTAGGCCTGGCGATCAGAATGTCATCTGCACATTGAAGGATGGTTCCCTTTTACAGAGGTAGAACGTTTAGGTCTTTAGAGGACATTTCCCCAATGATGGTGTGTGGATTTTTGAACCATTGGGGCAGGATGGCCCAGCATTATTGGTTTTGTTGCATGTTGTGTCCTGCCACTCACAAGCCAAAAATTCTTGTGACTCTGAGATGAATGGAATACAGAAGAAGGCATCATTGAAGTGTAATACAGAATGCCATGGCCTGGTGGATGGTAGAATTTCCAGCAGGGTGTAGGAAATAGGAGCTACTGGATGTATATCCTCGGTGGCTTCACTGACTGTCCTGATATCCTTTACCAGGTCTCCAGCAGCCCATGGGGCTCTCGTGGTCAGGCCAATCCCAGGATATGGAGCTCACCTGAGCTGCATCCCGCACCCCACAGCCCATGGGGCTCTCGTGTTCAAGTCCCTCCCAGGGTATGGAGCTCACCTGTGCAGCTACCCAGCAGCCCATGGGGCTCTCATAGTCTGGCCCTTCCCAGGGTATGGAACTCCCCTGGGCAAGTACCCCAGCAGGGCTGGACACACAGGAACTGTGCACATAGCCCACCTTGCAGAGAACCCCCAGCTCACCTGTCACTGACAGCTGACACAGAACACCTCCGAGCAGGACTTGATCTAACAAACAGCAGCTCTGACAGGTCTGTGACCCTGGCCATCACTCCGTGCAGCCTCTCTCTGCCTGGTCTTCCAGACACTTCCACTGCAGCCAGGGCACCAGGCTTCTGTCTCCACCCACCATCACTCCTCTCCCTGACTCCTGGGTTCCTCTCATTAGGGTAGGGTCTTCTTGAATTTGTTTTCCACTCATGGACCAGATAAAATGATAAGAAAACAAGCCGCAGCTGCAGCCCCTTGTCTATCCTGACTCTCAAGAGCCCACACCTGTTCCTTGGGATTGACCCGTTTAGCAAGGTTCATATTCTGCAACTGTGAGCCCCTGAGGGGTGAGGATTGGCTGATTTGGGCAGCCTGACACTGCCTGCCAGCCCCCCCCCACAGGTGTGCCTGGGTTGAGGTCAATATAAACACCTCTCCAGTCAGCAAGAGCCCCTGTAGCTGTGCCTGACGCCATATTCTCTGCCCCGTCAGCAGTTTCGGGGCTGCGGTGGTGGGTGTGAGTGAGGGGCCGTGGATTTGTGGGTGGCCCAGTGTAAGTGGGGCTCTGCTGGACTCTCTGCAGGAGTTGCCAGGCTGCCACCTGCTAAAGAAGAGGATGTGTCACCCATACCTGCCACTGGAATTTCTCCCCAGGCAGAGGTGAGGAAGTAAAAAAGCAGTGGGGGCTGTGGCAGGAGGGGTATCTCAGGCAGGGAAATGGAAAGATTCCAGAAGAGCATCTGGGGCCAGGACCATCCTGGCTGGCCTGCAGGCACCAAGTCGGCCTGCGTGCTCTCGCTAGTGTGGCTCCACAGCCCTTCCTGTAGGCTTGCAAGTGCTTGTACATATTCAGGTGTTTTACCTGGAAAGGGTGGGAAGAGTTCAGCTGCAGCAGGACTGGGGCTCAGCTCACATTTACGCACAGACGCCTTGACACTGTCCCCCAGCTTTGCAATGAGGATGCTCCTTGTGGGGGGGAGCGCTGCTGAGTGCATGGGAGACGATTTCCCACCTCTGACCAACTTAAGAATTTTTTACCAGTGGAGCAAGTGCCCTGATACGATTTTCCTCTGTATAACAGGTGAGTTCTGTTTTTTTTTTTTTTTTCTTTTTTTCTTTTTGGTTCAAGTTAGATTTTATTTATTCATCTTTTATTTTTTAACTTGGAGATATAAACATGGAAATAATGCATTAATATAAAGACGTCTATGTGAAGGGAAAAACTTTTTTCTGTTTTATTTTATTAAATGTTATTTATTTATTTTTAATTTTTTTTAAATTTATTTCTTTTATACAGCAGGTTCTTATTGGATATGTATTTTATACATATAAGTGTGCACATGTGAATCCCAGTCTCCCAATTCATCCCACCACCACCCTCACATGGCGTTCCCTCCTTGGTGTCCATATGTTTGTTCTCTACATCTGTCTCTATCTCTGCCCTGCAAACTGGTTCATCTGTCCCATTTTTCTAGGTTCCACATATATGCATTAATATACAATATTTGTTTTTCTCTTTCTGACTTACTTCACTCTGTATGACAGTCTCTAGATCCATCAAGGTCTCTACAAATGACCCAATTTCATTCCTATGTATGGCTGAGTAATATTCCGTTGTATATATGTACCACATCTTTATCCATTCGTCTGTCTGTGGTCACTTAGGTTGCTTTCATTACCTGTCTATTGTAAATAGTGCTGCAGTGAACATTGTGGTGAATGTGTCTTTTTGATTTATGGTTTTCTCTGGGTATATGCCCAGTAGTGGGATTGCTGGATTATATGGTAATTCTATTTTTAGTTTTTTAAGGAATCTCCATACTGTTCTCCATAGAGACTGCATCGATTTACATTCCCACCAATAGTGGAATAAGGTTCCTTTTCTCCACACCCTCTCCAGCATTTGTTGTTTGTAGATTTTCTGATGATGCCCATTCTAACAGGTGTGACGTGATGCCTCATTGTAGTTTCGATTTCCATTTCTCTAATAATTAGTGATGTTCAGCAGATTTTCATGTGCGTACTGGCCATCTCTATGTCTTCTTGGAAGAAATGTCTATTTAGATCTTCCATTTTTGTATTGGGTTGTTTGTTTTATTAATATTGAGCTGCATGAGCTGTTTATATATATTGGAGATTAATCATTTGTCCATTGATTCGTTTGCAAATATTTTCTGCCATTCTGAGGGTTGTCTTTTCGTCTTGTTTGTAGTTTCCTTTGCTTTGCAAAAGCTTTTACGTTTCATTAGTCCCATCTGTTTAGTTTTCTTTTTTATTTCCTTACTATAGGAGGTGGATCAAAAAAGATCTTGCTGTGATTTACGACAGAGTATCCTTCGTAAGTTTTGCTCTCAGAGTTTTATACTGTCTGGTCTTACATTAAGGTCTCTAATCCATTTCGAATATATTTTTATGTATGGTGTTGGGGAGTGTTCTAATTTCATTCTTTTACATGTAGCTGTCCATATTTCCCAGCACCAATGATTGAAGAGACTGTCTTATCTCCATTGTATAGTCTTGCCTCCTTTCTCATAGATTAGTTGACCATAGATGTGTAGGTTTATCCTTGGGCTTTCTTTTTTTTTTTTTCTTTTACAAGTTTATTGGAGTATAATTGCTTTACAATGGAGTGTTCGTTTCTGCTGTATAACAAAGTGAATCAGCTATACATATACAAATATCACCAGATCCCCTCCCTCTTGCATCTCCCTCCCACACTCCATAACCCACCCCTTTATGTGGTCACAAAGCAACGAGCTGATCTCCCTCTTCTATGTGGCTGATTCCCAGTAGCTATCAGTGTTACATTTGGTAATGTATTTATGTCCATGCCACTCTCTCACTTCGTCCCAGCTTACCCATCCCCCTTCCGGTGTCCTCAAGTCCTTTCTCTATGTCTGTGTCCTTACTCCTGTCCTGCCACTAGGTTCTTCAAAATCTATTTTTTTTCTTCATTAGATTCCATATATCTCTGTTAACATACAGTATTTGTTTTTCCCTTTCTGACTTACTTCACTGTGTAGGACAGATTCTAAGTCCATCCACCACAGTACAAATAACTCAGTTTTGCTTCATTTTATGGCTGAGTAATATTCCATTGTATATATGTGCCAGATCTTCTTTATCCATTCATCTGTCGATGGACACTTAGGTTGCTTCCATGTCCTGGCTAATGCAAATAGAGCTGCAATGAACATTTTTGTACATAACTCTTTTTGAATTATGGTTTTCACAAGGCAAATGCCCAGTAGTTGGATTGTTGTGTCATATGGTACTTCTATTATTAGTTATTTAAAGGAACCTCCGTACTGTTCTCCCTAGTGCCCATATCAATTTACATTCCCACCCACAGTGCAAGTGTGTTCCCTTTTCTCCAATAAAGGCCTCTCCAGCATTTATTGTTTTGTAGAGTTTTTTGATGATTGCCACTCTGACTGCTGTGAGGTGATACCTCACGGTAGTTTTGATTTACATTTCTCTAATGATTAGTGATGTTCAGCATCCTTTCATGTGTTTCTTGGTAATCTGTATATCTTCTTTGGAGAAATGTCTATTTAGGTCTTCTGCCCATTTTTGGATTGGGTTGTTTGTTTTTGTGATATTGGGCTACATGCAGTGCTTGTAAAGTTTGGAGATTAATCCTTTGTCAATTGCTTCATTTGAAAATATTTTCTCCCATTCTGAGGGTTGTTTTTGCATCTTGTTTATGTTTTCCTGTACTGTGTAAAAGCTTTTAAGTTTCATTAGGTCCCATTTGTTGATTTCTGTTTTTATTTCCATTTCTCTAGGAGGTGGGTCAAAAAGGATCTTGCTGTGATTTATGTCATAGAGTGTTCTGCCTATGGTTTCCTCTAAGTGTTTTATAGTGTCTGGTCTTATATTTAGATCTCTAATCAATTTAGAGTCTATTTTTGTGTATGGTGTTATGGAGTGTTCTAATTTCATTCTTTTATGTGTAGGGGTCCAGTTTTTCCAGCACCAATTACTGAAGAGACTGTCTTTTCTCCATTGTATATCCTTAGCTCCTTTGTCATAGATGAGATAGCCATATGTATGTAGGTTTATCTCTGGGCTTTCTGTCCTGTTCCATTGATCTGTGTTTATGCCAATCTACATACACTTGATTCCATTATGGAGACATATAAATACATAGGTTTCAAGGTTATTACCAGTCAGATATATTCCTCTTCAGTGAATAGGGTGTTTTGTGTCCAGTTCATTGAGAAAGGAGTAGGTCTTGTCTATTACATATTTGGTATATGAAATGGAATCTGTGCTAATTTCAAACTCTGCTTTTACACATCACCGCACGTCACCTTTCCCCTTAAGGAGGCATAAGTGTGTTTTCTAAATATGTAACTCTGTTCTCTTTTGAAATTCAGTTCATGTGTAGCCATGTTTACATTTCCTCTATAAGTGATATATTACAATAAGTTTCTTTTTCTTTGTGGCTCATTTCACTTAGCAACATCGTACCTAAAGCCACTCATTATGCTGGTATTGGCCTTATGACATTGATTTTATGTCTGAGTGACATTCCATTGTATATAAGTACCACAACATCTATATCCATTTTTTTTTCTTTTCCTGGGATATATAAAGTGTACCGAAGTCGAGGTTCTTGTAAACAGAGCAGCCCTAAAGTTTGGGCTGGCTGTGTGTTGTGGATTTTTAGTTTTCCCAAATTACACGCCCATGAGTGGAAGTGTGCTATGCTCTGTAGCTCTGTTTTAGAAAACAACATACAGTTCTCCAGAGAGGCTGTTGACAATTTACATCCTGCCCATCGTCGTAACCAGGCTCCTTTTTCTCCATTGCCTGTCCTGCATTTGTGGTTTTTACACTATTTGTGGATGGCCCTTTTGACTGGATGTAAGGGACACATCTATGTAGTGTGGATTTGCAATGCCTGATGGCTTGCTTGGCCAAAAAGGGCATATGCATATTTTCCCGAATATATTCAAGAAAATACACATAATCCCTTTTCAGCCAAGGGCAAAATTGTCGAAATTCTGTCGCTTTTCATGTGCTTTAAAGACGACTCAAATCTACCTCTTGAAATCTGTTTCCTTCAATTCTGCCTTGCATTCAAATCCTCTTCACTGCCTTTCCTCAATATATTTCTGGATGATAGTTGTCCTTTATAAATCTGCAAGTTTGTGAATTGCTGTGCCCCTGATTTCCATTTTTCAACTCGCCTCTTTGTGAGCTGGCTGCAATACCGCAGGATGGCTTTAGGCCCTAGTCCGGTTCCGGGGCTTCAGGATGAGCCTTTGGTTAATTCTTCTTCCTGATGGGAAACTAGAGTGACATGTGCCCATCCAAACACCTACAGCTAATCTCTCATTTATTTCCCGTCTTCCTGTTCATCCTCTGCACAAACTGCAAACTGTGCATAACGGGAGGGTACAGGCGCTGACACTCCAAGTGGGGAGATTTTGAGTAATGCAGATGGAATGGCGAAGCTGAGCACGACGAAAGGAAAAATGAGGTACCTTTTAGAAAACTTTCCCAATTACACAGTGTACCATCCACTGGGTTTCCCATGCATGTTTTAACTGGAGGAAGATTCCCTTAAACCTGGAGAGTTGGGACCATTAGAATGGGTAGCACACAGTATTGCTCTAAGTGGTGTTCTTTTGTTCACACAACTTCAGCAATCTTGTCAGCCCCAAGTGTCCAGTCATATGTCTCATCCAGCTGTGGGTGTAAAGGTGGTCAATCTAGCTTGCATCACAGGCCCTGAACGTAATTTTTAAGACTTTCTCTCTGTTTTTGCATTTTGCTTTTGAAATTTATTTTTATAAGTGGGTTTAACTGAATTTCAGTGCTGTGTTCATGCCGTTATACACACACATGATTCCATTATGGACACATGAGAATACATATGTTATACACACACATGATTCCATTATGGACACATGAGAATACATATGTTTTAAAATACTTAGAGTCAGACATATTCCTCTGCAATGAATAGGGGGTGTTGAGTCCAGTTCATTGTGCCGGGAGTAGGTGTTGTCTATTACATACATGGTTTATATAACGGTATCTGTGCTAATTTAAAATTGTGGTTTTATGCATCACCCCACTTCGGCTTTCCCATTAAGCAGGCAGAAGATGTTTTCTAAATGTGTGACTCTGTTGTGTTTGTAATTCAGTTCATGTGTAGTCATGTGTACATTCCCGCTATGAGTGATAATTTATGATAAGATTAGTTACTCTGTAATCTTTCCTAACTCAGTTCATGTGTGGCCATGTTTACAGGGACTTCATAAGTGATATCTTATGATAAGTTGCTTTTTCTGCGTGACTTATTTCACTTAGAATCATCGTAACTGAATCCACTCTTTTTGCTGCTACTGGCCTTATGACATTGATTTCATGGCTGAGGGATATTCCATCGTACATAAGTACCACAATATCTTGAACCATTTTTGTCTTTCCTGGGATACTTAAGGTGTACCCAAGTTGAGGTTCTTGTAAGCAGTGCAGCGCTAAATTTTAGGGTGGCTCTGTCTTATTGATTTTCAGTTTTCCCAAGGTATATTCCCTAGACTGGAAGTGCCCTTGGCTGTGTAGCTCTGTTGTTTACTTATTTTAGGGAACACAATGCAACCCTCCAGAGAGGCAGTTGGCAACTTACATCCCGCCCATCAGCATAACAAGGCTGCCTGATCTCCAGGGCCTGTCTTGCCTTTCTGGTTTTTACACATTTTGCGGATGTCCCTTTTGACCGGTGGGAAGGGATACTTCTTTGTAGTGAAGATTTGCTTTGCTGCTTGCTTGCTTGGCCAAAATGGGCGTATGCATTTTCTCCTGAATATATTCAGGAGAAAAAGCATACGCCCTTTATGGCCAAGTGCATCATTGTCAAAGTTGTGCCCCTCTTCTTGTGCTTGAAAGGTGATTCCAACGTACCTCTTGAAATCTGTTTCCTGCTATTCTGCCTCGTTTTAAAGTCCACTGCTCGGCCTTCCCTCAAAAGATTTTTGGAAGATAGTTGTCCTCTATTACTCTGCCAGTTTGTAAATTGCTGTGCCCCTGAGCTCCATTTTTCAACTCGTTTTTTTGAGCTGACCGCAAATCCAAAACTATGGTTCAAAACCTATACTGGTTCCCGGCGGGTGGCTGAGACATTGGTTAATTCTACTTCCTGCCGGGCAATTAAAGTGACATGTACCTGTCCAAATGCCTAACATCTACTCTCTCATTGGTTCTCCCTCTTCCCTTTAAGCCCCTGCCAAATTGGCAACCTGTGCGAACCAGGAGGTTAAAGGTGCTGTCTCTCCAAGTTGGAAAATTGATAATAAAGCAGTTGGAAAGTCATACTGGTGCACAAGGAGAGGGACTATTCTTTGAATTTTAGAAACCTTTCGTATTCACAGTGTGTCCATTCTCTAGGTTTCCCGTACATGATATAGCTGTAGTAATATTCCCTTCAACCTGGAGACATGGGACCCATGGAATGGGTGCCATGCATTATTGCTTTAAAGGGTCTGCATTTGCTCTCCGAATCTCACCAATCCTTTCAGTCTCATTTGTCCAGCCTTATGCCACATCTAGCTGTCGTTTTATATAGGGTCATTCCAGGTTTCATCAGAGACCCTGAAGGAATTGTAAAGAATTTCCCTGTTTTTTTTGTTTTGTTTTTGAAATTCCTTTTTATAGTGGGTTTGAGCTGATTCTCGCTGCCATGCTTATGTAAGTGTAGATACACTTGATACCCTTACGGAGACATATCAATACATAGGTTTTAAGATTCTTACTCGTCAGATACATTCCTCTGCGGGAAATATGGGGTTTTGAATCCCTTTCACTGAGGAAGGTGTAGGTCTTGTCTATTCCATAGTTGGTTTTTGGAACAGTATCTGTGCTTATATCAAACTCTGGTTTTATGCATCACCCCACCTCTCCTTCACCGTTAAGAAGGCATAAGTGTGTTTTCTAAATGTGAGACTCTGTTCTCTTTCCTAACTCAGTTCATGTGTAGCCATGTTTACAGGATCTTCATAAGTGATATCTTATGATAGGTTTCTTTTTCTGTGTGACTTATTTCACTTAGAATCATCGTACCTGAATCCACGCATTTTGCTGCTACTGGTTTTACAACATGGATTTCATGGCTGAGGGATATTCCATCGTATGTAAGTACCACAATTTTTTGAACCATTTTTATATTTCCTGGGATATTTACGGTGTACCCAAGTTGTGGTTCTTGTAAGCAGTGCAGCCCTAAATTTTGGGGTGGCTCTGTCTTATTGATTTTCATTTTTCCAAAGGTATATTCCCAAGACTGGAAGTGCCCTTGGCTCTGTAGCTCTGTTGTTTACTTGTTTTAGGGAACACAATGCACTCCTCCAGAGAGGCAGTTGGCAATTTACATCCCGCCCATCAGCATAACAAGGCTCCCTGTTCTCCAGGGCCTGTCTTGCCTTTCTGGTTTACACCCATTTTGTGGATGTCCCTTTTGACTGGAGGGAAGTGATAATTCTTTGTAGTGCAGATTTTCAATGCCCGCTTGCTTGCTTGGCAAAAAAGGGAGTATGCGTTTTCTCGAGAAAATATTAAGGATGAAACACATACGCCCTTTTTGGCCAAGTGCATCATTGTTGGAGTTGTGCCCCTTTCCTGTGCTTTAAAGGCGATTCCAACATACCTCTTGAAATCTGTTTCCTGCTATTCTGCCTGGCTTTCAATTCCGCCTCATTGCCTTCCCTCAACAGATTTTTGGATGATAGTTGTCCTTTATTACTCTGCCAGTTTGTGAATTGCTCTGCCCCATAGCTCCATTTTTTAACTCGTTTTTTTGTGAGCTGAACGCAAGTCCAATATTTTGGTTCAGGAACAATACTGGTTCCCGGTGGGTGGCTGAAACTTTGGTTAATTCTTCTTCCTCCCGGGAAATAAGAGTGACATGTGCCCGTCCAAATGCCTAACAGCTACTCTCTCATTGGTTCTCCCTCTTCCCTTTAATCCTCTGCCATATTCGCAACCTGTGCGAACCAGGAGGTTAAAGGGGCTGTCTCTGCAAGTTGGGAGATTGATAGTAAAGCAGTTGGAACATCAAAGCGGAGCACCACGAGAGGGACTATTCGTTGAATTTTAGAGACCATTCGTATTCACAGTGTGTCCATTCTCTAGGTTTCCCGTACATGTTATAGCTGTAGTAATATTCCCATCAACCTGGAGAGTAGGGACCCATGGAATGGGTGCCATGCATTATTGCTTTAAGGGGTCTGCATTTGCTCACCCAATCTCACTAATCCTCTCAGTACCATGTGTCCATCCTTATGCCACATCCAGCTGTCATTGTAGATAGGGTCATTGCAGGTTTCATCAGAGACCCTGAAGAAATTGTAAAGAATTTCCCGGGTTTTTTGTTTTGTGTTTGAAATTCCTCTTTATACTGTGTTTGAGCTGATTATCACTGCCATGTTTATGCCAGTCTAGGCACACTTGATTCCCTTAGGGAGACATATAAACACATAGGTTATAAGATTCTTAGTAGTCAGATATATTCCTATGCGGGAAATATGGGGTTTTGAGTCCCTTTCACTGAGGAAGGTGTAGGTCTTGTCTATTCCATAGTTGTTTATTGGAACGGTACCTGTGCTTATATCAAACTCTGGTTTTATGTATCCCCCCATCTCTCCTTCCCCCTTAAGCAGGCATAAGAGTGTTTTCTAAATGTGAGTCTCTGTTCTCTTTCCTAACTCAGTTCATGTGTAGCCATGTTTACAGGATCTTCATAAGTGATATCTTATGATAAGTTTCTTTTTCTGTGTGACATATTTCACTTAGAATCATCATACATGAATCCACTCATTTTGCTGCTACTGGTCTTATGACATTGATTTCATGGCTGAGGGATATTCCATCGTATGGAAGTACCACAAATTTTGAACCATTTTTATCTTTCCTGGGATATTTAAGGTGTACCCAAGTTGAAGATCTTGTAAACAGTGCAGCCCTAAATTTAGGAGTGGCTCTGCCTTATTGATTTTCAGTTTTCCAAAGGAATATTCCCTAGACTGGAAGTGCCCTTGGCTCTGTAGCTCTGTTGTTTACTTGTTTTAGGGAACACAATGCACTCCTCCAGAGAGGCAGTTGACAATTCACATACCGCCCATCAGCATAACAAGGCTCCCTGCTCTCCAGGGCCTGTCTTGCCTTTTTGGTTTTTACCCATGTTGTGGATATCCCTTTTGACCGGTGGGAAGTGATACTCCTTTGTAGTGCAGATTTACACTGCCTGCTTGCTTGCTTGGCCAAAAAGTGCGTATGCATTTTCTCCTGAATATATTCAGGAGAAAACGCATACACCCTTTTTGGCCAAGTGCATCATTGTCGAAATTGTGCCCCTCTTCCTGTGCTTTAAAGGTGATTCCAAACAACCTCGTGAAATATGTTTCCTGCTATTCTGCTTCCCTATCAAGTTCGCCTCCTTGCCTTCCATCAACAGATTTTTGGACGATAGTTGCCCTTTATTACTCTGCCAGTTTGTGAATTGCTGTGCCCCTGAGCTCCATTTTTTAACTCGTTTTTTCTGAGCTGAACCCAAGTCCAATATTTTGGTTCAGGACCTACACTGGTTTTTGGTGGGTGGCTGAGACTTTTGTCAATTCTTCTTCCTCCCGGGAAATAAGAGTGGCATATGCCCGTCCAAATACCTAACACCTACTCTCTCATTGGTTCTCTCTCTTCCCATTCATCCTCTGCGAAATTGGCAACCTGTGCGAAACAGGATGTTAAAGGTGCTGTCTCTCCAGGTTGAGAGATTGATAGAAAAGCAGTTGGAAAGTCAAACTGGAACGCCAAGAGAGGGACTATTCGTTGAGTTTTAGAGACCTTTCGTATTCACTGTGTGTCCATTCTCTAGGTTTCCCGTACATGTTATAGCTGTAGTAATATTCCCTTCAACCTGGAGAGTTGGGACCCATGGAATGGGTGCCATGAATTATTGCTTTAAATGGTCTGCATTTGCTCACCCAATCTCACCAATCCTCTGAGTCCCATGTGTCCTGCCTTATGCCACATCCAGCTGTCGTTGTAGATAGGGTCATTTCAGGTTTCATCAGAGACCCTGAAGGAATTGTAAAGAATTTCCCTGTTTTTTTGTTTTGTTTTTGAAATTCAATTTTATAGTGTGTTTGAGCTGATTCTCGCTGCTATATTTATGCCAGTCTAGACAAACTTGATACCCTTACGGAGACATATCAATACATAGGTTTTAATATTCTTACTTGTTAAATATATTCCTATGCAGGAAATATGGGGTTTTGAGTCCCTTTCACTGAGGAAGGTGTAGGTCTTGTCTATTCCATAGTTGGTTTTTGGAACGGTACCTGTGCTTATATCAAACTCTGGTTTTTTTCATCACCCCACCTCTCCTTCCCCCTTGAGCAGGCATAAGAGTGTTTTCTAAATGTGAGACTCTGTTCTATTTCCTAACTCAGTTCATGTGTAGCCATGTTTACAGGATCCTCATAAGTGATATCTTATGATTAGCTTCTTTTTCTGTGTGACTTATTTCACTTAGAATCATCGTACCTGAATCCACTCATTTTGCTGCTACTGGTCTTATGACATTGATTTCATGGCTGAGGGATATTCCATCGTACGTAAGTACCACAATTTTTTGAACCATTTTTATATTTCTTGGGATATTTAAGGTGTACCCAAGTTGAGGTTATTGTAAGCAGTGCAGCCCTAAGTTTTGGGGTGGCTCTGTCTTATTCATTTTCAGTTTTCCCAAGGTATATTCCCTAGACTGGAAGTGTCCTTGGCTCTGTAGCTCTGTTGTTTACTTGTTTTAGGGAACACAATGCACTCCTCCAGAGAGGCAGTTGGCAATTTACATCCTGCCCATCAGCATAACAAGGCTCCCTGTTCTCCAGGGCCTGTCTTGAATTTCTGGTTTTAACCCTTTATGTGGAGGTCCCTTAGGACCGGTGGGATGTGATACTTCTTTGTAGTGCAGATTTGCATTGCCCGCTTGCTTGCGTTACCAAAATGGGCGTATGTGTTTTCTCATGAATATACTCAGGAGAAAACGCATACGGCGTTTTTGGCCATGTGCATCATTGTCGAAGTTGTGCTCCTCTTCCTGTGCTTTAAAGGCGATTCCAACGTACCTCTTGAAATCTGTTTCCTGCTATTCTGCCTCGCTTTCAAGTCCGCCTAGTTGCCTTCCCTCAACAGATTTTTGGAAGATAGTTGCCCTTTATTACTCTGCCAGTTTGTGAATTGCTTTGCCCCTGAGCTCCATTTTTTAACTCGTATTTTTGTGAGCTGAACGCAAGTCCAATATTTTGGTTCAGGACCTATACTGGTTTTCAGTGGGTGGCTGAGACTTTGGTTAATTCTTCTTCCTCCCCGGAAATAAGAGTGACAGGTGCCCGTCCAAATGCCTAACATCTACTCTCTCATTGGTCTCCCTATTCCCTTTCATCCTTTGCCAAATTGGCAACCTGTGCGAACCAGGAGGTTAAAGGTGCTGCTCTCCAAGTTGGGAGATTGATAGTAAAGCAGTTGAAAAGTCAAACTGGAGCACAAGGAGAGGGACGATTCGTTGAGTTTTAGAGACCTTTCGTATTCACAATGTTTCCATTCTCTAGGTTTCCCGTACATGTTATAGCTGTAGTAATATTCCCTTCAACCTGGAGACATCGGACCCATGGAATGGGTGCCATGCATTATTGCTTTAAAGGGTCTGCATTTGCTCACCCAATCTCACCAATCCTCTCAGTCCCAGGTATCCAGCCTTATGCCATATCCATCTGTCGTTGTAGATAGGGTCATTCCAAGTTTCATTAGAGACCCTGAAGGAATTGTAAAGATTTTTCCTTTTTTTTGTTTTTGAAATTCCTTTTTATAGTGGGTTTGAGCTGATTCTCGCTGCGATATTTATGCCAGTCTAGACACACTTGATTCCCTTACGCAGACATATAAATACATAGGTTTTAAGATGCTTACTTGTCAGATATATTCCTCTGTTGGAAATATGGCGTTTTGAGTCCCTTTCACTGAGGAAGGTGTAGGTCTTGTCTATTCCATAGTTGGTTTTTGGAAAGGTACCTGTGCTTATATCAAACTCTGGTTTTATGCATCACCCCACCTCTCCATCACCCTTAAGCAGGCATAAGAGTGTTCTCTAAATGTGAGACTCTGTTCTCTTTCCTAACTCAGTTCATGTGTAGCCATGTTTACAGGATCTTCATAAGTGATATCTTATGATACGTTTCTTTTTCTGTGTGACTTATTTCACTTAGAATCATCATACGTGAATCCACTCATCTTGCTGCTACTGGTCTTAAGACATTGATTTCATGGCTGAGGTATATTCCATCATACGTAAGTACTACAATTTTTTTAACAATTTTTACCATTTTTGGGATACTTAAGTTGTACCCAAGTTGAGGTTCTTGTAATCAGTGCAGCCCTAAATTTTGGGGTGCCTCTCTCTTATTGATTTTCAGTTTTCCCAAGGTATATTCCCTAGCCTGGAAGTGTACTTGGCTCTGTAGCTCTGTTGTTTACTTGTTTTAGGGAACACAATGCACTCCTCCAGAGAGGCAGTTGACAATTTACATCCCGCCCATCAGCATAACAAGGCTCCCTGTTCTCCAGGGCCTGTCTTGAATTTCTGGTTTTTACCCTTTATGTGGATGTCCCTTAGGACCGGTGTGAAGTGATACTTCTTTGTACTGGACATTTGCATTGCCCGCTTGCTTGCTTGACCAATATGGGCGTATGTGTTTTCTCCTGAATATACTCAGGAGAAAATGCATACGCCCTCTTTGGCCAAGTGCATCATTGTCGAATTTGTGCCCTTCTTCCTGTGCTTTAAAGGCGATTCCAACATACCTCTTGAAATCTGTTTCCTGCTATTCTGCCTCACATTCAAATCCGCCTCGTTGCATTCCCTCAACAGATTTTTGAATGATAGTTGTCCTTAATTACTCTGCCAGTTTGTGAATTGCTCTGCCCTATAGCTCCATTTTTTAACTCGTTTTTTGTGAGCTGAAAGCAAGTCCCATATTTTGGTTCAGGACCTATATTAGTTCCAGGTGGGTGGCTGAGACTTTGGTTAATTATTCTTCCTCCCGGGAAATAAGAGTGACATATGATTACCACAGAACAGCTGTGGGTGTCGACCTTACTGAGTTTACTCAGGTCTCGCCAGCCAGAACGGTACCAGGCTCCCAGAGGACGCTGTCAGCAGAAAAGCCTTCATTTGCTGGTGATGAAGATTAAGAATTTTGGCAGTCGGACTTCCGGGTAAGATGGCGGAAGAGTAAGACACGGAGATCACCTTCCTCCCCACGGATACACCAGAAATACAGCTATATGTGGAACAACTCCTACAGAACACCTACTGAACGCTGGCAGAAGACCCCAGACCTCCCAAAAGGCAAGAAACTCCCCACATACCTGGGTAGGGCAAAGCGGAGAGATCCTCACACAGAGGATCGGTGCCGAGCGGCACTCACCAGCCCGAGAGACTTGTCTGCTCGCCCGCCGGGGCGTGCAGCGCTGGAAGCTGAGGCTCGGGCTTCGGTCAGAGCGCAGGGAGAGGACTGGGGCTGGCGGCGAGAACTCAGCCTGAAGGGGGCTAATGTGCCACAGCTAGCCGGGAGGGAGTCCGGGAAAACTCTGGAGCTGCTGAAGAGGCAAGAGACTTTTTCTTCCCTCTTGGTTTCCTGGTGTCCGAGGAGAGGGGATTAAGAGCGCTGCTTAAAGGGGCTCCACAGACGGGCGCGAGTCGCGACTGAAAGCGCGGAGCCCAGTGACAGGCGTGGGACGCTGGGGCTGCTGCTGCCGCCGCCAAGAAGCCTGTGTGCGAGCGCAGGTCACTGCCCACACCGCCCTTCCGGGAGCCTGTGCAGCCCGCCACTGCCGGGGTCCCGGGATCCAGGGGCGGCTTCCCTGGGAGAACGCACGGCGCACCTCGGGCTGGTGCAACGTCACTCTGACCTCTGCCGCTGCAGGCTCGCCCCGCACTCCGTGCCCCTCCCTCCCTTCCGGCCTGAGTGAGCCAGAGTCCCCGAAGAGGCTGCTCCTTTAACCCTGTCCTATCTGAGCGAAGAACAGAAGCCCTCCGGCGACCTACACGCAGAGGCGGGGCCAAATCCAAAGCTGAGACCCAGGAGCTGTGAGAACAAAGAAGAGAAAGGGAAACCTCTCCCAGCAGCCTCAGAAGCAGCGGATTAAAGCTCCACAATCAACTTGATGTACCCTGCATCTGCGGAATACATGAATAGACAACACATCATCCCAAATTGAGGAGCCCGGAGTCAGTGCTGTGCCTCTGAGGTGGGAGAGCCAACTTCAGGACACTGGTCCACAAGAGACCTCCCAGCTCCACATAATATCAAACGGCGAAAATCTTCCAGAGATCTCCATCTCAACACCAGCACCCAGCTTCACTCAACGACCAGCAGGCTACAGTGCTGGACACCCTGAGCCAAACAACTAGCAAGACAGGAACACAACGCCACCCATTAGCAGAGAGGTGGCCTAAAATCATAAAAAGTCCGCAGACACCCCAAAACACACCACCAGACGTGGACCTGCCCACCAGAAAGACAAGATCCAGCCTCATCCACCAGAACACAGGCACTAGTCCCCTCCACCAGGAAGCCTACACAACCCACTAAACCAACCTTAGCCACTGGGGACAGACACCAAAAACAACAGGAACTACGAACCTGCAGCCTGCAAAAAGGAGACCCCAAACACAGTAACATAAGCAAAATGAGAAGACAGAAAAACACACAGCAGGAGAAGGAGCAAGATAAAAACCCACCAGACCTAACAAATGAAGAGGTAATAGGCAGTCTACCTGAAAAAGAATTCAGAATAATGATGGTAAAGATGATCCAAGATTCTATTTACCAGATCCAAAATCTTGGAAATAGAATAGACAAAATGCAAGAAACAGTTAACAAGGACCTAGAAGAACTAAAGATGAATCAAGCATCGATTAAAAACACAATACATGAAATAAAAAATACTCTAGATGGGATCAATAGCAGAATAACTGAGGCAGAAGAACGGATAAGTGAGGTGGAAGATAAAATAGTGGAAATAACTGCTGCAGAACAAAATAAAGAAAAAAGGATGAAAAGAACAGAGGACAGTCTCAGAGACCTCTGGGACAACATTAAACGCACCAACATTCGAATTATAGGGGTTCCAGAAGAAGAAGAGAAAAAGAAAGGGACTGAGAAAATATTTGAAGAGATTATAGTTGAAAACTTCCCTAATATGGGAAAGGAAATAGTTAATCAAGTCCAGGAGGCACAGAGAGTCCCATACAGAATAAATCCAAGGAGAAATACGCCAAGACACATATTAATCAAACTGTCAAAAATTAAACACAAAGAAATCATATTAAAAGCAGCAAGGCAAAAACAACAAATAACACACAAGGGAATCCCCATCAGGATAACAGCTGATCTCTCAGCAGAAACTCTACAAGCCAGAAGGGAGTGGCAGGACATACTTAAAGTGATGAAGGAGAAAAACCTGCAACCAAGATTACTCTACCCAGCAAGGATCTCATTCAGATTTGATGGAGAAATTAAAACGTTTACAGACAAGCAAAAGCTGAGAGTTCAGCACCACCAAACCAGCTTTACAACAAATGCTAAAGGAACTTCTCTAGGCAAGAAACACAACAGAAGTAAAAGACCTACAATAATGAACCCAAAACAGTTAAGAAAATGGGCATAGGAACATACATATCGATAATTACCTTAAATGTAAATGGACTAAATGCTCCCACCAAAAGACACAGAGTGGCTGAATGGATACAAAAACAAGACCCATCTATATGCTGTCTACAAGAGACCCACTTCAGACCTAGAGACACATACAGACTGAAAGTAAGGGGATGGGAAAAGATATTCCATGCAAATGGAAACCAAAAGAAAGCTGGAGTAGCAATTCTCATATCAGACAAAATAGAGTTTAAAATAAGGACTACTAGAAGAGACAAAGAAGGACACTACATAATGATCAAGGGATCGATCCAAGAAGAAGATATAACAATTGTAAATATTTATGCACCAAACATAGGAGCACCTCAATACATAAGGCAAATACTAACAGCCATAAAAGGAGAAATCGACAGTAACACAATCATAGTAGGGGACTTTAACACCCCACTTTCACCAATGGACAGATCATCCAAAATGAAAATAAATAAGGAAACACAAGCTTTAAATGAAACATTAAACAAGATGGACTTAATTGATATTTATAGGACATTCCATCCAAAAACAACAGAATACACATTTTTCTCAAGCGCTCATGGAACATTCTCCAGGATAGATCATATCTTGGGTCACAAATCAAGCCTTGGTAAATTTAAGAAAATTGAAATTGTATCAAGTATCTTTTCCGACCACAATGCTATGAGACTAGATATCAATTACAGGAAAAGAGCTGTAAAAAATACAAACACATGGAGGCTAAACAATACACTACTTAATAACGAAGTGATCACTGAAGAAATCAAAGAGGAAATTAAAAAATACCTAGAAGCAAATGGCAATGGAGACACGACGACCCAAAACCTATGGGATGCAGCAAAAGCAGTTCTAAGAGGGAAGTTTATAGCAATACAATCCCACCTTAAGAAACAGGAAACATCTCGAATAAACAACCTAACCTTGCACCTAAAGCAATTAGAGAAAGAAGAACAAAAACATCCCAAAGTTAGCAGAAGGAAAGAAATCATAAAAATCAGATCAGAAATAAATGAAAAAGAAATGAAGGAAACGATAGCAAAGATCAATAAAACTAAAAGCTGGTTCTTTGAGAAGATAAACAAAATTGATAAACCATTAGCCAGACTCATCAAGAAAAAAAGGGAGAAGACTCAAATCAATAGAATTAGAAATGAAAAAGGAGAAGTAACAACTGACACTGCAGAAATACAAAAGATCATGAGAGATTACTATAAGCAACTCTATGCCAATAAAATGGACAACCTGGAAGAAATAGACAAATTCTTAGAAATGCACAACCTGCCAAGACTGAATCAGGAAGAAATAGAAAATATGAACAGACCAATCACAAGCACTGAAATTGAAACTGTGATTAAAAATCTTCCAACAAACAAAAGCCCAGGACCAGATGGCTTCACAGGCGAATTCTATCAAGCATTTAGAGAAGAGCTAACACCTATCCTTCTGAAACTCTTCCAAAATATAGCAGAGGGAGGAACACTCCCAAACTCATTCTACGAGGCCACCATCACCTTG
Source organism: Mesoplodon mirus (assembly GCF_964341445.2). NCBI lineage: Eukaryota > Metazoa > Chordata > Mammalia > Artiodactyla > Ziphiidae > Mesoplodon > Mesoplodon mirus. Next base: position 2,926,796 of record NW_028295778.1, on the reverse strand, counting down.
ATACCAAAACCAGGCAAGGATGTCACAAAGAAAGAAAACTACAGGCCAATATCACTGATGAACATAGATGCAAAAATCCTCAACAAAATACTAGCAAACAGAATCCAACAGCACATTAAAAGGATCATACACCATGATCAAGTGGGGTTTATTCCAGGAATGCAAGGATTCTTCAATATACGCAAATCAATCAACGTGATACACCATATTAACAAATTGAAGGAGAAAAACCATATGATCATCTCAATAGATGCAGAGAAAGCTTTCGACAAAATTCAACACCCATTTATGATAAAAACCCTGCAGAAAGTAGGCATAGAGGGAACTTTCCTCAACATAATAAAGGCCATATATGACAAACCCACAGCCAGCATCGTCCTCAATGGTGAAAAACTGCAACCATTTCCACTAAGATCAGGAACAAGACAAGGTTGCCCACTTTCACCACTCTTATTCAACCTAGTTTTGGAAGTTTTAGCCACAGCAATCAGAGAAGAAAAGGAAATAAAAGGAATCCAAATTGGAAAAGAAGAAGTAAAGCTGTCACTGTTTGCAGATGACATGATACTATACATAGAGAATCCTAAAGATGCTACCAGAAAACTACTAGAGTTAATCAATGAATTTGGTCAAGTTGCAGGATACAAAATTAATGCACTGAAATCTCTGGCATTCCTATATACTGATGATGAAAAATCTGAAAGTGAAATCAAGGAAACACTCCCATTTACCATTGCAACAAAAAGAATAAAATATCTAGGAATAAACCTACCTAAGGAGACAAAAGACCTGTATGCAGAAAATTATAAGACACTGATGAAAGAAATTAAAGATGATACAAATAGATGGAGAGATGTACCATGTTCTTGGATTGGAAGAATCAACATTGTGAAAATGACTCTACTACCCAAAGCAATCTACAGGTTCAATGCAATCCCTATCAAACTACCACTGGCATTTTTCACAGAACTAGAACAAAAAATTTCACAATTTGTATGGAAACACAAAAGACCCCGAATAGCCAAAGCAATCTTGAGAACGAAAAATGGAGCTGGAGGAATCAGGCTCCCTGACTTCAGACTATACTACAAAGCTACAGTAATCAAGACAGTATGGTACTGGCACAAAAACAGAAAGATAGATCAATGGAACAGGATAGAAAGCCCAGAGCTAAACCCACGGACATATGGTCACCTTATCTTTGATAAAGGAGGCAGGAATGTACAGTGGAGAAAGGACAGTCTCTTCAATAAGTGGTGCTGGGAAAACTGGATAGGGACATGTAAAAGTATGAGATTAGATCATTCCCTAACACCATACACAAAAATAAGCTCAAAATGGATTAAAGACCTAAATGTAAGGCCAGACACTATCAAACTCTTAGAGGAAAACATAGGCAGAACACTCTATGACATAAATCACAGCAAGATCCTTTTTGACCCACCTCCTAGAGAAATGGAAATAAAGACAAAAATAAACACATGGGACCTAATGAAACTTAAAAGCTTTTGCACAGCAAAGGAAACCATAAACAAGACCAAAAGACAACCCTCAGAATGGGAGAAAATATTTGCAAATGAAGCAACTGACAAAGGATTAATCTCCAAAATTTATAAGCAGCTCATGCAGCTCAATAGCAAAAAAACAAACAACCCAATCCAAAAATGGGCAGAAGACCTAAATAGACATTTCTCCACAGAAGATATACAGACTGCCAACAAACACATGAAAGGATGCTCAACATCTTTACTCATTAGAGAAATGCAAATCAAAACTACAATGAGATATCATCTCACACCAGTCAGAATGGCCATCATCAAAAAATCTAGAAACAATAAATGCTGGAGAGGGTGTGGAGAAAAGGGAACACTCTTGCACTGCTGGTGGGAATGTGAATTGGTACAGCCGCTATGGAGAACGGTATGGAGGTTCCTTAAAAAAACTACAAATAGAACTACCATATGACCCAGCAATCCCACTACTGGGCATATACCCTGAGAAAACCATAATTCAAAAAGAGACATGTACCAAAATGTTCATAGCAGCCCTATTTACAATAGCCCGGAGATGGAAACAACCTAAGTGTCCATCATCGGATGAATGGATAAAGAAGATGTGGCACATATATACAATGGAATATTACTCAGCCATAAAAAGAAATGAAATTGAGCTATTTGTAATGAGGTGGATAGACCTAGCGTCTGTCATACAGAGTGAAGTAAGTCAGAAAGAGAAAGACAAATACTGTATGCTAACACATATATATGGAATTTAAGAAAAAAAATGTCATGAAGAACATAGGGGTAAGACAGGAATAAAGACACAGACCTACTAGAGAATGGACTTGAGGATATGGGGAGGGGGAAGGGTAAGCTGTGACAAAGTGAATGAGCGGCATGGACATATATACACTACCAAACGTGAGGTAGATAGCTAGTGGGAAGCAGCCGCATAGCACAGGGATATCAGATCGGTACTTTGTGACCGCCTGGAGGGGTGGGATAGGGAGGGTGGGAGGGAGACGCAAAAGGGAGGGGATATGGAAACATATGTATATGTATAACTGATTAAATTTGTTATAAAGCAAAAAAAAATTAAATTAAATTAAAAAAAAAAAAGAGTGACATATGCCCATGCAGATGCCTAACAGCTACTCTCTCTTTGGTTCTCCCTCTTCCCTTTCATCATTTGCCAATTTGGCAACCTGTGTGAAACTGCAGGTTAAAGGTGCTGTCTCTCCAAGTTGGGAGATTGATAGTAAAGCAGTTGGAAAGTCAAACTGGAGAACCAGGAGAGCGATTATTCGTTGAGTTTTAGAAAGCTTTCGTATTCACAGTGTGTCCATTCTCTAGGTTTCCCATACCTGTTATAGCTGTAGTAATATTCCCTTCAACCTGGAGAGTTGGGACCCATGGAATGGGTGACATGCATTATTGCTTTACAGGGTCTGCATTTGCTCACCCAATCTCACCAATCCTCTCAGTCCCATGTGTCCAGCCTTATGCCACCTCCAGCTGTCGTTGTAGATAGGGTCATTCCAGGTTTCATCAGAGACCCTGAAGGAATTGTAAGGAATTTCCCTGTTTTTTTGTTTTGTTTTTGAAATTCCTTTTTATAGTGGGTTTAGCTGATTCTCACTGTCATGTTTATGCCAGTCTAGACACACTTGATTCCCTTATGGATACATATCAATACATAGGTTTTAAGATTCTTACTAGTAAGATATAATAATCTGCGTTGAATATGGGGTGTTGAGTCCCTTTCACTGAGGAACGTGTAGGTCTTGTCTATTCTGTATTTGGTTTTTGGAACTGTACCTGTATTAATATCAAACTCTGGTTTTATGCATCACCCCACCTCTCCTTCCCCCTTAAGAAGGCATAAGGTTGTTTTCTAAATGTGAGTCTCCCTTCTCTTTCCTATCTCAGTTCATGTGTAGCCATGTTTACAGGATCTTCATAATTGATATCTTATGATAATTTTCTTTTTCTGTTTGACTTATTTCACTTAGAATTATCGTACCGGAATCCACTCATTTTGCTGCTACTGGCCTTATGACATTGATTTCATGGCTGAGGGATATTCCGTCATACGTAAGTACCACAATTTCTTGAACCATTTTTGTCTTTCCTCGGATATTTAAGGTGTACCCAAGTTGAGGTTTTTGTAAGCAGTGCAGCCCTGAATTTTGGTGTGGATCTGTCTTATTAATTTTCAGTTTTCCCAAGCTATATTACCTAGAATGGAAGTGCCATTGGCTCTGTAGCTCTGTTGTTCACTTGTTTTAGGGAACACAGTGCACTCCTCCAGAGAGGCAGTTGGCAATTTACATCCCGCCCATCAGCATAACAAGGCTCCCTGTTCCCCAGGGCCTGTCTTGCCTGTCTGTTTTTTACACATTTTGCGGATGTCCCTTTTGGCTGGTGGGAAGTGACACTTCTTTTTAGTGCAGATTTGCATTGCCCGCTTGCTTGCTTTGCTGAAAATGGCATATGCGTTTTCTCCTGAATATATTCACGTGAAAACCCATATGCCCTTTATGGCCATTTCCATTATTTTCGAAGTTGTGATGCTTTTCCTGTGTTTAAAGGCGATTCCAATGTACGTCTTGAAATCTGTTTCATGCCATTCTGCCTCATTTTCACTTCCGCCTCGTGGATTTCCCTCAACAGATTTTTGGAAGAGAGTAGTCTTTTATAACTCTGCAGGTTAGTGAACTGCTGTGGCCCTGAGCTCCATTTTATAACTCATGTTTTTGTGAGCTGACCGCAAATCCACAGTTTTGCTTCTGGACCTTTACTGGTTCTGGGGGGGCCAGGCTGAGTCTTTGGTTAATTCCTCTTCGTGACGGGTAATTAGAGTGAAATGTGGCCGTCCAAATGCCTACAGCTACTCTCTCATTGGTTCTCTCTCTTCCCTTATATCCTCTGCACAATTTGCCAACTGTGCGAACCAGGAGGTTATAGGGGCTGACTCTCCAAGTTGGGAGATTGATAGTAAAGCAGTTGGAATGTCAAACTGGAGCACAAGGAGAGAAAAAAAAGTAGTAGAGTTTTAGAAACCTTTCACCATCAGATGGTTTCCATTCTCTAGGTTCCCATACATGTTATAACTGTAGTGATATTCCCTTCTACTTGGAGAGTTGGGAACCATGGAAAGCGTGGCAGGCATAATTGCTTTAAAGGGTCTGCATTTTTTCACCCAATCTCACCAATCCTCTCAGTCCCAAGTGACCAGCGTTTTGTCACATCCAGCTGTCATTGAACATAGGGTCATTCCAGGTTTCATCAGAACCCCTGAAGGTATTGTGTAAGAATTTTACTATTTTTATGTTTTGTTTTGAAATTCATTTTTATATTGGGTTTGAGCTGATTCTCACTGCCATGTTTATGTCATTCTAGACACACTTGGTTCCCTTACGGAGACATATCAATACATAGGTTTTAAAATTCTTACTAGTCAGATATATTTCTCTGCGGGGAATAAGGATGTTGAGTTCCGTTTACTGAGGAAGGAGTAGGGCTTGTCTCTTCTCTTTTTGGATTATGGAACGGTACCTGTGCTAATATCAAACTTTTGTTTTGTGCATCTCCCCACGTGTCTTTCCCCTTAAGCAAGCATTAGAGTGTTTTCTAAATCTGAGACTCTGTTCTCTTCCCTAATTCAGTTCATATGTAGCCATGTTTACATTCCCTTCATAAGTGATATCTTATGTCAGAATGCACCATGGCCTTGTCATAATAATGCTCCATGACCCCTGTCATCACAGTGCTCCATGCCCTGGTTATCACAAAGCTCCATGTCCCTTGTCATCAGAATTCTCCACGTCCTTGTCATCACAATGCTACATGACACTTCTCATCAAAATATTACATGCTCTTGTCATCACAATTCTCCATGCATTTGAAATTGCAATGCTCCATGCACTTGTGATCACAATGCTCCATGCACTTGTCATCACAATGCTCCATGCCCCTTCTCATTATAGTGCTCCATGATGCTCGACACCACAATTACCCAAGGTCTTCTCATCACAGTGCTCCACGGTTTTGCCATCACCATGCTCCATGCCTAGTCATCACAAAGCTAAATGTCCCTTGTCCTCACAATTCTCCACGTCCTTGTCATTACAATGCTCCTGGCACTTCACATCAAAATGTTATATGCTCTTGTCATCACAATACTCCATGCACTTGTCATCGCAATGCTCCATGACCCCTGTCATAGGAAGCTCCATGCACTGTTCATCACAATGTTTCACGACCTGGACATTAAAATTATCAATGGCCCTTGATATCACAATGCCCCATGCCGTTTTCATCACAATGCTCCATGCCATTGTCATCACAATGGGCCATTACATATGTCATCACAAAGTTCTCTGACACCTATATTCACAATAATGCATGACCTGGTCATCACAATGTTCCATGCCCTTGTCATCACAATGCGACATTCCAACAGTCATCACAATACTCCATGAAACATATTAGACCAATGATACATGCCCTTTTCATCACAATGCACCATGCCCTTTTTATCACAATGCTCCATGACCCCTGTCATCTCAATGCTCCGTGACTCCAGTCATCACAATGCTCCATGACATTTGTCATCACAGTGGTCCATGCCCTCATCATCAACAGTCTCTGTGAACATTTTAACCACAAAGCTACATGAACATTTCATCACAATGCTATTTGACCCATATCATCACAATTCTCTATGCTTTTCTCAGCAAAATTCTCCATGTCCTTCTCATCACAATGCTCCATGACCCCTGTCATCACAAGGCTCCGTGACTCGAGTCATCACAATTCTTCATAACATTTGTCATCACAATGGTCGATGCCCACGTCATTGCAAGGCTCTGTTACCTTTGTAACCACAATGCTCCATGAACTTTTCATCACAATGCTCCGTGACATTTGTCATCACAATGCTCCATGCCTTTGTCAGAAAAATGCTCCATGACCCTTGTCATCACAATGTGCAAAGCGCTTCTCATCCCAATGGTCCAAAAATTGGACATGACAATGCTCCATAAACCTTGTAATCACAATGCTCCATGCCCTTCTCATCACAATGCTCCATGCCCTTGGCATCACAATGCAACATGTGCACTGTCATCACAATAGTCTATGAAACATATTAGACAAATGCTCCATGTCCCATTCATCACAGTACTCCATGCCCTTGTCATCACAATGCTCCATGACACATGTCATCACAATGCTCCTTGACTCCAGTCATCACAATGCTTCATAATGTTTGTCATCACAATGGTCCATGCCCGCGTCATCACAAGGCTCTGTGACCTTTGTAACCACAGTGCTCCTTGAACATTTCATCACAATGCTCCGTGACCCTTGTCATCACAATGCTCCATGCCTTTGTCAGAACAATGCTCAATGAAACTTGTCATCACACTGCACTGTGCCACGCGCTTTTCATTACAACGGTCCACAAACTTGTCATCGCTATGCTCCATAAATCTTGTAATCACAATGCTCCATGCACTTCTCATCAAAATGCTCTCTCACCAGAGATATCACAGTGTTCCATCACTAGTCATCACAATACTCCCTCACCCCTGTAGTCACAATGTTCCATGACACCTGATATCACAATGTTCTATAACCCCTGTCATCAAAATGTTCCATGACACTTTTCATCAAATTGCTGCATGACCCTGTCATCAAAATGCTCCCTGCCCTTTTCATCACAATGCACCACACCCTTCTCATCAAAATGCTCCATGACCTTTGTCATCACAAAGCTCAATGACACTTGGCATCACAATGCTCCATGTCATGGTCATCACAATGCTCCATGAACCCTCTCATCACATTGCTCCATGCCCTTGTCATCACAAAGCTCCATGACACTTGTCATCACAATGCTCGATGCCCTTCTCATCACAATGATCCATGCCCTTGTCATTACAATCCTCCATGACCCATGTATCACAGTGTTCCGTGCCATTGTCATCACAATGCTCCATGCCCTCTCTCATCACAATAATTCATGAAACATTTCAGACCAGTGCTCAATGCCCTTATCACAATGCTCCATTACCTCTGTCATAACAATGCTCCATGAACCCTGCCATAACAATGATCCACGGCCTTGTCATCACAAGGCTCCATGACCCTTGTCATCACAATGCTCCAAGACCCCTGTAATCACAATGCTCCATGACCTTGTCATCACAAAGCTCCATGACGCATGTCATCAGAATGTTCCATGGCATTCTCATCAAAATGCTCCATGCCCATGTCATCAAAATGCTCCAAAACCACTGTAATCACAGTGCTCCATGACCCTTTTCATCTCAATGCCCCATGAAACCTGTCATCACAATGCACAATGCCCATCATCATAATGCTTCAGGCTATTGTCATCACAATGAAATCAGTAATCTCCATGACCTCTGTCATCATAATGCTCCAAAACCTTTTGATCACAATGTTCCATAACACTTATCATCACAACACACCATGACACTCATCATCAAAATTATCCATGGTCTTCTCATCACAATGCTCCATGACCTTTGTCATCACAATGCTCAATACACTTGTCATCACAATGCTCCCTGACACTTGTCATCAGTATGCTCATTGAACCCTGTCATGACAAGGCTCCATGCCTTTTTCATCACAATGATCCATGCCCTTTTCATCATAATGCTCCAAGACCCCTGTAATCACAATGCTCCATGCCCTTGTCATCACAAAGCTCCATGACCCATGTCATCAGAATGCTGCATGGCCGTCTCATGACAATGCTCCATGCCCTTGTCATCACGATGCTCCAAGACCACTGTAATCACAATGATCCATGCCCCTTTTCATTAGAATGCTCCATGAAACTTGTCATCACAAGCCTCCATGGTCTTCTCATCACAATGCTACAGGACCTTGTCATCACCAAGCTCCATGACCCTTGTCATCACAATACTCAATGAATATTATCAGCAGAATGCTCCATGACATTCTCATCACAATGCTCCATGACCAATATCATCACAATGCACCATGACAACTGTCATCACAATCCTCCATGAATATTATCAGCAAAATGCTCCATGACCTACTCATCACAATGCTCCATGTCCAATATCCTCACAATGCACCATGACAACTGTCATCACAACACTCCATGACACCTGACAACACAATGATCCGGGACTCTTGTCATCACTATGCTCCATTCCCTAGTCATCACCATTATCGATGACCCCTGTCATCACAATGCTCCGTGACACCTGTCATCACAATGCTTTATAACGTTTGTCACCACAATGGTCCATGCCCGCGTTATCCCAAGTCTCTGTGACCTTTATAACCACAATTCTCAATGAACTTTTCATCACAATGCTCCGTGACCCTTGTCATCACAATGCTCCATGACACATGTCATCAGAAAGTTCCATGGCTTTCTCATCACAAAGCTCCTTGCCCTTGCCATCACAATGCTACATTACCCCTGTCATAACAATGCTCCATGATCCCTGCCATCACGATGTTCCATGGCAATGTCATCACAAGGCTCCATGACCCTTCTCATCACAATGCTCCAAGAACACTGTAATCACAATGTTCCATGCCCCTTTTCATCTCAATGATCCATGAACCCTGTCATCACAATGCACCATGCCCATCATCCTAAAGCTTCATGCTATTGTCATCACAATGAAATAAAAATTCTCCATGACCTCTGTCATAACAATGCTCCAAACCCTTGTGATCACAATATTCCATAACACTTGTCATCACAATGCCCCATGATGCTCGTCATCACAGTTATCTATGGTCTTATCATCACAATGCTCCATGACCTTTGTCATCACCATGCTCAGTACTCTTATCATCAAAATGCTCCCTGACATTTGTTGTCTGTACTCTCCTTGAACCCTGTCATAACAAGGTCCCATGACCTTTTCATCACAAACTTCCAAGACCCCTGTAATCACAATGGTTCATGAACCTTTTCATCAGTATGCTCCATGAGATTTGTTATCACAAGGCTCCATGGTTTTCTCATCACAATGCTCCAGGACCTTGTCATCACAGTGCTTCACGACCTTCTCATGAAAATTCTCAATGGCCCTTGTCATCATAATGATCCAAGCGCTAGTCATCACAATGTTCCCTTATATTTGTCATAACAATCCTCCATTACATTTGGCATCACAATGCTCCATGCCATTGTCATCGCAATGGACCATGACATAGGTCATCACAATGCTCCCTGAAACCTGTCTTCACAATACTCCATGACCTTCTCATCACAATGCTCCATGCCCTTTTCATCACAATGCTCCATGACTCCAGTCATCACAATGCTTCATGATCTTTGTCATCCCAATGCTCCATGCCCTTGTCATTACAATCCTGCATGACTCATGCATCATAGTGTTCCGTACCCTTGTCATCACAATGCTCTATGCCCACTCTCATCACAATAATACATGAAACATTTTAGACCAATGTCCCATGCCCTTCTCATCACAATGCTCCATTACCTCTGTCATAACAATACACCATGTCCCCTGCCAACACAATGTTCCACGGCATAGTCATCACAAGGTTCCATGAGACTTGTTATCACAATGCTGAAGACCCTTGTAATCACAATGCTCCATGCCATTGTCATCAGAATGCTCCAAGACCACTGTAATCACAGTGCTCCATGACCCTTTTCATCTCAATGCCCTGTGAACCCTGTCATCACAATGCACCATGCCCATCATCATAATGCTTCAGGCTATTGTCATCACAATGAAATCAGTAATCTCCATGACCTCTGTCATCATAATGCTCCAAACCCTTGTGATCTCAATGTTCCATAACACTTATCATCACAACATCCCATGACGCTCATCATAACAATTAACCATGGTCTTCTTATCACAATGCTCCATGATCTTTGTCATCACAATGCTCAATACACTTGTCATCACAATGCTCCCTGACACTAGTCGTCAGTATGCTCCTTGAAGCCTGTCATGACAAGGCTCCATACCTTTTTCATAACAATGATCCTTGCCGTTTTCATAACAATGCTCCAAGATCCCTGTAATCACAATGCTCCATGACCTTGTCATCACAAAACTCCATGACACATGTCACCAGAATGCTCCATGTCCTTCTCATCACAATGCTCCATGCCCTAGTCATCACAGTGCTCCAAGACCCCTGTAATCACAATGCTCCATGCCCCTTTTCATCAGAATGCTCCATGAGACTTGTCATCACAAGTCTCCATGGTCTTCTCATCACAATGCTCCAGGACCTTGTCATCACCATGCTCCATTCCCTTGTCATCATAATGTTCCATGACCACTGTCATCACAATACTCCATAAACATTTTCAGCCAAATACTCCATGACCTTCTCATCACAATGCTCCATGACAAATATCATCACAATTCTCCATGACCACTGTCATCACAACATTCCATGACACCCGACAACACAATGATCCTGGACTCTTGTCATTACAATGCTCCATTCCCTAGTCATCACAATGCTCCATGACCCCTGTCATCACAATATTCCATGAACATTTTCAGCCCAATGCTCCATGACCATTGTCATCACAATGATCCATGCCCTTGTCATCCCAATTCTCCATGACCCCTGTATTCACAATGCTCCGTGACGCTTGTCATCACAGTGCTCCATGACACCTGGCATCACAATGCTTCATGCCTTTGTCAGCAGAATGCTACATGACCTTGTCATTACAATGCTCTATGCGCTTGTCATCACAATACTCCATTACCATTATCATCACAATCCTCCATGAACCTTGGGATCACATTGCTTCATGCCCTTGTCATCACAGTGTTCCATGCTCCTTGAAATCAAAATGATCCATGACCTCTGTCATCACAATGCTCCAAACCCTTGTGATAACAATGTTCCGTAGCACTTGTCATCACAACGCTCCATGATGCCTGTCATCACTATACTCCATGCCCTTTTCATCACAATGCTCCATGACCTTTGTCATCACAATTCTCAATATATTGTCATCACAATGCTCCCTGACGTTTGTCGTCAGAATGCTCCTTGAACCCTCTAATGAAAAGTCTTCATGCTTTTTTCATCACAATGCCCCATGCGGTTTTCATCACAATGCTCCATGTCATTGTCATCAAAATACTCCACAAGCTTGTCAGCAGAATGCTCCATGACCCTTGTGATTACAATTCTCCATGCACTTGTCAGCACAATGTTCCCTGAACTTTGTCATCACAATGCTCCAAGCCATTGTCATCACAATGCTCCATTACCTTTGTCTTCAGAATCCTCCATGACACTTGGCATCACAATGCTCCATGCCATTGTCATCACAATGGGCCATTATATATGTCAGCACAATGCTCCCTGACAACTGTCTTCACAATACTGCATCACAAGGTCATCACAATGCTCCATGTCCTTGTCATCACAATCCTCCATGCCCTTGTTATCACAATGCTCCATGACCCCTGTCATCACAATGCTCCATGACTCCAGTCATCACAATGCTTCATGACCTTTGTCATCACAATGGTCCATGCCCTCATCATCAAGAGTCTCTGTGACCTTTTTGACCACAATGCTCTATGAACTTTTCTTCACAATGCTCTTTATCCCCTGTCATCACAATGCTCTATGCCTTTCTCAGCACAATGCTCCATGACGTATGTCATCAGAATGCTCCATGGCCTTCTCCTCACAGTGCTCCTTGCCCTTGTCATCACAATGCTCCAAGACCCCTGTAATCACCATGCTCCTTGCCGCATTTCATCAGAATGCTCCATGAGACTTGTCATCACAAGTCTCCATGGTCATCTCATCACAATGCTCCAGGACCTTGTCATCACAATGCTCTGTGACTCCAGTCATCACAGTGCTTCATAGTATATTTCATCACAATGGTCCATGCCCAAGTCATCACAAGGCTCGGTTACCTTTTTATCCACAATGCTCCATGAACATTTCATCACAATGTTCCATGACTCTTGTCATCACAATGCTCCATGCCTTTGTCATTAAAATGCTCCATGACCATGGTCATGACATTGTCATCACAATGTGCCACGCGCTTTTCATCCCAACGGTCCAAAAATTTGTCATCACAATGCTCCATAAATATTGTAATCACAATGCTGCATGCCCTTCTCATCACAATGCTCAATTACACCTGTCATAACAATGCTCCATGACCCCTGCCATCACAATGTTCCACGGCCTTGTCATCACAAGGCTCCATGACACTTGTCATCACAATGCTCCAAGACCCCTTTAATCACAATGCTCCATGCCGTTGTCATCACAAAGCACCATGACACATGTCATCAGAATGTTCCATGGCCGTCTCATCAAAATGCCGCATGCCCTTGTCATCACAGTGCTCCAAAACCCCTGTAAACACAGTGCTCCATGCCCCTTTTCATCTCAATGTTCCATGAACCCTGTCATCACAACACTCCATGACACGTGACAACACAATGATCCGGGACTCTTGTTATCACAGTGCTCCAAGACCCCTGTAATCAAAATGCTCCATGACCCCTGTCATCAAAATACTCCATGAACATTTTCAGCCCAATGCTCCATGACCCTTGTCATCACAATGATCCATGCACTTGCCATCCCAATGATACATGACCTCTGTATTCAAAATGCAACGTGACAATTGTGTCAAAGTTCTCCATGACACCTGTCATCACAATGCTCCATGCCATTTTCAGGAAAATTCTACATGAAATTTTCATTACAATGCTCTATGCGCTTGTCATCACAATGCTCCAAGACCCCTGTAATCAAAATGCTACATGCCCCTTTTCATCTCAATGCTCCATGAACTCTGTCATCACAATGCACCATGCTCATCATCATAATGCTTCAGGCTATTGTCATCACGATGAAATCAAAATTCTCCATGACCTCTGTCATCATAATGCTCCAAAGCCTTGTGATCACAATGTTCCATAACACTTATAATCACAACACCCCATGACGATCATCATCACAATTATCCATGGCCTTCTCATCACCATGCTCCATGACTTTTGTCATCACAATTCTCAATACACTTGTCATCACAATGCTCCCTGACACTTGTCGTCAGAATGCTCCTTGAACCCTGCCACGAAAAGGCTGCATGCCTTTTTCATCACATTGCCCCATGCCGTTTTCATCACAATGCTCCATGCCATTGTCATCAAAATACTCCACAAGTTTGTCATCAGAATGCTCCCTGACCCTTGTCATCACAATGCTCCAAGCCATTCTCATAACAGTGCTCCATTACCTTTCTCATCAGAATCTTTCATGAAAGTTGGCATCACAATGCTCCATGCCCATTATCATAATGCTTCAGGCTATTTTCATTACAATGAAATCAAAAGTCTCCGTGACCTCTGTCATCATAATGCTCCAAACCCTTGTGATCACAATTTTCCATAATATTTATCATCACCACACCCCATGACGATCATCATAACAATTATCCTTGGTCTTCTGATCACAATGCTCCCTGATCTTTGTCATCACAATGCTCAATACACATGTCTTCACAATGCTCCCTGACACTTGTCATCAGTATGCTCCTTGAACACTGTCATGACAAGGCTCCATGCATTTTTCATCACAATGATCCATGCCCTTTTCATCACAATGCTCCAAGACCCCTGTAATCTCAATGCTCCATGCCCTTGTCATCAAAAAGCTCCATGACGCATGTCATCAGAATGCTCCATGGCCTTTTCCTCACTATGCTCCATGGCATTGTCATCACAATGCTCCATGTACCCTCTCATCACATTGCTACATGCACTTGTCATTACAATCCTCCATGACCCATGTATCACACTGTTCCGTGCCCTTGTCATCACAATGCTCCAGTCCACTCTCATCACAATAAAATATGAAATATTTCAAACCAATGCTCAATGCCCTTCTCATCACAATGCTCCATTACCTCTGTCATAACAATGCACCACGACCACTGCCATCACAATGTTCCACGGCCTTGTCATCACAAGGCTCCATGACCCTTGTCATCACAATGCTCCAAGAAATATGTAATCAAAATTCTCCATGCCCTTGTCATAACAAAGCTCCATGACGCATGTCATCAGAAGGTCCCATGGCCTTCTCATCACAATGCTCCATACCCTTTTCATCACAATGCTCCAAGACCCCTGTAAACACAATGTTCCATGCCCTATTCATCTCAATGCTCCATGAACCCTCTCATCACAATGCACCATGCCCATCTTCATAATGATTCAGGCTATTGTCACTACAATGAAATCAAAATTCTCCATGACTTCTGTCATCATAATGCTCCAAACCCTTGTGATCACAATGTTCCATAACACTTATCATCACAATACCCCATGACAATCATCATCACAATTATCCATGGTGTTCTCATCACAATGCTCCATGATCATTGTCATCACAATCCTCAATACACTTTTCATCACAATACTCCCTGACACCTGTCGTCAGTATGCTCCATGATGCCTGTGATGACAAGTCTCCATGCCTTTTCATCACAATGCTCCAAGACCCCTGTTATCACAATGCTCCATGGCCTTGTCAGCACAAAGCTCCGTGACGCATGTCATCAGAATTCTCCATGGCTTCTCCTCACAATGCTCCATGCCCTTGTCATCACAATGCTCCAAGACCCTTGTAATCACAATGCTCCATGCCCTTTTTCATCAGAATGCTGCATGAGACTTGTCATCACAAGTCTCCATGGTCATCTCATCACAATGCTCCATGACATTGTCATCACCATGCTCCATTCCCTTGTCATCACAATGCTCCATGACCCCTTACATTACAATAATCCATTAACATTTCCAGCCGAATGCTACATGACATTCTCATCACAATGCTCCATGACCCATGTAATCACGATGCTCCATGCCCTTGTCATCACAAAGCTCAATGATGCATGCCATCAGAATGCTCCTTGGACTTCTCCTCACAATGCTTCATGCCCTTGTCATCACAAAGTTCCAAGACCCCTGTAATCACAATGCTGCATGCCCTTTTTCATCAGTAAGCTCCATGAGAATTGTCATCACATGGCTCCATTTTTTTGTCATCATAATGCTCCCAGCCCTAGTCATCACAATGCTCCATTATATTTGTCATCACAATCCTCCATTACATTTTGCATCACAATGCTCCCTGCCATTGTCATCTCAATGGCCCATGCCATATGTCATCCCAATGCTCCATGACCCCTGTATTCACAATGTTCCGTGAAGCTTGTCATCACAGTGCTGCATGACAACTGTCATCACAATCCTCCATGCCTTTTTCAGCAAAATGCTACATGACCTTGTCATTACAATGCTCTATGCGCTTTTCATCACAATACTCCATTACCATTGTCATTACTATCCTCCATGAACCTTGGGATCACATTGATTCATGCCCTTGTCATCACAATGCTCCATGCTCCTTGAAATCAAAATGATCCATGACATCTGTCATCGCAATGCTCCAAACCCTTGTGATCACAATGTTCCATAACACTTGTCATCACAATGCTCCATGATGCCTATCATCACAATACTCGATGCTCTTTTCATCACAATGCTCCATGACCTTTGTCATCACAATTCTCAATACACTTGTCATCACAATGTTCCCTGACACTTGTCGTCAGAATGCTCCTTGAACCCTGTCAGGAAAAGGCTCAATGCCTATTTCATCACAAAGCCCCATGCCGTTTTCATCACAATGCTCCATGCCATTGTCATCAAAATACTCCACAAGCTTGTCATCAGAATGCTCCATGACCCTTGTCATCACAATTCTCCATGCACTTGTCAGCACAATGCTCCCTGACCTTTGTCATCACTATGCTCCAAGCCATTGTCATCACAATGCTCCATTACCTTTGTCATCAGAATCCTCCTTGACACTTGGCATCACAATGCTCCATGCCATTGTCATCAAATGGGCCAATACATATGTCATCACAATGCTCCCTGACACCACTTTTCACAATACTCCATGACCTGGTCATCACAATGCTCCTTGCCCTTAACATCACAATGCTCCATTACCTCTGTCATAACAATGCTCCATGACCCCTGCCATCACAATGTTCCACGGCCTTGTCATGACAAGGCTCCATGACCCTTATCATCACAATGATCCAAGACCCATGTAATCACAATGCTCCATGCCCTTTTTCATCAGAATGCTCCATGAGACTTGTCACCACAAGTCTCCATGGTCATCTCATCACAGTGCTCCAGGACCTTGTCATCACCATGCTTCATTCCCTTGTCATCACAATGCTCCATGACCACTGTCATCACAATAGTCCATGAACATTTTCAGCCCAATGCTCCACGACTTTCTCATCACAATGCTCCATGAACACTGTCATCACAACACTCCATGACACCTGACAACACAATGACCCGTGACTCTTGTCATCACAATGCTCCATTCCCTAGTCATCACAATGAACCATGACCCCTGTCATCACAATAATCTTTGAATATTTTCAGCCCAATGCTCCATGACACTTGTCATCACAATGATCCATGCCCTTGTCATCCCAATGCTCCATGACCACTGTATTCACAATGCTCCGTGACGCTTGTCATCACACTGCTCCATGACACCTGTCATCACAATGCTCCATGCCTTTGTTAGCAAAATGCTACATGACCTTTTCATTAAACTGCTCTATGCGCTTGTCATCACAATACTCCATTACCATTTTCATCACAATACTCAATGAAACTTGTGATCACATTGCTTCATGCCCTTGTCATCACAATGCACCATGCTCCTTGAAATCAAAATAATCCATGACCTCTGTCATCACAATGCTCCAAACACTTGTGATTCCAGGGTTCCGTAACACTTGTCATCACAACGCTCCATGATGCCTGTCATCACAATACTCCATGCCATTTTCATCACAATGCTCCATGACCTTCGTCATCACAATTCTCAATACACTTGTCATCACAATGCCCCCTGACACTTGTCGTCAGAATGCTCCTTGAACCCTGTCACGAAAAGGCTCCATGCTTTTTTCATCACAAAGCCCCATGCCATTTTCACACAATGCACCACGCCTTTGACATCAAAACACTCCAAAAGGTTGTCATCAGAATGCTCCATGACCCTTGTCATCACAGTTCTCCATGCACTTGTCAGCACAATGCTCCCTGACCCTTGTCATCACAATGCTCCAAGCCATTGTCATCACAATGCTCCATTACCTTTGTCCTCAGAATCCTCCATGACACTTGGCATCACAATGCTCCATGCCATTGTCATCACAATGGGCCATTACATATGTCATCACAATTCTCGCTGACTCCTCTCTTCACAATAATGCATGACCTGGTCATCAAAATGCTCCATGAACTTGTCATCACAATGCGTCATTTCAAATGTCATCACAATAATCCATGAAACTTATTAGACCAATGCTCCATGCCATTGTCATCACAATGGACCATGACATATGTCATCACAATGCTCCCTGACACGTCTTCACAATACTCCATGCCCTTGTCATCACAATGCTCCATGTCCTTGTCATCACAATGCTACATGCCCACTGTCATCACAATAATCTATGAAACTTGTCAGACCAAATCTCCATGCCCCTTTCATCACAATGCTCCATCCCCTATTCATCACAATGCTCCGTGAATCCAGTCATCACAGTGCTACATAACGTTTGTCATAACAACGGTCTATGCCCGTGTCATCACAAGGCTCTGTGACCTTTGTAACCACAATGTTCCATGAACTTTTCATCACAATGCTCCGTGACACTTGTCATCACAATGCTCCATGCCTTTGTCAGAACAATGCTCCATGACCCTTGTCATCACATTGGGCCATGCGCATTTCATCACAATGATACACAGCCTTGTCATTGCTATGCTCCATAAAGCTTGTAATCACAATTCTCCATGCACTTCTCATCCAAATGCTCTCTCACATGAGATATCACAATATTCCATCACTAGTCATCACAATCCTCCCTTAACCCTGTTATCACAATGTTCCATGACCACTGTCATCACAATGCTACATCCCCTTATCAGCACAATGCTCCATGGCCACTGTCATCAAAATACTCCATGAACATTTTCAGCCCAATCCTCCATGACCCTTGTCATCACAATCATCCATGCCCTTGTCATTCCAATGCTCCATGACCCCTGTATTCACAATGTTCCGTGACGCTTGTCATCACAGTGCTGCATGACACCTGTCATCAAAATGCTCCATGCTTTTGTCAGCAAAATGCTACATGACCTTGTCATTACAATGCTCTAGGCGGTTGTCATCACAATACTCCATTACCATTGTCATCACAATCCTCCATGAACCTTGGGATCACATTGCTTCATGCCCTAGTCATCACAATGCTCCATGCTCTTTGAAATCAAAATGATCCATGACTTCTGTGATCACAATGCTCCAAACACTTGTGATCACAATGTTCCATAACACTTGTCATCACAACGCTCCATGATGCCTGTCATCACAGTACTCCATGCCCTTTTCATCACAATGCTCCATGACCTTTGTCATCACAATTCTCAATACACTTGTCATCACAATGCTCCCTGACACTTGTCGTCAGCATGCTCCTTTTAACCTGTCACGAAAGGCTGCATGACTTTTTACCACAAAGCCCCATGCCATTTTCATCACAATGCTCCATGCCTTTGTCATCAAAATACTCGACAAGCTTGTCATCAGAATGCTCCATGACCCTTGTCATCACAATTCTCCATGCACTTTTCAGCACAGTGTTCCCTGACCCTTCTCATCACAATGCTCCAAGCCATTGTCATCACAAGGCTCCATTACATTTGTCATGAGAATTCTCCATGACACTTGGCATCACAATGCTCCATGCCATTGTCATCACAATGGGCCATTACATATGTCATCACAATGCTCCCTGACACCTATCTTCACAATATTGCAAGACCTGGTCATCACAATGCTCCATGCCCTAGTCATCACAATGCGCCATTCCAACTGTCATCGCAATAATCCATGAAACATATTAGACGAATGCTCCATGCCCTTGTCATCACAATGCTCCATGCCCTTGTTATCACAATGTTCCATGACCCCAGTCATCACAATGCTCCTTGACTCCAGTCATCACAATGCTCCGTGAATCCAGTCATCACAATGCTCCATGACTTTTGTCATCACAATGGTCCATGCCCTCATCATCAACAGTCTTTGTGACCTTTTTAACCACAATGCTCCATGAACATTTCATCACAATGCTCTTTGACCCTTGTCATCACAATGCTCTATGCCTTTCTCAGCAAAATGCTCCATGCCCTTTTCATCACAATGCTCCATGACCCCTGTCATCACATTGTTCCGTGACTCCAGTCATCACAATTCTTCATAATATTTGTCATCACAATGGTCTATACCCGCGTCATCACAAGGCTCTGTTACCATTGTAACCACAATGCTCCATGAACTTTTCATCACAATGCTCCGTGAACCTTGTCATCACAATGCTCCATGCGTTTGTCAGAAAAATGCTCCATGACACTTGTCATCACAATGTGCCACGCACTTTTCATCCCAACGGTCCACAAATTTGTCATCGAAATGATCCATAAAACTTGTAATCACAATGCTCCATGTCCTTCTCATCACAATGCTCCATTACCCCAGTCATAATAATGCTCCATGACCCCTGCCATCACAGTGTTCCACGGCCTTGTCATCAGAAGGCTCCATGACACGTGTCATCACAATGCTCCAAGACCCCTGTAATCACAATGCTCCATGCCCCTGTCATCACAAAGCTCCATGACACATGTCATTAGAAAGTTCCATGGCCTTCTCATCAAAATGCTCCATTCCCTTGTCATCACAATGCTCATAGACCCCTGTAATCACAATGCTCCATGCCCCTTTTCATCTCAATGCTCCATGAACCCTGTCATCACAATGCATCATGCCAATCATAATAATGCTTCCAGCTATTGTCAGCACAATGAAATCAAAATTCTCAATGACATCTGTCATCGCATAGCTCCACGACCCCTGTCATCACAATACTCCATGAACATTTTCAGCCCAATGCTCCATGACTCTTGTCATCACAATGATCCATGCCCTTGTCATCCCAATGCTCCATGACCCCTGTATTCACAATGATTCGTGACGCTTGTCATCACAGTGCTCCATGACACATGTCATCACAATGCTCCATGCCTTTGTCAGCAAAATGCTACATGACCTTGTCATTACAATGCTCTATGCGCTTGTCATCACAATACTACATTAGCATTGTCATCACTCTACTCCATGAACCTTGGGATCACATTGCTTCATGCCCTTGTCATCACAATGCTCCATGCTCCTTGAAATCACAATGATCCATGACCTCTGTCATCGCAATGCTCCAAAACCTTCTGATCACAATGTTCAATAAAACTATTCATCACAACGCTCCATGACGCCTGTCATCACAATACTTCATGACCTTTTCATCACAATGCTCCATGACATTTGTCATCACAATTCTCAATACACTTGTCATCACAATGCTCCCTGACACTTGTCGTCAGAATGCTCCTTGAACCCTGTCACGAAAAGGCTCCATGCCTTTTTCATCACAAAGCCCCATGCCGTTTTCATCACAATGCTCCATGCCATTGTCATCAAAATACTCCAGAAGCTTGTCATCAGAATGCTGCATGACCCCTTTCATCACAATTCTCCATGCACTTATCAGCACAGTGCTCCCTGAACCTTGTCATCACTATGCTCCAAGCCATTGTCATCACAATGCTCCATTAACTTTGTCATCAGAATCCTCCATGACACTTGGCATCACAATGCTCCATGCCATTGTCATCACAATGGGCCAATACATATGTCATCACAATGTTCTGTGACACCGCTTTTTACAATACAGCATGACCTGGTCATCACAATGCTCCATGCACTTCTCATAACAATGCTCCATTACCTCTGTCATTACAATGCTCCATGACACCTGACATCACAGTGTTCCACGGCCTTGTCATCACAAGGCTCCATGACCCCTGTCATCACAATACTTCATGCCCTTTTCATCACAATGCTCCATGACACATGTCATCAGAATGCTCCATGGCCTTCTCCTCACAATGCTCCATGCCCTTGTCATCACAATGCTCCAAGACCCATGGAATCACAATGCTCCATGTCCCTTTTCATCAGAATGCTCCATGAGATTTGTCATCACAAGTCTCCATGGTCTTATCATCACAATGCTACAGGACCTTGTCATCACCATGCTCCATTCCCTTGTCATCACAATGCTCCATGACCCCTGTCATCACAATACTCCATTAATATTTTCAGCCCAATGCTCCATGAAATTCTCATCACAATGCTCCATGACAATTATTATCAAAATGCTCCATGACCACTGTCATCACAACACACCATCACACCTGACAACACAATGATCCGGAACTCTTGTCATCACAATGCTCCATTCCCTACTCATCACAATGCTCCATGACCCCTGTCATCAAAATACTCCATGAACATTTTCAGCACAGTGCTCCATGACTCTTGTCATCACAATCATCCATGACTTGTCATCCCAATGCTCCATGACCCCTGTATTCACAGTGCTCCATGACACCTGTCATAACAATGCTCCATGATTTGTGAGCAAAATACTACCTGACCTTGTCATTGCAATGCTCTATTCGCTTGTCATCACAATACTCCATTCCCATTGTCATCACAGTCCTCCATGAACCTTGGGATCTCATTGCTCCATGCCCTTGTCACCACAATGCTCCATGCTCCTTGAAATCAAAATGATCCATGACCTCTGTCATCACAATGCTACAAACCCTTGTGATCACAATGTTCCATAACAGTTGTCATCACAGCGCTCCACGATGCCTGCCATCACAATAATCCATGCTCTTTTCATCACAATTCTCCATGACCTTTGTCATCACAATTCTCAGTACACTTATCATCACAAAGCTCCCTGACACTTGTCATCAGAATGCTCCTTGAACCCTGTTATGAAAAGGCTCCATGCATTTTTCATCACAAAGTCCAATGCCATTTTCATCACAATGCTCCATGCCATTGTCATCAAAATACTCCACAAGCTTGTCATCAGAATGCTCCATGACCCTTGTCATCACAATTCTCCATGCACTTGTCAGCACAATGCACCCTGACATTTGTCATCACAATGCTCCATGCCCTTGTCATCACAATGCTCCATTACATTTGTCATCAGAATCCTGCATGACACTTGGCATCACAATGATCCATGCCATTGTCATCTCAATGGGCCATTACATATTTCATCACAATGCTCCCTGACAGCTCTCTTCACAATATTGCATGACCTGGTCACTACAATGCTCCATGTCCTTGTCATCACAATGCGCCATTCCAACTTTCATCACAATAATCCATGAAACTTATTAGAAAAATGCTGCATGCCCTTTTCAAAACAATGCTCCATGCCCTAGTTATCATAATGTTCCAAAACGCCTGTAATCAGAATGCTCCATGCCCCTTTTCAGCAGTATGCACCATGAGATTTGTCATGACAAGGCTCCATGGTTTTCTCATCACAATGCTCCAGGACCTTGTCATCACAATGCTTCACGACATTTTCGTGAAAATTCTAAATGGCCCTTGTCATCATAATGCTCCAAGCCCTAGTCATCACAATGCTCCATTATATTTGTCATCACAATCCTCCATTACATTTGGCATCACAATGCTCCATGCCATTGTCATCGCAATGGACCATGACATATGTCACCACAATGCTCCCTGACACCTGTCTTCACAATATTCCATGCCCTTGTCATCACAATGCTCCATGCCCTTGTCATCAAAATGCACCATGTCCACTATCATCACAATAGTCTAGGAAACTTGTCAGACCAATGCTTCATGCCCCTGTCATCACAATGCTCCATGCCCTTGTCATCACAATGCTCCATGACCCCTGTCATAACAAAGCTCCATGACCCCTGCCATCACAATGTTCCATGGCCTTGTCATCACAAGGCTCCATGACGCTTATCATAACAATGCTCCAAGACCCCTGTAATCACAATGCTCCATGCCCTTGTCATCACAAAGCTCCATGACACATGTCATCAGAATGTTCCATGGCCTTCAAATCAAAAGCTCCATGCCCTTGTCATCACAATGCAACATGTCCAATGTCATCACAATAACCTATGAAACTTGTCAGACCAATGCTCCATGCCCCTGTCATCACCATGCTCCATGCCCTTGTCATCACAATGCTCCCTGACCCCTGTCATCACAATGCTCCGTGACTCCAGTCATCACAATGCTTCATAATATTTGTCATCAAAACGGTCCATGCCCGCGTCAGGACAAGGCTCTGTGACATTTGTAACACAATGCTCCATGAACTATTCATCACAATGCTGTGTGACCCTTGTCATTACAATGCTCCATGCCTTTGTCAGAACAATGCTCCATGACCCTTGTCATCACAGTGTGCCATGCGCTTTTCATCACAATGATCCACAACCTTGTCATCGCTATGCTCCATAAACCTTGTAAGCACAATGCTCCATGCACTTCTCATCCAAATGCTCTCTCACATGAGATATCACAATGTTCCATCACTAGTCATCACAATCTTCCCTCACCCCTGTTATCACTATGATCCATGAACACTGTCATCACAATGCTACATCCCCTTATCAGCACAATGTTCTATGGCCCCTGACATCACAATGTTCCATAACCACCTTCATCAAAATGCTCCATGACCGTTTTCATCCCAAAGCTCCATGACCCCTGGCATCACAATGTTCTATAACCCCTGTCATCAAAATGTTCCATTACATTTTTCATCAAATTGCTGCATGAACCTGTCATCAAAATGCTCCCTGCCTTTCTCATCACAATGCACAACACCCTTGTCATCAAAATGCTCCATGACCTTTGTCATCACAAAGCTCCATGACCGTTGGCATCACAATGATCCATGCAATTGTCATCACAATGCTCCATGAACCTTCTCATCACATTGCTCCATGCCCTTGTCATCACAAAGCTCCATGACACTTGTCATCACAATGCTCAATGCCCTTCTCATCACAGTAATCCATGAAATATTTCAGACCAATGCTCAATGCCCTTATCATCACAATGATCCATTACCTCTGTCATAACAATGCTCCATGACCCCTGCCATCACATTGTTCCATGGCCTTGTCATCACAAAGCTCCTTGAAGCATGCCATCAGAATGTTCCATGGCCTTCTCATCACAGTGCTACATGCCCTTGTCATGACAGTGCTCCAAGACACTTGTAATCACAATGCTCCATGCCACTTTTCATCTCAATGCTCCATGAAGCCTGTCATCAAAATGCACCATGCCAATCATCATAATGCTTCAGTCTATTGTCATCACAATGAAATCAAAATTATCCATGACCACTGTCATCATAATGCTCCAAACCCTTGTGATCACAAAGTGCCATAACACTTATCATCACAACACCCTATGACGCTCATCATCACAATTATCCATGGTCTTCTCATCACAATGCTCCATGACCTTTGTCATCACAATTCTCAGTACACTTGTCATCACAATGCTCCCTGACACGTGTCATCAGTATGCTCCTTGAAACCTGTCATGACAAGGCTCCATGCCTTTTCATCACAATGATCCATGCCCTTTTCATCAAAATGCTCCAAGACCCCTGTAATCACAGTGCTCCATGCCCTTGTAATCACAGAGCTCCATGACACATGCCATCAGAATGCTCCAAGACCCCTGTAATCACAATGCTCCATGCCCCTTTTCATTAGAATGCTCCATGAGACTTGTCATCACAAATCTCCATGCTCTTATCATCACAGTGCTCCAGGACCTTGTCATCACCATGCTCCATTCCCTTGTCATCACAATGCTCCACGACCCCTGTCATCACAATACTCCATGAATATTTTCAGCCCAATGCTCCATGAAATTCTAATCACAGTGCTCCATGTCAAATATCATCAAAATGCTCCATGACCACTGTCATCACAACAATCCATAACACCTGACAACACAATGATCCGGGACTCTTGTCATCACAATGCTCCATTCCCTAGTCATCACAATGCTCCATGAACATTTTCAGCCCAATGCTCCATGAACCTTTTCATCACAATCATCCATGCCATTTTCATCCCAATGCTGAATGACCCCTGTATTCACAATGCTACGTGACGCTTGTCATCACAATGCTCCATGACACCTGTCATCACAATGCTCCATGACTTTGTCAGCAAAATGCTACATTACCTTGTCATTACAATGCTCTATGCGCTTGTCATCACAGTACTCCATTACCACTGTCATCACAATCCTCCATGAACCTAGGATCACATTGCTTCATGCCCTTGTCATAACGAAACTCCATGCTCCTTGAAATCAAAATGATCCATGACCTCTGTCATCACAATGCTACAAACCCTTGTGATCATACTCTTCCATAACAGTTGTCATCACAACGCTCCATGATGTCTGTCATCACAATAATCCATGCCCTTTTCATCACAGTGCTTCATGACCTTTGTCATCACAATTCTCAATGCACTTGTCATCACAATTTTCCCTGACACTTGTCATCAGAATGCTCCTTGAAACCTATCACAAAAAGGCTCCATGCCTTTTTCATCACAAAACCGCATGCCATTTTCATCAAAATGCTCCATGCCATTGTCATCAAAATACTCCACAGGCTTGTCATCAGAATGCTCCATGAACATTGTCATCACAATTCTCCATGCACTTGTCAGAACAATGCTTCCTGACCCTTGTCATCACAATGCTTCAAGCCATTTTCATCACAAAGCTCCATTACCTTTGTCATCAGAATCCTTCATGACACTTTGCATCACAATGCTCCATGACATTGTCATCACAATGAGCTATAACATATGTCATCACAATGCTCCATGACACCACTCTTCACAATAATGCATAACCTGGTCATCACAATGCTCCATGCCCTTGTCATCACAATGCGCCATTCCAACTGTCATCACAATAATCCATGAAAATTATTAGACCAATGGTCCATGCCCTTGTCATCACAATGCTCCATGTCCTAGTTATCATAATGTTCCAAAACGCCTGTAATGAGAATGCTCCATGCCCCTTTTCATCAGTATGCTCCATGAGATTTGTCATCACAAGGCTCCATGATTTTCTCATCACAGTGCTCCAGGACATTGTCATCACAATGCTTCCCGACATTTGCATGAAAATTCTCAATGGCCCTTGTCAACATAATGCTCCAAGCCCTAGTCATCACAATGCTCCATTATATTTGTCATCACAATCCTCCATTACATTTGGCATCACAATGCTCCATGCCATTGTCATCGCAATGGACCATGACATATGTCATCACAATGTTCCCTGACACCTGTCTTCACAGTACTCCATGACCTTCTCATCACAATGCTCCATGCACTTGTTATCACAATGCACCATGCCCACTGTCATCACAACAATCTATGAAATTTCTGAGACCAATGCTCCATGCCCCTGTCATCACAATGCTCCATGCCCTTGTCATCACACTGCTCCATGACCCCTGTCATCACAATGCTCCGTGACTTCAGTCATCACAATGCTTCATAAAGTTTGTCATCACAATGGTCCATGCCTGCGTCATCACAAGGCTCCATGACCCTTGTCATCACAATGCTCCAAGACCCCTGTAATCACAATGCTCCATGCCCTTGTCATCACAAAGCCCCATGACGCATGCCATCAGAATGTTCCATGGCCTTCTCATCACAATCCTCCATGCCCTTGTCATGACAATGCTCCAAGACCCCTGTATTCACAATGCTCCATGCTACTTTTCATCTCAATGCTCCATGAAGCCTGTCATCAGAATGCTCCATGCCCATCATCAAGATGCTTCAGGCTATTGTCATCACAATGAAATCAAAATTATCCATGAACACTGTAATCATAATACTCCAAACCCTTGTGATCACAATGTTCCATAACACTTAACATCACAACACCCTATGACGCTCATCATCACAATTATCCATTGTCTTCTCATCACAATGCTCCATGACCTTTGTCATCACAATTCTCAATACACTTGTCATCACAATGCTCCCTGACACTTGTCGTCAGTATGCTCCTTGAACCCTCTCATGACAAGGCTCCATGCCTTTTCATCACAATGATCCATGCCTTTTCATCACAATGTTCCAAGACACCTGTAATCACAGTGCTCCATGCAGTTGTCATCTCAAAGCTCAATGACACGTCATCAGAATGCTCCATGGCCTTCTCCTCACAATGCTCCAGGCCATTGTCATCACAATGCTCCAAGACCCCTGTAATCACAGTGCTCCATGCCCCTTTTCATCAGAATGCTCCATGAGACTTCTCATCACAAGTCTCCATGCATTTATCATCACAATTCTCCAGGACCTTGTCATCACCATGCTGCAATCCCTTTTCATCACAATGCTCCATGACCCCTGTCATCACAATACTCCATGAATATTTTCAGCCCAATGCTCCATGAAATTCTCATCACAATGCTCCATGACAAATATCATCAAAATGCTCCATGACCACTGTCATCAAAACACTACATGACACCTGACAACACAATGATCCGGAACTCTTGTCATCACAATGCTCCATTCCCTACTCATCACAATGCTCCATAACCCCTGTCATCACAATACTCCATGAACATTTTCAGCCCAATGTTCCATGACTCTTGTCATCACAATGCTCCATGCCATTGTCTGCAAAATGCTACATGACATTGTCATTACAATGCTCTATGCGCTTGTCATCACAATACTCCATTACCATTGTTATCACAAACCTCAATGAACCTTGGGATCACATTGCTTCATGCTCTTGTCATCACAATGCTCCATGGACTTTGAAATCAAAATGATCCATGACCCCTCTCATCACCATGCTCCAAACACTTGGAATCACAATGTTCCATAACACTTGTCATCACAACGCTCCATGATGCCTGCCATCACAATACTCCATGCCCTTTTCATCAAAATGCTCCATGACCTTTGTCATCACAATTCTCAATACACTTTTCATCACAATGCTCCCTAACACTTTTCGTCAGAATGATCCATGAACCCTGTCACGAAAAGGCTCCATGCCTTTTTCATCACAAAGCCCCATGTCATTTTCATCACAATGCTCCATGCCATTGTCATCAAGATATTCCACAAGCTTGTCATCAGAATGCTCCATGACCCTTGTCACCACAATTCTCCATGCACTTGTCAGCACAATGATCACTGACCCATGTCATCACAATGCTCCATTAACTTTGTCATCAGAATCCTCCATGAAACTTGGCATCACAATGCTCCAGGCTGTTGTTATCACAATGGGCCATTACATATGTCATCACAGTGCTCCCTGACACCTCTCTTCTCAATACAGCAAGACCTGGTAATCACAATTCTCCATGCCTTTGTCATCATAATGCGCCATTCCAACTGTCATCGCAATACTCCATGAAAATTATTAGACCAATGCTCCATGCCATTGTCATCACAATGCTCCATGCCCTTGTTATCACAATGTTCCATGACCCCTGTCATCACAATGCTCCGTGACTCCAGTCATCACAATGCTCCATGACATTTGTCATCACAATGGTCTATGCCCTCATCATCAAACAGTCTCTGTGACCTTTTTAAGCACAATGCTCCATGAACATTTCATCACAATGCTCTTTGACACTTGTCATCAAAATGATCTATGCCTTTCTCAGGACAATGCTCCATGCCCTTGTCATCACATTGCTCCATGACACCTGTCATCACAATGCTCTGTGACTCCAGTCATCACAATTCTTCATATCATTTGTCATCACAATGGTCAATGCTCGCATCATCAAAAGGCTCTGTTACCTTTGTAACCACAATGTTCCATGAACATTTCATCACAATGCTCCGAGACCCTTGTTATCACAATGCTCCATGCCTTTGTCAGAAAAATGCTACATGACACTTGTCATCACAATGTGCCACACGCTTTTCATCCCAACGGTCCACAAATTTGTCAGTGCAATGCTGAATAAACTTTCTAATCACAATGCTCCATGCCGATCTCATCACAGTGCTCCATTATACCTGTCATAACAATGCTCCATGACCCTTGTCATCACAATGCTCCAAAACCCCTGTACTCACAATGCTCCATGCCCTTGTCATCACAAAGCTCTATGACACATGCCATCAGAATGTTCCATGGTCTTCTCATCAAAATGCTCCATGCCCTTGTCATCACAATGCTCCCAGACCCCTGTAATCACAATGCTCCATGCCTCTTTTCAACTCAATGGTCCATGAAACCTATCATCACAATGCATCATGCCCATCATCATAATGCTTCCAGCTATTGTCAGCACAATGAAATCAAAATTCTCCATGACCTCTGTCATCATAATGCTCCAAACCCTTGTGATCAGAATGTTCCATAACACTTATCATCACAACACACTATGACGCTCATCATCACAATTATCCATGGTCTTCTCTTCACAATGCTCCATGACCTTTGTCATCACAATGCTCAATACACTTGTCATCACAATGCTCCCTGACACTTGTCGTCAGAATGCTTTTTGAACCCGGTCACGAAAGGCTCCATGACTTTTTCATCACAATGCCCCATGCCGTTTTCATCACAATGCTCCATGTCATTGTCATCAAAATACTCTACAAGCTTGTCATCAGAATGCTCCATGACCCTTGTCATCATAATTCTCCATGCAATTCTCA
The DNA here is from genome assembly GCF_964341445.2 of Mesoplodon mirus. Taxonomy (NCBI): domain Eukaryota; kingdom Metazoa; phylum Chordata; class Mammalia; order Artiodactyla; family Ziphiidae; genus Mesoplodon; species Mesoplodon mirus. Next base: position 2,896,393 of record NW_028295778.1, on the reverse strand, counting down.
GCACAAATCTACCTGACCCTTGTCATCACAATGCTCCAAGCCATGGACATCACAATGCTCCATTACCTTTGTCATCAGAATCCTCCATGACACTTGGCATCACAATGCTTTATGCCATTGTCATCACAATGGGCCATTATATATGTCATCACAATGCTCCCTGACACCTGTATTCACAATAATGCATGACCTGGTCATCACAATGCTCCATGCCCTTGTCATCACAATGCGCCATTCCAACTCGCATCACAATAATCCATGAAACATATTAGACCAATGCTCCATGCCCTTGTCATCACAATGCTCCTTTCAATTGTTATTACAATGCTCCATGACACCTGTCATCACAATGCTCTGTGACTCCAGTCATCACAATGCTTCTTGACCTTTGTCCTCACAATGGTCCATGCCCTCATCATAAACAGTCTCTGTGACGGTTTTAACCACAATGCTCTATGAACTTTTCATCACAATGCTCTTTGACCCTTGTCATCACCATGCTCTATGCCTTTCTCAGCACAATGCTCCATTACCCTTGTCATCACAATGCTCCATGCGCTTGTGAGCACGATGCTCCACGACACATGTCATCACAATGCACCATGCACTTGTCATAACAGTGCTCCACAATCTTGTCACCACAATGCTCCATAAAACTTGTCATCACAATGCTCCATGCACCTCTCATCAAAATGCTCTCTCACCACTGATATCTCAATGTTACATCACTATTCGTCACAATACTCCCTCAACCCTGTCATCACAATGTTCCATGACTCCTGTCATCACAGTGCTACATGCATTATCATCACAATGTTTGATGACCACTGACATCACAATGTTATATAACCCCTCTCACCAAAATGCTTCATGAACCTTTTCATCAAAATGCTCCATGACCCCTGACACCTCAATGATCCATAACCCATGTCATCAAAATGTTCCATGACACTTTTCATCAAATTGCTCCATGACCCTGTCATCACAATGCTCCCTGCCCTTCTCATCACAATGCACAACGCCCTTATGATCAAAATGCTCCATGACATTTGTCATCACAAAGATCCATGACGCTTGGCATCACAATGCTCCAAGTCTTTGTCATCACGATGCTCCATGAACGTTCTCATCACATTGATTCATGCCCTTGTCATCACAAAGCTCCATGACACATGTCATCAGAAGGTTCCATGGCCTTCTCATCGCAATTCTCCATGCCCTTGCCATCACAATGCTCCATTACCCCTGTCATAACAATGCTCCATGTCCCAAGCCAACACAATGATCCATGGCCTTTTCATCACAAGGCTCCATGACCCTTCTCATTACAATGCTCCAAGAACACTGTAATCACAATGCTCTATGACCTTGTCATCACAAACCTCCATGACACATGTCATCAGAATATTCCATGGCCTTCTTATCAAAATGCTCCATGCCCTTTTCATCACAATGCTCCCAGACCCCTGTAATCACAGTGCTCCATGCCCCTATTCATATCAATGGTCCATGAACCCTGTCATCACAGTGCATCATGCCCATCATCATAATGCTTCTGGCTATTGTCAGCACAATGAAATCAAAATTCTCTATGACCTCTGTCATCACAATGCTCCATGACCCCTGTCATCACAATACTCCATGAACATTTTCAGCCCAATGCTCCATGACACTTGTCATCACAATGATCCATGCCCTTGTCATCCCAATGCTCCATGACCCCTGTATTCACAATGCTCCGTGACGCTTGTCATCACAGTGCTCCATGACACCTGTCATCACAATGCTCCATGCCTTTGTCAGCAAAGTGCTACATGACCTTGTCATTACAATGCTCTATGCGCTTGTCATCGCAATACTCCATTACGATTGTCATCACAGTCCTCCATGAACTTTGGGATCACATTGCTTCATGCCCTTGTCATCACAATGCTCTATGCTCCTTGAAATCAAAATGATCCATGACCTCTGTCATCACAATGCTCGAAACACTTGTGAACACAATGTTCCATAACACTTGTCATCACAACGCTCCATGAAGCCTGCCATCACAATACTCCATGCTCTTTTCATCACAATGCTCCATGACCTTTGTCATCACAATTCTCAATACACTTGTCATCACAATGCTCCCTGACACTTTTCGTCAGAATTCTTTTTGAACCCTGTCACGAAAGGCTCCAGGCCTTTTTCATCACAATGCCCTATGTCATTGTCATCAAAATACTCCACAAGTTTGTCAGCAGAATGCTCCATGACCCTTGTCATCAAAATTCTCCATGCAATACTCAGCACAAAGCTACCTGACCCTTGTCATCACAATGCTCCAAGCCATTGTCATCACAATGCTCCATTACCTTTGTCATCAGAATCCTCCATGACACTTGGCATCACAATGCTTCATGCCACTGTCATCACAATGGGCCATTATATATGTCATCACAATGCTCCCTAACACCTCTCTTCACAATACCTCATGACCTGGTGATCACAATGCTCCATGCCCTTGTCATCACAATGCGCGATTCCAACTCGGATCACAATAATCCATGAAACATATTAGACAAATGTTCCATGCCCTTGTCACCACAAAGTTCCATGCCCTTGTTATCACAGTGCTCCATGACCCCTGTCATCACAATGCTCCGTGACTCCAGTCATCACTGTGTTTCATTACCTTTGTCATCACAATGATCCATGCCCTCATCATCAACAGTCTCTGTGACCATTTTAACCACAATGCTCCATGAACTTTTCATCACAATGCTCTTTGACCCTTGTCATCACAATGCTCTATGCCTTTCTCAGCACAATGCTCCATGAACATTGTCATCACAGTGCTCCATGCGCTTGTCAGCACAATGCTCCATGACACATGTCATCACAATGCACCATGCACTTATCATCACAGTGCTCCACAATCTTGTCATCACAATGTTCCATAATATTTGTCATCACAATGCTCCATGCACTTCTCATCAAAATGCTCTCTCACCACTGATATCACAATGCTACATCACTATTTGTCACAATTCTCCCTCACCCCTGTCATCACAATGTTCCATGACTCCTGTCATCACATTGCTACATGCACTTATCATCACAATGTTCGATGACCCATGACATCACAAAGTTCCATAACACCTGTCATCAAAATGTTTCATGACACTTTTCATCAATTAGCTCCATGACACTGTCATCACAATGCTCCCTGCCCTTCTCATCACAATGCACAACGCCCTTGCCCTCAAAATGCTCCATGACATTTGTCATCACTAAGATCCATGACCCTTGGCATCACAATGTTCCATGTCATTGTCATCACAATGCTCCATGAAAGCTCTCATCACATTGCTCCATGCAGTTGTCTTCACATAGCTCCATGACACAGGTCATCAGAATGCTCCATGACCTTCTCATCACAATGCTCCATGCTCTTGACATCACAATTCTCCATTAACCCTCTCATAACAATGCTCCATGACCCCTGCCATCACAATGTTCCATGGCCTTGTCATCACAAGGCTCCATGACTCTTCTCATCACATTGCTCCAAGAACACTGTAATCACAATGATCTATGCCCCTTTTCATCTCAATGATCCATGAACCCTGTCATCACAGTGCACCTTGCCCATCATCATAAGACTTCAGGCTATTGTCATCACAATGAAATCAAAATGATCCATGACCTCTGTCATCACAATGCTCGAAACACTTGTGACACAATGTTCCATAACACTTGTCATCACAGCGCTCCACGATGCCTGCCATCACAATAATCCATGCTCTTTTCATCACAATGCTCCATGACCTTTGTCATCACAATCCTCAATACACTTATCATCACAATGCTCCCTGACACTTGTCGTCAGAATGCTCCATGCCTTTGTCCGAAAAATGCTCCATGACCCTTGTCATCACAAAGTGCCACACGCTTTGCATCACAATTGTCCACAAATTTGTCATCACAATGCTCCATAAACCATGTAATCACAATGCTCCATGCCCTTCTCATCACAATGCTCCATTACCCCTGTCATAACAATGCTCCATGAGCCCTGCCATCACAATGTTCCACGGCCTTGTCATCACAAGGCTCCAAGACATATGTAATCACAATGCTCCATGCCCTTGTCATCACAGAGCTCCATGACACATGTCATCAGAATGTTCCATGGCCTTCTCATCATAATGCTCCATGCCCTTGTCATCACAATGCTCCCAGACCCCTGTATTCACAATGCTCCATGCCCCTATTCATCTCAATGCTCCATGAACCCTGTCATCACAATGCATCATGCCCATCAACATAATGCTTCCAACTATTGTCAGAACAATGAAATCAAAATTCTCCATGACCTCTGTCATCACAATGCTCCATGACCCCTGTCATCACAATACTCCATGAACATTTTCAGCCCAATGCTCCATGACGCTTGTCATCAAAATGATCCATGCCCTTTTCATCCCACTGCTCCATGACCCCTGCATTCACAATGCTCCATGCCCTTGTCATCACAATGCTCCAAGAACCCTGTAAACAAAATGCTCCATGCCCCTTTTCATCTCAATGCTCCATGAACCCTGTCATCACAATGCACCATGCCCATCATCATAATGCTACAGGCTATTGTCATCACAATGAAATCAATATTCTCCATGACCTCTCTCATCATAATGCTCCAAACCCTTGTGATCACAATGTTCCATAACACTTAGCATCACAACACCCCATGACGCTCATCATAACAATTAACCATGGTCTTCTTATCACAATGCTCCAGGAGATTTGTCATCACAATGCTCAATAAACTAGTCATCACAATGCTCCCTGACACTAGTCGTCAATATGCTCCTTGAACCCTGTCATGACAAGGCTCCATGCCTTTTTCATAACAATGATCCGTGCCGTTTTCATCACAATGCTCCAAGATCCCTGTAATCACAATGCTCTATGCCCTTGTCATCACAGAACTCCATGACACATGTCATCAGAATGCTCCATGGCCTTCTCATCACCAAGCTCCATGCCCTAGTCATCACAGTGCTCCATGACCCCTGTAATCACAATGCTCCATGCCCCTTTTCATCAGAATTCTCCATGAGACTTGTCATCACAAGTCTCCATGGTCTTCTCATCGCAATGCTCCAGGACATTGTCATCACCATGCTCCATTCCCTTGTCATCACAATGCTCAATGACCCGTATCATCACAATAATCCATGAACATATGCAGCCCAATGCTCCACGACCTACACATCACAGTGCTCCATGGCCAATATCATCACAATGCTCCATGACCACTGTCATCACAACTCTCCATGACTCCTGACAACACAATGATCCGGGACTCTTGTCATCACAATGCTCCATTCACTCGTCATCACAATGCTCCATGACCCCTGTCATCACAACACTCCATGAACATTTCAGCCCAGTGTTCCATGAACCTTGTCATCACAATGATCCATGCACTTGTCATCCCAATGCTCCATGACCCCTGTATTCACAATGCTCCGTGACGCCTGTCATCACAGTTCTCCATGACACATGTCCTCACAATGCTCCATGCCTTTGTCACCAAAATGCTACATGACGTTGTCATTACAATGCTGTATGCACTTGCCATCACAATACTCCATTTCCATTGTCATCACCATCCTCCATGAACTTTGGGATCACATTGCCTCATGCCCTTATCATCACAATGTTCCATGCTACTTGAAATCAAAATGATCCATGACCTCTGTCATCACAATGTTCCAAACCCATGTGATCACAGTGTTCAATAACACTTGTCATCACAACGCTCCATGATACCTATCATCACAATATTCCATGCACTTTTCATCACAATGCTCCATGACCTTTGTCATCACAATGCTCAATACAGTTGTCATCACAATGCTCCCTGATATTTGTCATCAGAATGCTCCTTGAACCCTGTCACCAAAAGGCTCCATGCCTTTTTCATCACAATGCCCAATGCCGTTTTCATCACAATGCTCCATGTCACTGTCATCAAAATAATCCATAAGCTTGTCCTCAGAATGCTCCATGACCCTTGTCATCACAATTCTCCATGCATTTCTCAGCACAATGCTCCCTGACCCTTGTCATCACAATGCTCCAAGCCATTGTCATCACAATGCTCCATTACCTTTGTCATCAGAATCCTCCATGACACTTGGCATCACAATGCTCCATGCCATTGTCATCACAATGGGCCACTGCATATGTCATCACAATGCTCCCTGACACCTGTCTTCACAATAATGCATGACCTGGTCATCACAATGATCCAGGCCCTTGTCATCACAATGCGCCATTCCAACTCTCATTGCAATAATCAATGAAATTTATTAGACCAATGTTCCATGCCCTTGTCATAACAATGCTCCATTCCCTTATTATCAAAATGCTCCATGACCCCTGTCATCACAATGCTCCGTGACTACAGTCATCACAATGCTTCATGACCTTTGTCATCACAATGGTCCATGCCCTCTTCATCAACAGTCTCTGTGACCTTTTTAACCACAATGCTCCATGAAATTTTCATCACAATGCTCTTTGACCCTTGTCATCACAATGCTCTATGCCTTTCTCAGCACAATGCTCCATGACCCTTGTCATCACAATGCTCCATGTGCTTGTCAGCACAATGCTCCATGACACATGTCATCACATTGCTCCATGTCCCCTGTCATCACAGTGCTCCATGACTCCAGTCATCAAAATGCTTTATAAACTTTGTCATCACAGTGGTCCATGCCCGCGTCATCACAAGGCTCTTTGACATTTGTAACCACAATGCTCCATGAACTTTTCTTCACAATTCTCTGTGACCCTTGTCATCACAATGCTCCATGTCTTTGTCAGAACAATGCTCCATGACAATTATCATCACAATGTTCCATGCGCATTTCATCACAACAGTCCACAACCTTGGCATTGCAATGCTCCATAAAGCTTGGAATCACAATGCTCCATGCTCTTCTCATCAAAATGCTCTCCCAACAGAGATATCACAGTGTTCCATCAGTAGTCATCACAATACTCCGTCACCCCTGTAATCACAATGTTCCATGAGTCTGTCATCACACTGCTACATCGCCTTATAATCACAATGTTCCATGACCCCTGTCATCAAAATGCTCCATGACCCTTTTCATCCCAAAGCTCCAAGATCCCTGACATCACAATGTTCTATAACCCCTGCCATAAAAATATTCCATTACACTTTTCATCAAATTGCTGCATGACCCTGTCATCAAAATGCTCCCTGCCCTTCTCATCACAATGCACAACGCACTTGCCATCAAAATTCCCCATGACCTTTGTCATCACATAGATCCTTGACCCTTGGAATCACAATGCTCCATGAACACTCTAATCACATTGCTCCATGCCCTTGTCATCACAAAGCTCCATGACACATGTCATCAGAATGTTCCATGGCCTTCTCATCACAATGTTCCATGCCCTTGCCATCACAATGCTCCATTACCCCTGTCATAACAATGCCCCATGACCCCTGCCATCACGATGTACCATGGCCTTGTCATCACAAGGCTCCATGACCCTTCACATCACAATACTCCAAGAAGCCTGTAATCACAATGCTCTATGCCCATTCTCATCTCAATGATCCATAAACCCTGTCATCACAATGCACCATGCCCATCATCATAATGCTTCATGCTATTGTCATCACAATGAAATCAAAATGCTCCATGACCTCTGTCATAACAATTCTCCAAAACCTTGTGATCACAATATTCCATAACACTTGTCATCACAATGCCCCATGACGCTCGTCATCACAATTATCCATGGTCTTCTCATCACAATGCTCCATGACTTTTGTCATCACAATGCTCAATACACTTGTCATCAAAATCCTCCCTGACACTTGTTGTCTGTATGCTCCTTGAACCCTGTCACGACAAGGCTCCATGCCTTTTTCTTCACAATGATCCATGCCTTTTTCATCACAATGCTCCATGCCATTGTCATCAAAATACTCCACAAGCTTGTCATCAGAATATTCCATGACCCTTGTCATCACAAATATCCATGCACTTGTCAGCAAAATGCTCCCTGACCCTTGTCATCACAATGCTCGAAGCCATTTTCATCACAATGCTCAATTATCTTTGACAGCAGAATCCTACATGACAATTGGCATCACAATTCTCCATGCCCTTGTCATCACAATGCCCCATTCCAAATGTCATCGCAATAATCCATGAAACATATTAGACCAAAGTTCCATGCCCTTGTCATCACAATGCTCCATGCCCTTTTTATCACAATGCTCCATGACCCCTGTCATCACAATGCTCCGTGACTCCAGTCATCACAATGCCTCATCGCATTTGTCATCACAATGGTCCATGACCACTGACATCACAATGTTCCATAACCCCTGTCATCAATACGCTCCATGACCCTTTTCATCCCAAAGCTCCAAGACCCCTGACATCACAATGTTCTATAACCCCTGCCATCAAAATGTTCCATTACAATTTCATCAAATTGCTGCATGACCCGGTCATCAAAATGCTCCCTGCCCTTCTCATCACAATGCACCATGCCCTTGTCATCAAAATGCTCCATGATTTGTCATCACAAAGCTCCATGACCCTTGGCATCACAATGCTCCATGTCATTGTCATCACAGTGCTCCATGAACCCTCTCATAACATTGCTCCATGCCCCTGTCATCACAAAGCTCCATGACAATTGTCATCACAATGCTCGATGCCCTTCTCATCACAATGTTCCATGCCTTGTCATTACAATCCTGCATGACCAATGTATCATAGTGTTCCGTACCCTTGTCATCACAATGCTCCATGCCCACTCTCATCACAATAATCCATGAAACACTTCAGACCTATATTCCATTCCCTTCTCATCACAATGATCCATTACCCCTTTCATAACAATGCACCATGACCCCCCGCCATCACAATGTTCCACGGCCTAGTCATCACATGGTTCCATGAAAATTGTCATCACAATGCTCAAGACCCCTGAAATCACAATGCTCCATGCCCTTGTCATCACAAAGCTCCATGACGCATGTCATCAGAAAGTTCCATGGCCTTCTTATCACAATGCTCCATGCTCATGTCATCACAATGCTCCAAGACCCTTGTAATCACAGTGTTCCATGCCACTTTTCATCTCAATGCTCCATGAACCCTGTCATCACAATACAGCATGCCCATCATCATAATGCTTCAGGCTATTGTCATCACAATGAAATCAAAATGCTCCATGACCTCTGTCATCAGAATACTCCGAACCTTGTGATCACAATGTTCCATAACACTTATCATCACAACAACCCATGACACACATCATCACAATTATCCATAGCCTTCTCATCACAATGCTCTATGAACTATGTCATCACAATTCTCAATACACTTGTCTTCACAATGCTCCCTGACACTTGTCGTCAATATGCTCCTTGAACCCTGTCATGACAAGGCTCCATGCCATTTTCATCACAATGATCCATGCCCTTTTCCTCACAATGCTCCAAGACCCTTGTAATCACAGTGCTCCATGCCCTTGTCATCACAAAGCTCCAGGACGCATGTCATCAGCATGCTCCATGGCCTTCTCATCACCATGATCCATGCCCTTGTCATCACAATGCTCCAAGAACCCTGTAATCACAATGGTCCATGCCCCTTTTCAACAGAATGCTTCATGAGACTTCTCATCAAAAGTCTCCATGGTCTTCTCATCACAATGCTCCAGGACTTTGTCATCAACATGCTCCATTCGCTAGTCATCGCAATGCTCCATGACCAATATCATCACAATGCTCCATGACCACTGTCATCACAACATTCTATCACACCTGACAACACAATGATCCGGGATTCTTGTCATCACAATGATCTATGCCCTTGTCATCCCAATGCTCCATGACTCCTGTATTCACAATGCTCCGTGACGCTTGTCATCACAGTGCTCCATGACACATGTCATAACAATGCTCAATGCCTTTGTCAGAAAAATGCTACATGACCTTGTCATTACAATGTTCTATGTGCTTGTCATCACAATACTCCATTTCCATTGTCATCACAATCCTCCATGAAACTCAGGATCACATTGCTTCATGCCCTTGTCATCACAATGCTCCATGCTCCTTGAAATCGAAATGATCCATGACCTCTGTCATCACAATGCTCCAAATCCTTGTGATCACAGTGTTCCATAGCACTTGTCATCACAACGCTCCATGATGCTTTTCATCACAATACTCCATGCCCTTTTCATCACAATGCTCCATGACCTTTGTCATCACAATGCTCCATGACTTTGTCAGAACAATGCTCCATGACCCTTGTCATCACATTGTGCCATGCGCATTTCATCACAATGATACACAACCTTGTCATTGCTATGCTCCATAAACCTTGTAATCACAATTCTCCATGTTCTTCTCATCCAAATGCTCTCTCACATGGGATATCACAATGTTCCATCACTAGTCATCACAATCCTCCCTTAACCCTGTTTTCACAATGTTCCATGACCCCTGTCATCACAGTGCTACATCCCCTTATCAGCACAATGCTCCATGACCCCTGTCATCAAAATACTCCATGAACATTTTCAGCCCAATCCTTCTTGACCCTTGTCATCACAATCATCCATGCCCTTGTCATCACAATGCTCCATGAACCCTGTATTCACAATGTTCCGTGACGCTTGTCATCACAATGCTCCATTACCTCTGTCATAACAATGCTCCATGACTCCTGCCATCACAGTGTTCCAAGACCTTGTCATCACAAGGCTCCATGACCCCTGTCATCACAATACTTCATGCCCTTGTCATCACAATGCTCCAAGACCCATGTAATCACAATGCTCCTATCCCCATTTCATCAGAATGCTCCATGAGACTTGTCATCACAAGTCTCCATGGTCTTATCATCACAATGCTCCAGGACCTTGTCATCACCATGCTCCATTCCCTTGTCATCACAATGCTCCATGACCTCTGTCATCACAATAATCCATGAACATTTTCAGCCCAATGCTCCATGAAATTCTCATCACAATGCTCCATGACAAATATCATCAAAATGCTCCATGACCACTGTCATCACAACACTCCATGACACCTGACAACACAATGATCCGGGCCTCTTGTCATCACAATGCTCCATTCCCTACTCATCACAATGCTCCATGACCCCAGTCATCACAATACTCCATGAATATTTTCAGCCCAATGCTCCATGACTCTTGTCATCACAATGATCCATGCCCTTGTCATCCCAATGCTCCATGACCCCTGTATTCACAGTGCTACATGACACCTGTCATCACAATGCTCCATGCCTTTGTCAGCAAAATGCTACATGACCTTGACATTACAATGATCTATGCGCTTGTCATCACAATACTCCCTTACCATTGTCATCACAATCCTCCATGAACCTTGGGATCATATTGCTTCATGCCCTTGTCATCACAATGCTCCATGCTCCTTGAAATCGAAATGATCCATGACCTCTGTCATCACAATGCTCCAAATCCTTGTGATCACAGTGTTCCATAGCACTTGTCATCACAACGCTCCATGATGCTTTTCATCACAATACTCCATGCCCTTTTCATCACAATGCTCCATGACCTTTGTCATCACAATGCTCCATGACTTTGTCAGAACAATGCTCCATGACCCTTGTCATCACATTGTGCCATGCGCATTTCATCACAATGATACACAACCTTGTCATTGCTATGCTCCATAAACCTTGTAATCACAATTCTCCATGTTCTTCTCATCCAAATGCTCTCTCACATGGGATATCACAATGTTCCATCACTAGTCATCACAATCCTCCCTTAACCCTGTTATCACAATGTTCCATGACCCCTGTCATCACAGTGCTACATCCCCTTATCAGCACAATGCTCCATGACCCCTGTCATCAAAATACTCCATGAACATTTTCAGCCCAATCCTTCTTGACCCTTGTCATCACAATCATCCATGCCCTTGTCATCACAATGCTCCATGAACCCTGTATTCACAATGTTCCGTGACGCTTGTCATCACAATGCTCCATTACCTCTGTCATAACAATGCTCCATGACTCCTGCCATCACAGTGTTCCAAGACCTTGTCATCACAAGGCTCCATGACCCCTGTCATCACAATACTTCATGCCCTTGTCATCACAATGCTCCAAGACCCATGTAATCACAATGCTCCTATCCCCATTTCATCAGAATGCTCCATGAGACTTGTCATCACAAGTCTCCATGGTCTTATCATCACAATGCTCCAGGACCTTGTCATCACCATGCTCCATTCCCTTGTCATCACAATGCTCCATGACCTCTGTCATCACAATAATCCATGAACATTTTCAGCCCAATGCTCCATGAAATTCTCATCACAATGCTCCATGACAAATATCATCAAAATGCTCCATGACCACTGTCATCACAACACTCCATGACACCTGACAACACAATGATCCGGGCCTCTTGTCATCACAATGCTCCATTCCCTACTCATCACAATGCTCCATGACCCCAGTCATCACAATACTCCATGAATATTTTCAGCCCAATGCTCCATGACTCTTGTCATCACAATGATCCATGCCCTTGTCATCCCAATGCTCCATGACCCCTGTATTCACAGTGCTACATGACACCTGTCATCACAATGCTCCATGCCTTTGTCAGCAAAATGCTACATGACCTTGTCATTACAATGCTCTATGAGCTTGTCATCACAATACTCCATTACCATTGTCATCACATTCCTCCATGAAACTTGGGATCACATTGCTTCATGCCCTTGGCATCACAATGCTCCATGCTCCTTGAAATAAAATGATCCATGACCTCTGTCATCACAATGCTCCAAACCCTTGTGATCACAATGTTCCATAACACTTGTCATCACAACGCTCCATGATGCCTGCCATAACAATAATCCATGCTCTTTTCATCACAATGCTCCATGACATTTGTCATCACAATTCTCAATACACTTGTCATCACAATGCTCTCTGACACTTGTCATCAGAATGCTCCTTGAACCCTGTTATGAAAAGGCTCCATGCATTTTTCATCACAAAGCCCCATGCCATTTTCATCACAATGCTCCATGACATTGTCATCAAAATACTCCACAAGCTTGTCATCAGAATGCTCCATGACCCTTGTCATCACAATTCTCCATGCACTTGTCAGCACAATGCACCCTGACCTTTGTCATCACAATGCTCCATGCCCTTGTCATCACAATGCTCCATTACTTTTGTCATCAGAATCCTCCATGACACTTGGCATCACAATGCTCCTTGCCATTGTCATCTCAATGGGCCATTACATATGTCATCACATTGCTCCCTGACAGCTCTCTTCACAATACTGCATGACCTTGTCATCACAATTCTCCATGCCCTTGTCATCACAATGCGCCATTCCAAGTTTCATCACAATAATCCATGAAACTTATTAGACCAATGCTGCATGCCCTTGTCATCACAATCCTCCATGTCCTAGTTATCACAATGTTCCAAAACCCCTGTAATCAGAATGCTCCATGCCCCTTTTCATCAGTATGCTCCATGAGATTGGTCATCACAAGGCTCCATGGTTTTCTCATCACAATGCTCCAGGACCTTGTCATCACAATGCTTCACGACATTTTCGTGAAAATCCTCAATGGCCCTTGTCATCATAATGCTCCAAGCCCTAGTCATCACAATGCTCCATTATATTTCTCATCACAATCCTCCATTACATTTGGCATCACAATGCTCCATGCCATTGTCATCGCAATGGACCATGACATATGTCATCACAATGCTCCCTGACACCAGTCTTCACAATATTCCATGCCCTTGTCATCACGATGCTCCATGCCCTTGTAATCAAAATGCACCATGTCCACTGTCATCACAATAGTCTAGGAAAGTTGTCAGACCAATGCTCCATGCCCCTGTCATCACAATGCTCCATGCCCTTGTCATCACAATGCTCCATGAACCCTGTCATTACAAAGCTCCATGACCCCTGCCATCACAATGTTCCACGGCTTTGTCATCACAAGGCTCCATGACGCTTGTCATCACAATGCTCCAAGACCCCTGTAATCACAATGCTCCATGCCCTTGTCATCACAAAGCTCCATGACACATGTCATCAGAATGTTCCATGGCCTTCAAATCAAAAGGCTCCATGCCCTTGTCATCACAATGCACCATGTCCAATATCATCACAATAATCTATGAAACTTGTCAGACCAATGCTCCATGCCCCTGTCATCACAATGCTCCATGCCCTTGTCATCACAATGCTGCATGACACTTGTCATAACAATGCCCCGTGACTCCAGTCATCACAATGCTTCATAATGTTTGTCATCAAAACGGTCCATGCCCGCATCATGACAAGGCTCTGTGACATTTGTAACCACAATGCTCCATGAACTTTTCATCACAATGCTGCGTGACCCTTGTCATTACAATGTTCCATGACTTTGTCAGAACAATGCTCCATGACACTTGTCATCACAGTGTGCCATGCGCTTTTCATCACAATGATCCACAACCTTGTCATCGTTATGCTCCATAAACATTGTAAGCACAATGCTCCATACACTTCTCATCCAAATGCTCTCTCACATGAGATATCACAATGTTCCATCACTAGTCATCACAATCTTCCCTCACCCCTTTTATCACAATGTTCCATGAACCCTGTCATCACAATGCTACATCCCCTTATCAGCACAATGTTCTATGACCCCTGACATCACAATGTTACATAACCACTGTCATCAAAATGCTCCATGACAGTTTTCATCACAAAGCTCCATGACCCCTGGCATCACAATGTTCTATAACCCCTGTCATCATAATGTTCCATTACATTTTTCATCAAATTGCTGCATGACCCTGTCATCAAAATGCTCCCTGCCTTTCTCATCACAATGCACCACACCCTTGTCATCAAAATGCTCCATGACCTTTGTCATCACAAAGCTCCATGACCCTTGGCATCACAATGCTCCATGCAATTGTCATCACAGTGCTCCATGAACCTTCTCATCACATTGCTCCATGCCCTTGTCATCACAAAGCTCCAGGACACTTGTCATCACAATGCTCAATGCCCTTCTCATCACAGTAATCCATGAAATATTTCAGACCAATGCTCAATGCCCTTCTCATCACAATGATCCATTACCTATGTCATAACAATGCTCCATGACCCCTGCCATCACAAAGTTCCATGGCCTTGTCATCACAAAGCTCCATGATCCTTGTCATCACAATGCTCCAAACAGCTGTAATCATAATGCTCCGTGCCCTTGTCATCGCAAAGCTCCATGACGCATGCCATCAGAATGTTCCATGGCCTTCTCATCACAATGCTACATGCCCTTGTCATGACAGTGCTCCAAGACACCTGTAATCACAATGCTCCATGCTCCTTTTCATCTCAATGCTCCATGAAGCCTGTCATCAAAATGCACCATGCCCATCATCATAATGCTTCAGGCTATTGTCATCACAATGAAATCAAAATTATCCAAGACCACTGTCATCATAATGCTCCAAACCCTTGTGATCACAAAGTGCCATAACACTTATCATCACAACACCCTATGACGCTCATCATCACAATTATCCATGGTCTTCTCATCACAATGCTCAATGACCTTTGTCATGACAATTCTCAGTACACTTGTCATCACAATGCTCCCTGACACATTTCGTCAGTATGCTCCTTGAACCCTGTCATGACAAGGCTACATGCCTTTTCATCACAATGATCCATGCCCTTTTCATCACAATGCTCCAAGACCCCTGTAATCACAGTGCTCCATGCCCTTGTCATCACAAAGCTCCATGACACATGTCATCAGAATGCTCCAAGACCCCTGTAATCACAATGCTCCATGCCCCTTTTCATTAGAATGCTCCATGAGACTTGTCATCACAAATCTCCATGCTCTTATCATCACAGTGCTCCAGGAACTTGTCATCACCATGTTCCATTCCCTTGTCATCACAATGCTCCATGACCCCTGTCATCACAATACTCCATGAACATTTTCAGCCCAATGCTCCATGAAATTCTCATCACAGTGCTCCATGTCAAATATCATAAAATGCTCCATGACCACTGTCATCACAACACTCCATGACACCTGACAACACAATGATCCGTGACTCTTGTCATCACAATGCTCCATTCCCTAGTTATCACAATGCTTCATGAACATTTTCAGCCCAATGCTCCATGACCCTTTTCATCACAATCATCCATGCCCTTGTCATCCGAATGCTCCATGACCCCTGTATTCACAATGCTCGGTGACGCTTGTCATCACAATGCTCCATGACACCTGTCATCACAATGCTCCATGACTTTGTCAGCAAAATGCTACATGACCTTGTCATTACCATGCTCTATGCGCTTGTCATCACAGTACTCCATTACCATTGTCATCACAATGCTCCATGACACCTGTCATCACAATGCTCCATGACTTTGTCAGCAAAATGCTACATGACCTTGTCATTACCATGCTCTATGCGCTTGTCATCACAGTACTCCATTACCATTGTCATCACAATCCTCCATGACCCTAGGATCACATTGCTTCATGCCCTTGTCATCACGAAGCTCCATGCTCCTTGAAATCAAAATGATCCATGACCTCTGTCATCACAATGCTACAAACACTTGTGATCACAATGTTCCATAAGAGTTGTCATCACAACGCTCCATGAAGCCTGTCATCACAATAATCCATGCCCTTTTCATCACAGTGCTTCATGAACTTTGTCATCACAATGCTCAATACACTTGTCATCACAATGTTCCCTGACACTTGTCGTCATAATGCTCCTTGAAACCTGTCACAAAAAGGCTCCATGCATTTTTCATCACAAAACCCCATGCCATTTTCATCTCAATGCTCCATGCCATTGTCATCAAAATACTCCACAAGCTTGTCATCAGAATGCTCCATGAACATTGTCATCACATTTCTCCATGCACTTGTCAGAACAATGCTTCCTGACCCTTGTCATCACAATGCTTCAAGCCATTTTCATCACAAAGCTCCATTATCTTTGTCATCAGAATCCTCCATGACACTTGGCATCACAGTGCTCCATGACATTGTCATCACAATGAGCCATTACATATGTCATCACAATGCTCCATGACACCTCTCTTCACAATAATGCATAACCTGGTCATCACAATGCTCCATGCCCTTGTCATCACAATGCACCATTCCAACTGTCATCACAATAATCCACGAAAATTATGAGAACAATGGTCCATGCCCTTGTCATCACAATGCACCATTCCATCTGTCATCACAATAATCCACGAAAATTATGAGAACAATGGTCCATGCCCTTGTAATCACAATGCTCCATGCCATAGTTATCATAATGTTCCAAAACGCCTGTAATCAGAATGCTCCATGCCCCATTTCATCAGTATGCTCCATGAGATTTGTCATCACAAGGCTCCATGATTTTCTCATCACAGTGCTCCAGGACCTTATCATCACAATGCTTCACGACATTGTCATAAAAATTCTCAAAGGCCCTTGTCAACCTAATGCTCCAAGCCCTAGTCATCACAATGCTCAATTATATTTGTCATCACAATCCTCCATTACATTTGGCATCACAATGCTCCATGCCATTGTCATCGCAATGGACCATGACATATGTCATCACAATGCTCCCTGACACCTGTCTTCACAATACTCCATGCCCTTGTCATCACAATGCTCCATGCCCTTGTCATCACAATGAACCATGTCCACTGTCATCACAATAATCTAGGAAACTTTTCAGACCAATGTTCAATGACCCGGTCATCACAATGCTCCATGCACTTGTCATCACAATGCTCCATGACCCCTGTCATAATAATGCTCCATGACCCCTGCCATCACAATGTTCCACGGCCTTGTCATCACAAGGCTCCATGACGCTTGTCATCACAATGCTCCAAGACCCCTGCCATCACAATGTTCCACGGCCTTGACATCACAAGGCTCCATGACGCTTGTCATCACAATGCTCCAAGACCCCTGTAATCAAAATGCTCCATGCCCTTGTCATCACAAAGCTCCATGACACATGTCATCAGAATGTTCCATGGCCTTCTCATCAAAATGCTCCATGCCCTTGTCATCACAATGCACCATGTCCAATGTCATCACAATAATCTATGAAACATGTCAGACCAATGCTCCATGTCCTTGTCATCACAATGCACCATGTCCAATGTCATCACAATAATCTATGAAACATGTCAGACCAATGCTCCATGCCCCTGTCATCACAATGCTCCATACCCTTGTTATCACATTGCTCCATTACCCCTGTCATCACAATGCTCCGTGACTCCAGTCATCACAATGCTTCATAACAATTGTCATCACAACGGTCCATTCGTGCGTCATCACAAGGCTCTGTGACCTTTGTAAACACAATGCTCCATGAACCTTTCATCACAATTCTCCGTGACCGTTGCATCAAAATGCTCCATGCCTTTGTCAGGAAAATGCTCCATGACCGTTGTCATTCCAAAGTGCCATGCGCTTTTCATCACAATGATCCACAAACTTGTCATCGCTATGCTCCATAAACCTTGTAATCACAAGGCTCCATGAACTTCTCATCCAAATGCTCTCTCACATGAGATATCACAATGTTCCATCACTAGTCATCACAATCCTCACACACCCCTGTTATCACAATGTTCCATGACCCCTGTCATCACAATGCTACATCCACTTATCATCGCAATGTTCCATGACCCATGACATCACAATGTTCCATAACCACTGTCATCAAAATGCTCCCTGACCCTTGTCATCACAAAGCTCCATTAACTTTGTCATCAGAATCCTCCATGAAACTTGGCATCACAATGCTCCAGGCCATTGTTATCACAATGGGCCATTACATATGTCATCACAGTGCTCCCTCACACCTCTCTTCACAATACTGCAAGACCTGGTCATCACAGTGCTACATGCCCTTGTCATCACAATGCGCCATTCCAAGTGTCATCACAATACTCCATGAAAATTATTAGACCAGTGCTCCATGGCCTTGTCATCACAATGCTCCACGCCCTTGTTATCACAATGTTCCATGAAACCTGTCATCACAATGCTCCGTGACTCCAGTCATCACAATGCTCCATGAATTTTGTCATCACAGTGGTCTATGCCCTCATCATCAACAGTCTCTGTGACTTTTTTTAAGCACAATGCTCCAAGAACATTTCATCACAATGCTCTTTGACACTAGTCATCACAATGCACTATGCATTTCTTAGCACAATGCTCTATGCCCGTGTCATCACATTGCTCCATGACCCCTGTCATCACAATGCTCCGTGACTCCTGTCATCACAATTCTTCATAACATTTGTCATCACAGTGGTCAATGCTCGCGTCATAAAAAGCCTCTGTTACCTTTGTAACCACAATGTTCCATGAACTTTTCATCACAATGCTCAGAGACACTTGTCATCACAATTCTCCATGCCTTTGTCAGAAAAATGCTCCATAACCCTTGTCATCACAATGGGCGAAGCGATTTTCATCCCAACGGTCCACAAATTTGTCATCGCAATGCTCCATAAATCTTGTAATCACAATGCTCCATGCCCTTCACATCACAATGCTCCATTAACCCTGTCATAACAATGCTCCATGACCCCTGCCATCACAATGTTCCACGGCCTTGTCATCGCAAGGCTCCATGACCCTTGTCATCACAGTGTTCCAAGACCCCTGTAATCAAAATGCTCCATGCCCTTGTCATCACAAAGCTCCATGACACATGTCATCAGAATGTTCCATGGTCTTCTCATCAAAATGCTTCATGCCCTTGTCATCACAATGCTCCCAGACGCCTGTAATCACAATGCTCCATGCCCCTTTTCATCTCAATGGTCCATGAAACCTGTCATCACAATGCATCATGCCCATCATCATAATGCTTCCAGCTATTCTCAGCACAATGAAATCAAAATACTCCATGACCTCTGTCATCACAATGCTCCATGAACCCTGTCATCACAATACTCCATGAACATTTTCAGACCACTGCTCCATGACAGTTGTCATCACAATGATCCATGCCCTTGTCATCCCAATGCTCCATGACCCCTGTATTCATAATGCTCCTTGACGCTTGTCATCACCGTGCTCCATGACACATGTCATCACAATGTTCCATGCCTTTGTCAGCAAAATGCTACATGACTTTGTCATTACAATGCTCTATGCGCTTGTCATCACAATACTCCATTACCATTGTCATCACAATCCTCCATGAATATTTTGGTCACATTGCTTCATGCCCTTGTCATCACAGTGCTCCATGCTCCTTGAAATCAAAATGATGCATGACCTCTGTCATCACAATGCTCCAAACCCTTCTGATCACAATGTTCAATATTACTTGTGATCAAAACACTCCATGATGACTGTCATCACAATACTCCATGCCATTTTCATCACAATGCTCCATGACCATTGTCATCAAAATTCTCAATACACTTGTCATCACAATGCTCCCTGACACTTGTCGTCAGAATGCTCCTTGAACCCTGTCATGAAAAGGCTCCATGCCTTTTTCATCACAAAGCCCCATGCCATTTTCATCACAATGCTCCATGCCATTGTCATCAAAATACTCTACAAGCTTGTCATCAGAACGCTCCATGACCGTTGTCATCACAATTCTCCATGGACTTGTCAGCACAATTCTCCCTGACAATTGTCATCACAATGCTCCAAGCCATTGTCATCACAATGCTCCATTACCTTTGTCATCAGAATCCTCCATGACACTTGGCATCACAATGCTCCATTCCATTGTCATCATAATGGGCCATTACATATGTCATCAAGATGCACCCTGACACCTGTCTTCAAAATACTGCCAGACCTGGTCATCACAATACTCCATGCCCTTTTCATCACAATATGCCATTCCAACTGTCATCGCAATAATCCATGAAACATATTAGACCAATGCTCCATGCCCTTGTCATCACAATGCTCCATGCCCTTGTTATCACAATGCTTCATGACCCCTGTCATCACAATGCTCCGTGACTCCAGTCATCACAATGCTCCATGACCTTTGTCATCAAAATGGTCCATGCCCTCATCATCAACCGTCTCTGTGACCTTTTTAACCACAATGCTCCATGAACATTTCATCACAATGCTCTTTGCCCCTTGTCATCACAATGCTATATGCCTTTCTCAGCACAATGCTCCTTGCCCTTGTCATCACAATGCTCTATGACGCCTGTCATCACAATGCTCTTTGACTCCAGTCATCACAATTATTCATAACATTTGTCATCACAATGGTCGATGCCCGCGTCATCACAGGGCTCTGTTACATTTGTAACTACAATGCTCCATGAAATTTTCATCACAATGCTCCGTGACCCTTGTCATCTCAATGCTCCATGCATTTGTCCGAAAAATACTCCATGTCCCTTATCATCACAACGTGCCACGCGCTTTGCACCCCAACGGTCCACAAATTTGTCATGGTAATGCTGCATAAACTTTGTAATCACAAAATTCCATGCCCTTCTCATCAAAATGCTCCATTACCCCTGTCATAGCAATGTTCCATGACCCCTGCCATCACTATGTTCCATGGCCTTGACATCACAAGGCACCATGACCCTTATCATCACAATGCTCCAAAACACCTGTAATCACAATGTTCCATGCCCTTGTCATCACAAAACTCCATGACACATGTCATCAGTATGTTCCATGGCCTTCTCATCAAAATGTTCCATTCCCTTGTCATCACAATGCTCCCAGACCCCTGTAATCACAATGCTCCATGCCCCTTTACATCTCAATGCTCCATGAACACTGTCATCACAATGCACCATGCCCATCATCATAATGCTTCCGGCTATTGTCAGCACAGTGAAAGCAAAATTCTCCATGACCTCTGTCATCACAATGCTCCATGATCCCTGTCATCACAATGATCCATGCCTTTGTCAGCAAAATGCTACATGACCTTTTCATTACAATGCTCTATGCGCTTGTCAACACAATACTCCATTATCATTGTCATCAAAATCCTCCATGAACCTTGGGATCACATTGCTTCATGACCTTGTCATCACAATGCTCCATGATCCTTGAAATCAAAATGATCCATGACCTCTGTCATCGCAATGATCCAAAACCTTGTGATCACAATGTTCCATAACACTTGTCATCACAACACTCCATGATGCCTGTCATCACAATACTGCATGCCCTTTTCATCACAATGCTCCATGAGCTTTGTCATCACAATTCTCAATACACTTGTCATCACAATGCTCCCTGACACTTGTCGTCAGAATGCTCCTTGAACCCTGTCACGAAAGGCTCCATGACATTTTCATCACAATGCCCCATGCCGTTTTCATCACAATGCTCCATGTCATTGTCATCAAAATACTCCACAAGCTTGTCATCAGAATGCTCCATGACCCTTGTCATCATAATTCTCCATGCAATTCTCAGCACAAAGCTACCTGACCCTTGTCATCACAATGCTCCAAGCCATTGTCATCACAATGCTCCATTACCTTTGTCATGAGAACCAACCATGACACTTGGCATCACAATGCTCCATGCCATTGTCATCACAATGGGCCATTACATAGGTCATCAAGATGCACCCTGACACCTGTCTTCACAATACTGCAAGACCTGGTCATCACAATGCTCCATGCCCTTGTCATCAAAATATGCCATTCCAACTGTCATCGCAATAATCCATGAAACATATTAGACCAATGCTCCATACCCTTGTCATCACAATGCTCCATGCCCTTGTTATCACAATGCTCCATGACCCCTGTCATCACAATGCTCCATGACTCCAGTCATCACAATGCTCCATGACCTTTGTCATCAAAATGGTCCATGCCCTCATCATCAACCGTCTCTGTGACCTTTTTAACCACAATGCTCCATGAACATTTCATTACAATGCTCTTTGCCCCTTGTCATCACAATGCTATATGACTTTCTCAGCACAATGCTCCTTGCCCTTGTCATCACAATGCTCTATGACGCCTGTCATCACAATGCTCTTTGACTCCAGTCATCACAATTCTTCATAACATTTGTCATCACAATGGTCGATGCCCGCGTCATCACAGGGCTCTGTTACATTTGTAACTACAATGCTCCATGAAATTTTCATCACAATGCTCCGTGACCCTTGTCATCTCAATGCTCCATGCATTTGTCCGAAAAATATTCCATGTCCCTTATCATCACAACGTGCCACGCGCTTTTCACCCCAACGGTACACAAATTTGTCATGGCAATGCTGCATAAACTTTGTAATCACAAAATTCCATGCCCTTCTCATCAAAATGCTCCATTACCCCTGTCATAGCAATGTTCCATGACCCCTGCCATCACAATGTTCCATGGCCTTGCCATCAAAAGGCACCATGACCCTTGTCATCACAATGCTCCAAAACACCTGTAATCACAATGTTCCATGCCCTTGTCATCAAAAAGCTCCATGACACATGTCGTCAGTATGTTCCATGGCCTTCTCATCAAAATGTTCCATTCCCTTGTCATCACAATGCTCCCAGACGCCTGTAATCACAATGCTCCATGCCCCTTTTCATGTCAAAGCTCCATGAACACTGTCATCACAATGCACCATGCGCATCATCATAATGCTTCCGGCTATTGTCAGCACAGTGAAATCAAAATTCTCCATGACCTCTGTCATCACAATGCTCCATGATCCCTGTCATCACAATGATCCATGCCTTTGTCAGCAAAATGCTACATGACCTTTTCATTACAATGCTCTAAGCGCTTGTCAACACAATACTCCATTACCATTGTCATTAAAATCCTCCATGAACCTTGGGATCACATTGCTTCATGACCTTGTCATCACAATGCTCCATAATCCTTGAAATCAAAATGATCCATGACCTCTGTCATCGCAATGATCCAAACCCTTGTGATCACAATGTTCCATAACACTTGTCATCACAACACTCCATGATGCCTGTCATAACAATACTGCATGCCCTTTTCATCACAATGCTCCATGACCTTTGTCATCACAATTCTCAATACACTTGTCATCACAATGCTCCCTGACACTTGTCGTCAGAATGCTCCTTGAACCCTGTCACGAAAGGCTCCATGACTTTTTCATCACAATGCCCCATGCCATTTTCATCACAATGCTCCATGTCATTGTCATCAAAATACTCCACAAGCTTGTCATCAGAATGCTCCATGACCCTTGTCATCATAATTCTCCATGCAATTCTCAGCACAAAGCTACCTGACCCTTGTCATCACAATGCTCCAAGCCATTGTCATCACAATGCTCCATTACCTTTGTCATCAGAATCTTCCATGACACTTGGCATCACAATGTTTCATGCCATTGTCATCACAATGGGCCATTATATATGTCATCACAATGCTCCCTGACAACTGTCTTCACAATACTGCATGACCTGGTCATCACAATGCTCCATGCCCTTGTCATCACAATGCGCCATTCCAACTCTCATCGCAATAATCCATGAAAGTTATTAGACCAATGCTCAATGTCCTTGTCATCACAATGCTCCATTCCCTTGTTATTACAATGCTCCATGACCCCTGTCATCACAGTGGTCTGTGACTCCACTCATCATAATTCTTCTTGACCTTTGTCATCACAGTGGTCCATGCCCTCATCATCAACAGTCTCTGTGACGTTTTTAACCACAATGCTCCATGAACTTCTCATCACAATGCTCTTTGACCCTTGTCATCACCATGCTCTATGCCTTTCTCAGCACAATGCTCCATGATCCTTGTCATCACAATGCTCCATGCGCTTGTCAGCACGATGCTCCACGACACATGTCATCACAATGCACCATGCACTTGTCATCACAGTGCTCCAAAATCTTTTCATCACAATGCTCCATAAACCTTGTCATCACAATGCTCCATGCACTTCTCATCAAAATCCTCTCTCAGCACTGATATCACAATGTTACCATCACTATTCGTCACAATACTCCCTCACCCTTGTCATCACAATGTTCCATTAATCCTGTCATCACAATGCTACATGCATTATCATCACAATGTTTGATGACCACTGACATCACAATGTTACATAACCACGGTCATCAAAATGCTCCATGACCCTTTTCATCAAAATGCTCCATGACCCCTGACATCTCAATGTTCCATAAACCCAGTCATCCAAATGTTCCATGACTATTTTCATCAAATTGCTCCATGACACTTTCATCACAATGCTCCTGCCCTTCTCATCACAATGCACAACGCCCTTGTCATCAAAATGCTCCATGACATTTGTCATCACAAAGATCCATGACGCTTGGCATCACAACGCTCCATGTCTTTGTCATCACGATGCTCCATGAACGCTCTCATCACATTGCTCCATGCCCTTGTCATCACAAAGCTCCATGACACATGTCATCAGAATGTTCCATGGCTTTCTCATCGCAATGCTCCATGCCCTTGCCATCACAATGCTCCATTACCCCTCTCATAAAAATGCTCCATGTCCCTAGCCAACACGATGATCCATGGCCTTTTCATCACAAGGCTCCATGACCCTTCTCATCACTATGCCCCAAGAACACTGTAATCACAATGCTCTATGAATTTGTCATCACAAAGCTCAATGACACATGTCATCAGAATGTTCCATGGCTTTCTCATCGCAATGCTCCATGCCCTTGCCATCACAATGCTCCATTACCCCTCTCATAAAAATGCTCCATGTCCCTAGCCAACACGATGATCCATGCCCTTTTCATCACAATGCTCCCAGACCCGTGTAATCACAGTGCTCCATGCCCATTTTCATATCAATGGTCCATGAACCCTGTCATCACAGTGCATCTTGCCCATCATCATAATGCTTCTGGCTATTGTCAGCACAATGAAATCAAAATTCTCTATGACCTCTGTCATCACAATGCTCCATGACCCCTGTCATCAAAATACTCCATGAACATTTTCAGCCCAATGCTCCATGACACTTGTCATCACGATGATCCATGCCCTTGTCATCCCAATGCTCCATGACCCCTGTATTCACAATGCTCCGTGACCGTTGTCATCACAGTGCTCCATGACACCTGTCATCACAATGCTCCATACATTTGTCAGCAAAATGCTACATGACCTTGACATTACAATGATCTATGCGCTTGTCATCACAATACTCCCTTACCATTGTCATCACAATCCTCCATGAACCTTGGGATCATATTGCTTCATGCCCTTGTCATCACAATGCTCCATGCTCCTTGAAATCAAAATGATCCATGACCTCTGTCATCACAATGCTCCAAACTCTTGTGATCACAATGTTCCATAACACTTGTCATCACAACGCTCCATGATGCCTGTCATCACAATACTCCATGCCCTTTTCATCACAATGATCCATGACCTTTGTCATCACAATTCTAAATACACTTGTCATTACAATGCTTCCTGAAATTTGTCGTCAGAATGCTCCTTGAACACTGTCACGAAAAGGCTCCATGCCATTTTCATCACAATGCCCAATGCTGTTTTCATCACAATGCTCCATGCCATTGTCATCAAAATACTCCACAATCTTGTCATCAGAATGCTCCATGACCCTTGTCATCACAATTCTCCATGCACTTGTCAGCACAATGCTCCCTGACCCTTGTCATCACAATGCTCCAAGCCATTGTCATCACAATGCTCCATTGCCTTTGTCATCACAATCCTCCATGACACTTGGCATTACAATGCTCCATGCCATTGTCATCACAATGGGCCATTACATATCTCTTCACAATGCTCCCTGACACCTGTCTTCACAATACTGCATGACCTGGTCATCACAATGTTCCATGCCCTTCTTATCGCAATGCGCCATTCCAACTGTCATCGCAATAATCCATGAAATTTATTAGACCAATGCTCCATGCCCTTGTCCTCACAATTCTCCATGCCCTTTTTATCACAATGCTCCATGACTCCAGTCATCACAATGCTTCAGCAACTTTGTCATCACAATGGTCCATGCCCTCATCATCAACAGTCTCTGTGACCTTTTTAACCACAATGTTCCATTAACTTTTTATCACAATGCTCTTTGACCCTTGTCATCACAATGCTGTATGCCTTTCTAAGCACAATGCTCCTTGCCCTTGTCATCACAGAGCTTCATGACCCCTGTCATCACAATGCTCTATGACTCCCGTCATCACAATGCTTCATAACATTTGTCATCACAATGGTCCATGCCCGCATCATCACAAGGCTCTGTTACCTTTGTTACCACAATGCTCCATGAACTTTTCATCACAATGCTCCGTGACACTTGTCATCACAATGTTCAATGCCTTTGTCAGAAAAATACTCCATGACCCTTGTCATCAAAATGTGCCACGCGCTTTTCATCACAACGGTCCACAAATTTGTCATCGCAATGCTCCGTAAACATTGTAATCTCAATGCTCCATGCCCTTCTCATCACAGTCCTCCATTACCCCGGTCATAACAATGATCCATGACCCCTGGCATCACAATGTTCCACGGCCTTGTCATCACAAGGCTCCATGACAGTTGATATCACAATGCTGCAAGACCCCTGTAATCACAATTCTCCATGCCCTTGTCATCACAAAGCTCCATGACACATGTCATCAGAATGTACCATGGCCCGCTCATATAAATGAGGCATGCCCTTGTCATCACAGTGCTCCAAGACCCCTGTAATCACAATGCTCCATTCCCCTTTTCATCTCAATGCTCCATGAACCCTGTCATCAAAATGCATCATGCCCATCACCATAATGCTTCCGGCTATTGTCAGTGCAATGAAATCAAAACTCTCCATGACCTCTGTCATCACAATGCTCCATGACTCCTCTCATCAAAATACTCCATGAATATTTTCAGGGCAGTGCTCCATGACCCTTTTCATCACAATGATCCATGCCCTTGTCATCCCAATGCTCCATGACCCCTGTATTCACAATGATCCGTGACACATGTCATCACAGTGCTCCATGACAACTGTCATCACAATGCTCCATGCCTTCGTCAGCAAAATTCTACATGACCTTGTCATTACAATGCTCTATGCGCTTGTCATCACAATGCTCCAAGACCCCTTAAATCACAATGCTCCATGCCCTTTTTCATCTCAATTTTCCATGAACCCTGTCATCACAATGCAGCATGCCCATCATTATAATGCTTCAGGCTATTATCATTACAATGAAATCAAAATTCTCCATGACCTCTGTCATCAAAATGCTCCCAACCGTTGTGATCATAATGTTCCATAACACTTATCATCACAACACCCCATGACGATCATCATCACAATTATCCATGGTCTTGTCAGCACAATGCTCCATGAACTTTGTCATCACAATGCTCAATACACTTGTCATCACAATGCTCCCTGACACTTGTCAGTATGCTCCTTGAACCCTGTCATGACAAGGCTCCATGCCTTTTTCATCACAATTATCCATGCCCTTTTCATCACAATGTTCCATGACCCCTGTAATCACAATGCTCCTAGCCCTTGTCATCACAAATCTACCTGATGCATGTAATCGGAATGCTCCATGGCCTTCTCCTCACAATGCTCCATGTCATTTTCATCACAATGCTCCATGAACTCTCTCATCACATTGCTCCATGCCCTTGTCCTTACAATCCTCCATGACCCATGTATCACAGTGTTCCGTGCCCTTGTCATCACAATGCTTCATGCCCACTCTCATCACAATAATCCATGAAATATTTCAGACCAATGCTCAATGCCCTTCGCATCACAATGCTCCATTAACTCTGTCATAACAATGCTCCATGACCCCTGCCATCACAATGTTCCATGGCCTTGTCATCACAAGGCTCCATGACCCTTGTCATCACAATGCTCCAAGACACCTGTAATCAAAATGCTCCATGCACTTGTCATCACAAAGCTCCATGATGCATATCATCAGAAGGTTCCATGGCCTTCTCCTCACAATGCTCCATGCCCTTGTCATCACAATGCTCCAAGAACCCTGTAATCACAATGCTCCATGCCCTTTTTCATCTCCATGCTCCATTAACACTGCCATCACAATGTACCATGCCCATCATCATAATTCTTCAGGCTATTGGCATTACAATGAAATCAAAATTCTCCATGAGCTCTGTCATCATAATGCTCCAAACCCTTGTGATCACAATGTTCCATAACACTTATCATCACAACACCACATGACGCTCATCATCACAATTATCCATGGTCTTGTCATAACAATGCTCCATGATCTTTGTCATCACAATGCTAAATACATTTGTCATCACAATGCTCCTTGACACTTGTCGTCAGTATGCTCCTTGAACCCTGTCATGACAAGGATCCGTGCCTTTTTAATCACAATGATCCATGCCCTTTTCATCACAATACTCCATGAACATTTTCAGCCCAATGCTCCATGACCTTCTCCTCACAATGCTCCCTGACCAATATCATCACGATGCTCCATGACCATTGTCATCACAACACTCCATGACACCTGATAACACAATGATCCGGGACTCTTGTCATCACAATGCTCCATGTCCTTGTCATCACAATGCTTCATTCCAACTGTCATCGCAATAATCCATGAATTTTATTAGACCAATGTTCCATGCCCTTGTCATCACAATGCTCCATGCCCTTGTTATCCCAATGCTCCATGACCCCTGTCATCACAATACTCCATGAACTTTTTCAGCCCAATGCTCCATGACCCTTGTCATCACAATGATCTATGCCCTTTTCATCCCAATGCTCCATGACACCTGTCACCACAATGCTCCATGCCTTTGTCAGCAAAATTCTACATGACCTTCTCATTACAATGCTCTATGCGCTTGTCATCACAATACTCCATTACAATTGTCATCACAATCCTCCATGAACCTTGGGATCACATTGCTTCATGCCCTTGTCATCACAACGCTCCATGATGCCTGTCATCACAATACTTCATGGCCTTTTCATCACAATGCTCCATGACCTTTCTCATCACAATTCTCAATACAATTGTCATCACAATGCTTCCTGACACTTGTCGTCAGAATGCTCATTGAACCCTGTCACAAAAGCGCTCCATGCATTTTTCATCACAAAGCCCCATGCCGTTTTCATCACAATGCTCCATGCCTTTGTCATCAAAATACTCCACAAGGTTGTCATCAGAATGCTCCATGACACTTGTCATCACAATTCTACATGCACTTGTCAGCACAATGCTCCCTGACCCTTGTCATCACAATGCTCCAAGCCATTGTCATCTCAATGCTCAATTACATTTGTCATCAGAATCCTCCATGACACTTGGCATCACAATGCTCCATGCCATTGTCTTCACAATGGGCCATTACATATGTCATCACAATGCTCCCTGACACCTCTCTTCACAATAATGCATGACCTGGTCATCACAATGCTCCATGCCCTTGTCATCACAATGTGCCATTCCAACTGTCATCGCAATAATCCATGAAACTAATTAGAAAAATGTTCCATGCACTTGTCATCACAATGCTCCATGCCCTTCTTATCACAAAGTTCCAAGAACCCTGTAATCAGAATGCTCCTTGCCCCTTTTCATCAGTATGCTCCATGAGATTATTCATCAAAAGGCTCCATGGTTTTCTCATCACAATGCTCCAGGAGCTTGTCATCACAATGCTTCACGACCTTGTCATGAAAATTCTCAATGACCCTAGTCATCATAATGCTCCAAGCCCTAGTCATCACAATGCTCCATTATATTTGTCATCACAATCCTCCATTACTGTTGGCATCACAATGCTCCCTGCCATTGTCATCGCAATGGACCATGACATATGTCATCACAATGCTCTCTGACAGCTCTCTTCACAATACTCCATGACATTCTCATCACAATGCTCCATGCCCTTGTCTTCACAATGCACCATGTCCACTGTCATCACAATAATCTCTGAAACTTGTCAACACAACTCTCCATGTTCCTGTCATCACAATGTTCCATGCTCTTGTCATCACAATGCTCCATGACTCCTGTCATCACAATGCTCCGTGAATCCAGTCATCACATTGCTTCATAACTTTTGTCATCACAATGGTCCATGCCCGCTTCATCACAATGCTCTGTGACTTTTGTAACCACAATGCTCCATGAACATTTCATCACAATTCTCCGTGACCCTTGTCATCACAATGCTCCATGCCTTTGTCAGAACAATGTTCCCTGACCCTTGTCATCACAATGTGCCACACGCTTTTCATCACAATGATCCACAACCTTGTCATCGCTATGCTCCATAAAACTTGTAATCACAATGCTCCATGCACTTCTCATCCAAATGCTCTCTCACCTGAGATATCACAATGTTCCATCACAAGTCATCACAATCCTCCCTCAACCCTGTAATCACAATGTTCCAGGACACCTCTGACATCACAATTTTCCATAACCACTCTCATCATAATGCTCCATGACACTTTTCATCCCAACGCTCCATGACCCATGGCATCACAATGTTCTGTAACCCCTGTCAACAAAATGTTCCATTACACTTTTCAACAAATTGCTGCATGACCCTGTCATCAAAATGATCCCTCACCTTATGGGGGCTTCCCTGGTGGTGCAGTGGTTGAGAGTCTGCCTGCCAATGCAGGGGACATGGGTTCGAGTCCTGGTCTGGGAAGATCCCACATGCCACGGAGCAGCTAGCCCTGTGAGACACAATTACTGTGCCTGCACGTCTGGAGCCTGTGCTCTGCAACAAGAGAGGCTACGATAATGAAAGGCCCGTGCACCGTGATGAGGAGTGGCCCCCACTTGCCACAACTTGGGAAGGCCCTCGCACAGAAACGAAGACCCAACACAGCCATAAATAAATAAATAAATAAATAAATAAATAAATAAATAAATAAAAAGTGGGTTAAAAAAAAAACTATAATAAAAACATTTCTCAAAATGGCCCTAACAAATTTTATTAAATCATTAAAAAAAAATGAACCCTCACATTCTCATCACAATGCACCACACGCTTGTCATCAAAATGCTCCATGACCTTTGTCATCACAAAGCTCCAGGACACTTGGCATCACAATGCTCCATGTCATTGTCATCACAATGCTCCAAGAACCCTCTCATCCCATTGCTCCATGCACTTGTCATCACAAAGCTCCATGACACTTGTCATCACAATGCTCGATGCACTTCTCATCAAAATGCTCCATGCCATTTTCATCACAATCCTCCATGACTCATGTATCACAGTGTTCCGTGCCCTTGTCATCACAATGCTCCATGCCCACTCTCATCACAATAATCCATGAAAGATTTCAGGCCAATGCTCAATGCCCTTCTCATCACAATGCTCCATTACATCTGTCATAACAATGCTCCATGACCCCTGCCATCACAATGTTCCACGGACTTGTCATAACAAGGCTCCATGACCCTTGTAATCACAATGCTCCAAGACCACTGTAATCACAATGTTCCATGCCCTTTTCATCACAAAGCTCAATGACACATGTCATCAGAATGTTCCATGGCCTTCTCATCACAATGCTCCATGTCCTTGTCATCACAATGCTCCAAGACCCCTGTAATCACAATGCTCCATGCCCTTTTTCATCTCAATGCTCCATGAACCCTGTCATCACAATGCACCATGCCCATCATCATAATGCTTCAGGCTATTGTCATCACAGTGAAATCAAAATGCTCCATTAGAACTTCCGGGTAAGATGGCGGAAGAGTAAGACGTGGAGATCACCTTCCTCCCCACGGATACACCAGAAATACAGCTACACGTGGAACAACTCCTACAGAACACCTACTGAACGCTGGCAGAAGACCCCAGACCTCCCAAAAGGCAAGAAACTCCCCACATACCTGGGTAGGGCAAACCGGAGAGATCCCCACACAGAGGATCGGTGCCGAGCGGCACTCACCAGCCCGAGAGGCTTGTCTGCTCGCCCGCCGGGGCACGCAGCACTGGAAGCTGAGGCTCGGGCTTCGGTCAGAGCGCAGAGAGAGGACTGGGGCTGGCGGCGAGAACTCAGCGTGAAGGGGGCTAATGTGCCACAGCTAGCCAGCAGGGAGTCCGGGAAAACTCTGGAGCTGCCGAAGAGGCAAGAGACTTTTTCTTCCCTCTTGGTTTCCTGGTGCGCGAGGAGAGGGGATTAAGAGCGCTGCTTAAAGGGGCTCCACAGACGGGCGCGAGTCGCGACTGAAAGCGCGGAGCCCAGTGACGGGCGTGGGACGCTGGGGCTGCTGCTGCTGCCGCCAAGAAGCCTGTGTGCGAGCGTGGGTCACTGCCCTCACCGCCCTTCCCGGAGCCTGTGCAGCCCGCCACTGCCGGGGTCCCGGGATCCAGGGGCGGCTTCCCTGGGAGAACGCACGGCGCGCCTCGGGCTGGTGCAACGTCACACCGACCTCTGCTGCTGCAGGCTTGCCCCGCACTCCATGCCCCGCCCTCCCGCCAGGCCTGAGTGAGCAAGAGTCCCCGAAGCGGCTGCTCCTTTAATCCTGTCCTGTCTGAGCGAAGAACAGACGCCCTCCAGCGACCTACACGCAGAGGCGGGGCCAAATCCAAAGCTGAGACCCAGGAGCTGTGAGAACAAAGAAGAGAAAGGGAAACCTCTCCCAGCAGCCTCAGAAGCAGCGGATTAAAGCTCCACAATCAACTTGATGTACCCTGCATCTGTGGAATACATGAATAGACAACACATCATCCCAAATTGAGGAGCCCGGAGTCAGTGCTGTGCCTCTGAGGTGGGAGAGCCAACTTCAGGACACTGGTCCACAAGAGACCTCCCAGCTCCACATAATATCAAACGGCGAAAATCTTCCAGAGATCTCCATCTCAACACCAGCACCCAGCTTCACTCAACGACCAGCAAGCTACAGTGCTGGACACCCTATGCCAAACAACTAGCAAGACAGGAACACAACGCCACCCATTAGCAGAGAGGTGGCCTAAAATCATAAAAAGTCCGCAGACACCCCAAAACACACCACCAGACGTGGACCTTCCCACCAGAAAGACAAGATCCAGCCTCATCCACCAGAACACAGGCACTATTCCCCTCCACCAGGAAGCCTACACAACCCAGTAAACCAACCTTAGCCACTGGGGACAGACACCAAAAACAACGGGAACAACGAACCGGCAGCCTGCAAAAAGGAGACCCCAAACACAGTAACATAAGCAAAATGAGAAGACAGAAAAACACACAGCAGGAGAAGGAGCAAGATAAAAACCCACCAGACCTAACTAATGAAGAGGTAATAGGCAGTCTACCTGAAAAAGAATTCAGAATAATGATGGTAAGGATGATCCAAGATTCTATTTCCCAGATCCAAAATCTTGGAAATAGAATAGACAAAATGCAAGAAACAGTTAACAAGGACCTAGAAGAACTAAAGATGAATCAAGCATCGATTAAAAACACAATAAATGAAATAAAAAATACTCTAGACGGGATCAATAGCAGAATAACTGAGGCAGAAGAACGGATAAGTGAGGTGGAAGATAAAATAGTGGAAATAACTGCTGCAGAGCAAAATAAAGAAAAAAGAATGAAAAGAACAGAGGACAGTCTCAGAGACCTCTGGGACAACATTAAACGCACCAACATTCGAATTATAGGGGTTCCAGAAGAAGAAGAGAAAAAGAAAGGGACTGAGAAAATATTTGAAGAGATTATAGTTGAAAACTTCCCTAATATGGGAAAGGAAATAGTTCATCAAGTCCAGGAGGCACAGAGAGTCCCATACAGAATAAATCCAAGGAGAAATACGCCAAGACACATATTAATCAAACTGTCAAAAATTAAACACAAAGAAATCATATTAAAAGCAGCAAGGCAAAAACAACAAATAACACACAAGGGAATCCCCATCAGGATAACAGCTGATCTCTCAGCAGAAACTCTACAAGCCAGAAGGGAGTGGCAGGACATACTTAAAGTGATGAAAGAGAGAAACCTGCAACCAAGATTACTCTACCCAGCAAGGATCTCATTCAGATTTGATGGAGAAATTAAAACGTTTACAGACAAGCAAAAGCTGAGAGAGTTCAGCACCACCAAACCAGCTTTACAACAAATGCTAAAAGAACTTCTCTAGGCAAGAAACACAAGAGAAGGAAAAGACCTACAATAACGAACACAAAACAATTAAGAAAATGGGAATAGGAACATACATATCGATAATTACCTTAAATGTAAATGGACTAAATGCTCCCACCAAAAGACACAGAGTGGCTGAATGGATACAAAAACAAGACCCATCTATATGCTGTCTACAAGAGACCCACTTCAGACCTAGAGACACATACAGACTGAAAGTAAGGGGATGGAAAAAGATATTCCATGCAAATGGAAACCAAAAGAAAGCTGGAGTAGCAATTCTCATATCAGACAAAATAGACTTTAAAATAAGGACTACTAGAAGAGACAAAGAAGGACACTACATAATGATTAAGGGATCGATCCAAAAAGAACATAGGAACATAGGAGCACCTCAATACATAAGGCAAATACTAACAGCCATAAAAGGAGAAATCGACAGTAACACAATCATAGTAGGGGACTTTAACACCCCACTTTCACCAATGGACAGATCATCCAAAATGAAAATAAATAAGGAAACACAAGCTTTAAATGATACATTAAACAAGATGGACTTAATTGATATTTATAGGACATTCCACCCAAAAACAACAGAATACACATTTTTCTCAAGTGCACATGGAACATTCTCCAGGATAGATCATATCTTGGGTCACAAATCAATCCTTGGTAAACTTAAGAAAATTGAAATTGTATCAAGTATCTTTTCTGACCACAATGCTATGAGACTAGATATCAATTACAGGAAAAGAGCTGTAAAAAATACAAACACATGGAGGCTAAACAATACACTACTTAATAACGAAGTGATAACTGAAGAAATCAAAGGGGAAATTAAAAAATACCTAGAAACAAATGACGATGGAGACACGACGACCCAAAACCTATGGGATGCAGCAAAAGCAGTTCTAAGAGGGAAGTTTATAGCAATACAATCCCACCTTAAGAAACAGGAAACATCTCAAATAAACAACCTAATCTTGCACCTAAAGCAATTAGAGAAAGAAGAACAAAAACATCCCAAAGTTAGCAGAAGGAAAGAAATCATAAAAATCAGATCAGAAATAAATGAAAAAGAAATGAAGGAAACGATAACAAAGATCAATAAAACTAAAAGCTGGTTCTTTGAGAAGATAAACAAAATTGATAAACCATTAGCCAGACTCATCAAGAAAAGAAGGGAGAAGACTCAAATCAATAGAATTAGAAATGAAAAAGGAGAAGTAACAACGGACACTGCAGAAATACAAAAGATCATGAGAGATTACTATAAGCAACTCTATGCCCATAAAATGGACAACCTGGAAGAGATGGACAAATTCTTAGAAATGCACAACCTGCCAAGACTGACTCAGGAAGAAATAGAAAATATGAATAGACCAATCACAAGCAAAGAAATTGAAACTGTGATTAAAAATCTTCCATCAAACAAAAGCCCAGGACCAGATGGCTTCACAGGCGAATTCTATCAAACATTTAGAGAAGAGCTAACACCCATCCTTCTCAAACTCTTCCAAATAATATCAGAGGAAGGAACACTCCCAAACTCATTCTACGAGGCCACCATCACCTTGATACCAAAACCAGGCCAGGATGTCACAAAGAAAGAAAACTACAGGCCAATATCACTGATGAACATGGATGCAAAAATCCTCAACAAAATACTAGCAAACAGAATCCAACAGCACATTAAAAGGATCATACACCATGATCAAGTGGGGTTTATTCCAGGAATGCAAGGATTCTTCAATATACGCAAATCAATCAATGTGATACACCATATTAACAAGTTGAAGGAGAAAAACCATATGATCATCTCAATAGATGCAGAGAAAGCTTTCGACAAAATTCAACACCCATTTATGATAAAAACCCTGCAGAAAGTAGGCATAGAGGGAACTTTCCTCAACATAATAAAGGCCATATATGACAAACCCACAGCCAACATTGTCCTCTATGGTGAAAAACTGAAACCATTTCCTCTAAGATCAGGAACAAGACAAGGCTGCCCACTCTCACCACTCTTATTCAACATAGTTTTGGAAGTTTTAGCCACAGCAATCAGAGAAGAAAAGGAAATAAAAGGAATCCAAATTGGAAAAGAAGAAGTAAAGCTGTCACTGTTTGCAGATGACATGATACTATACATAGAGAATCCTAAAGATGCTACCAAAAAACTACTAGAGCTAATCAATGAATTTGGTAAAGTTGCAGGATACAAAATTAATGTACAGAAATCTCTGGCATTCCTGTACACTAATGATGAAAAATCTGAAAATGAAATCAAGAAAACACTCCCATTTACCATTGCAACAAAAAGAATAAAATATCTAGGAATAAACCTACCTAAGGAGACAAAAGACCTGTATGCAGAAAATTATAAGACACTGATGAAAGAAATTAAAGATGATACAAATAGATGGAGAGATATACCATGCTCCTGGATTGGAAGAATCAATATTGTGAAAATGACTCTACTACCCAAAGCAATCTACAGATTCAATGCAATCCCTATCAAACTACCACTGGCATTTTTCACAGAACTAGAACAAAAAATTTCAAAATTTGTTTGGAAAAACAAAAGACCCCGAATAGCCAAAGCAATCTTGAGAACGAAAAACGGAGCTGGAGGAATCAGGCTCCCTGACTTCAGACTATACTACAAAGCTACAGTAATCAAGACAGTGTGGTACTGGCATAAAAACAGAAAGATAGATCAGTGGATCAAGATAGAAAGCCCAGAGATAAACCCACGCACATATGGCCAACTTATCTTTGATAAAGGAGGCAGGAAAGTACAGTGGAGAAAGGACAGCCTCTTCAATAAGTGGTGCTGGGAAAACTGGACAGGGACATGTAAAAGTTTGAGATTAGATCATTCCCTAACACCATACACAAAAATAAGCTCAAAATGGATTAAAGACTTAAATGTAAGGCCAGAAACTATCAAACTCTTAGAGGAAAACATAGGTAGAACACTCTATGACATAAATTACAGCAAGATCCTTTTGGACCCACCTCCTAGAGAAATGGAAATAAAAACAAAGATAAACAAATGGGACCTAATGAAACTTCAAAGCTTTTGCACAGCAAAGGAAACCATAAACAAGACCAAAAGACAACCCTCAGAATGGGAGAAAATATTTGCAAATGAAGCAACTGACAAAGGATTAATCTCCAAAATTTATAAACAGCTCATGCAGCTCAATAGCAAAAAAACAAACAACCCAATCCAAAAATGGGCAGAAGACTTAAATAGACATTTCTCCACAGAAGATATACAGACTGCCAACAAACACATGAAAGAATGCTCAACATCATTAATCATTAGAGAAATGCAAATCAAAACTACAATGAGATATCATCTCACACCAGTCAGAATGGCCATCATCAAGAAATCTAGAAACAATAAATGCTGGAGAGGGTGTGGAAAAAAGGGAACACTCTTGCACTGCTGGTGGGAATGTGAATTGGTACAGCCACTATGGAGAACGGTATGGAGGTTCCTTAAAAAACTACAAATAGAACTACCATATGACCCAGCAATCCCACTACTGGGCATATACCCTGAGAAAACCATAATTCAAAAAGAGACATGTACCAAAATGTTCATCGCAGCTCTATTCACAATAGCCCGGAGCTGGAAACAACCTAAGTGTCCATCATCTGATGAATGGATAAAGAAGATGTGGCACATATATACAATGGAATATTACTCAGCCATAAAAACAAATGAAACTGAGCTATTTGTAATGAGGTGGATAGACCTAGAGTCTGTCATACAGAGTGAAGTAAGTCAGAAAGAGAAAGACAAATACCGTATGCTAACATATATATACGGAATTAAAAAAAAATGTCATGAAGAACCTAGGGGTGAAACGGGAATAAAGACACAGACCTACTTGAGAATGGACTTGAGGATATGGGGAGGGGGAAGGGTAAGCTGTGACAAAGCGAAAGAGAGGCATGGACATATGTACACTACCAAACGTAAGGTAGATAGATAGTGGGAAGCAGCCGCAGAGCACAGGGAGATCAGCTCGGTGCTTTGTGACCGCCTTGAGGGGTGGGATGGGGAGGGTGGGAGGGAGGGAGATGCATGAGGGAAGGGATGTGGGAACAGATGTATATGTATGACTGATTCACTTTGTTATAAAGCAGAAACTAATAAAAAGAAAAAAAAATAAAAAAAACCAAAATGCTCCATTACCTCTGTCATCATAATGCTCCAAACCCTTGTGATCACAATGTTCCATAACACTTATCATCACAACACCCTATGACACTCATCATCACAATTATCCATGGTCTTCTCATCACAATGCTCCATGACCTTTGTCATCACAATGCTCAATACTATTGTCATCACAATTCTCCCTGACAATTGTCGTCAGTATACTCCTTGAAACCTGTCATGACAAGGCTCCATGCATTTTCATCACAGTGCTCCGTGCCCTTTCCATCACAATGCTCCAAGATCACTGTAATCACAATGATCCATGGGCTTGTCATCACAAAACTCCATGAAGCATGTCATCAGAATGCTCCATGGCCTTCCCATCACAATGATCCATGCCCTAGACATCACAATGCTCCAAGACCCCTGTAATCACAATGTTCCATGCCCCCTTTCATCAGAATGCTCCGTGAGACTTGTCATCACAAGACTCCATGGTCATCTCATCACAGTGCTCCAGGACCTTGTCATCACCATTCTCCATTGCCTTGTCATACAATGCTCCATGACCCTTGTCATCACAATAATCCATTAACATATTCACCCCAAGGCTCCACGACCTACACATCACAATGCTCCATGGCCAATATCAACACAATGCACCATGACCACTGTCATCACAACACTCCATGACTCCTGACAACACAATGATCCGGGACTCTTGTCATCACAATGCTCCATTCTCTACTCATCACTATGCTCCATGACCCCTGTCATCACAACACTCCATGAAAATTTTCAGCCCAGTGCTCCATGACACTTGTCATCACAATGATCCATGCCCTTGTCATCCCAATGCTCCATGACCCCTGTATTCACAATGCTCCATGACGCTTGTCATCACAGTGCTCCATGACACATTTCATCACAATGCTCCATGCCTTTGTCAGCAGAATGCTACATGACCTTGTCATTACAATGCTCTATGCGCTTGTCATCAAAATACTCCATTTCCATTGTCATCACAATCCTCCATGAACCTTGGGATCACATTGCTTCATGCCCTTGTCATCTCAATGCTCCATGCTCCTTGAAATCAAAATGATCCATGACCTCCGTCATCACAATGCTCCAAACCCATGTGACAACAATGTTCCATAACACTTGTCATCAAAACGCTCCATGATGCCTGTCAACACAATACTCCATGCCCTTTTCATCACAATTCTCCATGACTTTGTCATCACAATTCTCAATATACATGTCATCACAATGCTCCCTGACATTGTCAGCAGAATGCTCCTTGAACCCTATCACGAAAAGGCTCCATGACTTTTTTTATCACAATGCCCCATGCCGTTTTCATCACAATGCTCCATGCCATTGTCATCACAATACTCCACAAGCTTGTCATCAGAATACTCCATGACCCTTGTCATCACAATTCTCCATGCACTTGTCAGCACAATGCTCCCTGACCCATGTCATCACAATGATCCCAGCCATTGTCATCACAATGTTCCATTACCTTTGTCATGAGAATCCTCCATGACCCTTGGCATCACAATGCTCCATGCCATTGTAATCACAATGGACCATTACATATGTTATCACAATGCTCCCTGACAGCTGTCTTCACAATACTGCATTACCTGGTCATCACAATGCTCCATGCCCTTGTCATCACAATGCGCCATTCAAACTGTCATCGCAACAATCCATGAAACTTATTAGACTACTGTTCCATGCCCTTGTCATCACAATGCTCCATGCCCTTGTTATCACAATCCTCCATGACCCCTGTCATCTCAGTGCTCCGTGACTCCAGTCATCACAATGCTTCATGACTTTTGTCATCACAATGGTCCATGCCCTCGTCATCAACAGTCTCTGTGACCATTTTAACCACAATGCTCCATGAAATTTTCATCACAATGCTCTTTGACCCTTGTCATCACAATGCTCTATACCTTTCTCAGCACAATGCACCATGACCCTAGTCATCACAATGTTCCATGTGCTTGTCAGCACAATGCTCCATGACATATGTCATCACAATGCACCATGCGCTTGTCATCACATTGCTCTACAATCTTGTCATCACAATGCTCCATAAACATTGTCATCATAATGCTCCATGCACTTCTTATCAAAGTGCTCTCTCTCCACTGATATCTAAATGCTACATCACTATTTGTCACAATACTCCCTCACCCTGTCATCACTATGTTCCATGACTCTTGTCATCACCATGCTACATGCACTTATCATCACAATGTTCGATGACCCCTGACATCATAATGTTCCATAACACATGTCATCAAAATGTTCCATGACAATTTTCATCAAATTGCTCCATGACCCTGTCATCACAATTCTCCCTGCTTTTCTCATCACAATGCACAACGCCCTTGCCATCAAAATGCTCCATGACCTTTGTCATCACAAATATCCATGACCCTTGGCATAACAATGCTCCATGTCATTTTCATCACAATGCTCCATGAACGCTCTCATCACATTGCTCCATGCCCTTGTCTTCACAAAGCTCCATGACACATGTCATCAGAATGTTCCATGGCCTTCTCATCACAATGCTCCATGCCCTTGCCATCACAGTGCCCCATTACCCCTGTCATAACAATGCTCCATGACCCCTGCCATTACGATGTTCCATGGCCTTGTCATCACAAGGCTCCATGACCTTTCTCATCACAATGCTCAATACACTTGTCATCAAAATGCTCCCTGACACATGTTGTCTGTATGCTCCTTGAACCCTGTCATGACAAGGCTCCATGCCTTTTTCATCACAATGATCCATGCCCTTTCCATCACAATGCTCCAAGACACCTTTAAACACAATGCTCCATGCACTTGTCATCACAAAGCTCAATGAAACATGTCTTCAGAATGCTCCTTGGCCTTCTCCTCACAATGCTCCATGCCCATGTCATCACAATGTTCCAAGACCCCTGTAATCAAAATGGTCCATGCCCCTTTTCATCAGTATGCTCCATGAGATTTGTCATCACAAGTCTCTATGGATTTCACATCACAATGCTC
This sequence comes from Mesoplodon mirus, assembly GCF_964341445.2. NCBI lineage: Eukaryota > Metazoa > Chordata > Mammalia > Artiodactyla > Ziphiidae > Mesoplodon > Mesoplodon mirus. The sequence goes on along the minus strand of NW_028295778.1, from coordinate 2,853,820 downwards.
CAGGACCTTGTCATCACAATGCTTCACGACCTTTTCATGAAAATTCTCAATGCCCCTTGTCATCAAAATGCTCCAAGCCCTAGTCATCACTATGCTTCATTATATTTGTCATCAAAATCCTCCATTACATTTGGCATCACAATGCTCCCTGCCATTGTCATTGCAATGGACCATGACATATGTCATCACAATGCTCCCTGACACCTGTCTTCACAATACTCCATGACCTTCTCTTCACAATGATCCATGCCCTTGTCATCAAAATGCACCATGTCCACTGTCATCACTATAATCTATGAAACTTGTCAGACCAATGCTCCATGCCCCTGTCACCACAATGCTCCATGCCCTTGTCATCACAATGCTCCATGACCAATGTCCTCACAATGCTCCGTGACTCAAGTCATCACAATGCTTCATAACATTTGTCATCACAATGGTCCATGCCCGCGTCATCATAAGGCTCTGTGACCTTTATAACCACAGTGCTCCATGAACTTTTCATCACAATGCTCCGTGACCCTTGTCATCAAAATGCTCCATGCTTTTGTCAGAACAATGCTCCATGACACTTGTCATCACAATGTGCTACGAGCTTTTCATCACAACGGTCCAGAAATTTGTCATGGTAATGCTCCATAAAACTTGTAATCACAATGCTCCATGCCCTTCTGATCACAGTGCACCTTTACCTCTGTCATAACAATGCTCCATGACACCTGCGATCACAATGTTCCACGGTCCTGTCATCACAAGGCTCCATAACCCTTGTCATCACAATGCTCCAAGACCCCAGTAATCAAAATGCTCCATGCCGTTGTCATCACAAAGCTCCATGATACATGCCATCAGAATGTTCCATGTCCTTCTCATCACAATGCTCCATGCCCTTGTCATCACAGTGCTCCAAGACCCCTGTAATCACAATGCTCCATGCCCCATTTCATCTCAGTGAACCATGAACCCTGTCATCACAATGCACCATGCCCATCATCATAATGCTTCATGCTATTGTCATCACAATGAAATCAAAATGCTCCATGACCTCTTTCATCACAATGCTCCATGACCCCTGTCATCACAATACTCCATGAACATTTTCAGCCCAATTCTCCATGACCCTTGTCATAACAATGATCCATGACCCCGGTATTCACAATGCTCCGTGACGCTTGTCATCACAGTGCTCCATGACACTTGTCATCACAATTCTCCATGCACTTGTCAGCACAATGCTCCCTGACCCTTGTCATCTCAATGCTCCAAGCTATTGTCATCACAATGCACCATTACCTTTGTCATCAGAATCCTCCATGACACTTGGCATCACAATGCTCCATGCCATTGTCATCACAATGGACGATTACATATGTCAACACAATGCTCCCTGACACCAGTCTTCACAATACTGCATGACCTGGTCATCACAATGCTCCATGCCCTTGTCACCACAATGCACCATTCCAACAGTCATCGCAATAATCCAGGAAACTTATTAGACCAATGCTCCATGCCCTTGTCATCACAATGCTCCATGACCCTTGTCATCACAATGCTCCATGAACTTTTCATCACAATGCTCTTTGATCCTTGTCATCACAATTCTCTATGCCTTTCTCAGCACAATGCTCCATGACCCTTGTCATCACAATGCACCATGTGCTTGTCAGAACGATGCTCCATGACACATGTCATCACAATGCACCATGCACTTGTCATCACAGTGCTCCACAATCTTGTCATCACAATGATCCATAAAACTTGTCATCACAATGCTCCATGCACTTCTCATCAAAGTGCTCTCTCACCACAGATATCACAATGTTACATCACTATTTGTCACAATACTCCCTCACCACTGTCATCACAATGATCCATGACTCCTTTCATCACAATTGTACATGCACATATCATCACAAGGTTCGATGACCCCTGACATCACAATGTTCCATAACCCCTGTCATCAAAATGCTCTGAAAACCTTTTCATCAAAATGCTCCATGACCCCTGGCATCACAATGTTCAATAACCCCTGTCATCAAAATATTCCATTACAATTTTCATCAAATTGCTGCATGACCCTGTCATCAAAATGCTCCCTGGCCTTCTCATCACAATGCACCATGCCCTTGTCATCAAAATGCTCCGTGCCTTTTGTCATCACAAATCTCCTTGACCCTTGACATCACAATGCTCCATGTCATTGTCATCACAATGCTCCATGAACCTTCTCATCACATTTCTCCATGTCCTTGTCATCACATAGCTCCATGACACATGTCATCACAATGCTCGATGCCCTTCTCATCACTATGCTCCATGCCCTTGTCATTACAATCCTCTATGACCATTGTATCACAGTGTTCCGTGCTCTTGTCATCACAATGCTCCATGTCCACTCTCATCACAATAATCCATGAAACATTTCACACCAATGCTTCCTGTCCTTCTCATCACAATGCTCCATTACACCTGTCATAACAATGTTCCATGACCCCTGCCATCACAAAGTTCCACGGCCTTGTCATTCACAAGGCTCCATGACACTTGTCATCACAATGTTCCAAGACCCATGTAATCACAATGCTCCAAGCCCTTGTCATCACAAAGCTCCATAACGCATGTCATTAGAATGTTCCATGGACTTCTCATCACAATGCTCCAAGACACTTTTTATCACAATGCTCCATGCCCCTTTTCATCTCAAAGCTCCATGAATCCTATCATCACAATGCACCATGCCCATTATCATAATGCTTCAGGCTATTTTCCTCACAATGAAATCAAAATGCTCCATGGCCTCTGTCATCACAATGCTCCAAACCGTTGGGATCACAATGTTCCATAACACTTCTCATCACAACACCCCATGATGCTCATAATCACAATTATCCATGGTCTTCTCATCACTATGCTCCATAACCTTTGTCATCACAATGCTCCCTGACACTTGTCATCAGTATGCTCCTTGAACACTGTCATGACAGGGCTCCATGCCTTTTTCATCACAATGATCCATGCCCTTTTCATCACAATGCTCAAAGACAACTGTAATCACAATGCTACATGCACTTGTCATCACAGTGCTCCATGACGAATTCATCAGAATGCTCCATGGCCTTCTCTTCACAATGCTCCATGCCCTTGTCATCACAATGCTCCAAGACCCCTGTAAACACAATGCTCCATGCCGCTTGTCATTATAGCACTCCATGACGCTCGTCATCACAATTATCCATGGTCTTCTCATCACAGTGCTCCACGGTCTTGCCATCACAATGCTCCATGTCCTGGTCATCACAATGCTCTATGTTCCCTTTCATCACAATTCTCCACGTTCTTGGCATCACTATGTTCCATGACACTTCCCATCACAGTGTTAAATGCTTTGTCATCACAATACTGCACAAGCTTGTCATCAGAATACGCCATGACCCTTGTCATCACAATGATCCATGACCCCGGTCATCACAATGCTCCATGAGACCTATCATCACAATGCTCCATGCCCCTTGTCATTACAGTGCTCCATGATGCTCGTCACCAGAATTATCCATGGTCTTCTCATCACAGTGCTCCACGGTCTTGCCATAACAATGCTCCATGCCCTGGTCATCACAATGCTCCATGTCCCTTGTCATCACAATTCTCCAGGTCCTTGTCATCACAATGCTCCATGACAGTTCTCATCCCCATGTTACATGCTTTTGTCATCACAATTCTCCATGCACTTGTCATCGCAATGTCCCATGACCCCTGTCATAGCAAGCTCCATGCCTTTGTCATCACAATGCTTCACGACCTTTTCATCAAAATTCTCAAAGGCCGTTGTCATCACAGTGCTCCATGCCCTTGTAATCACAATGCTCCATGGCCCTTGTCATCACAATGCTCCAAGCCCTTGTCATCACAATGTTCCATTACATTTGTCATCACAATCCTCCATAACACTCGGCATCACAATGCTCCATGCCATTGTCATAACAGTGGAACATGAAATATGCCATCACAATGCTCCCTGACACCTATCTTCACAATAATCCATGACCTTGTCATCACAATGCTCCATGCCCTTGTCATCACAATGTGCCATGCCCACTGTCAACACAATTATCCATGAAACTTGTCAGACCAATGCTCCATGCTCCTGTCATCACAATGCTACATGACCCCAGTCATCACAATGCTCCGTGTGTCCCGTCATCACAAGACGCCATGACCTGTGCCACCACAAAAGTCAATGCCCTCATCATCACAAGGCTCTGTGAAATTTGTCACCACAATGCTCCATGAACTTTTCATCAAAATGCTCAATGTCATTGTCATCACAGTGCTCCATGAACGCTCTCATCACATTGCTCCAAGCCCTTGTCATCACAATGCTCCATTACCTTTGTCATCACAATCCTCCATAACACTCGGCATCACAATGCTCCATGCCATTGTCATCACAATGGAACATGAAATATGCCATCACAATGCTCCCTGACACCTGTCTTCACAATAATCCATGACCTTGTAATCACAATGTTCCATGCCCTTGCCATCACAATACTCCATTAACCCTGTCATAACAATGCTCCATGACCCTTGCCATCACGATGTTCCATGGTCTTGTCATCACAAGGCTCCATGACCCTTCTAATCACAATGCTCCAAGACCCCTGTAATCACAATGCTCCATGCCCCTTTTCATCTCAATGATCCATGAACCCGGTCATCACAATGCACCATGCCCATCATCAAAATGTTTCATGCTATTTTCATCACAATGAAATCAAAATTCTCCATGATCTCTGTCATTACAATGCTCCAAATCCGTGTGATCAAAATGTTCCATAACGCTTATCATCACAACGTCCCATGACGCTCATCATCAAAATTATACATGGTCTTCTCATCACAATGCTCCATGACCATTTTCATCACAATGCTCAATACACTTGTCATCACAATGCTCCCTGACACTTGTCCTCAGTATGCTCCTTGAAACATGTCATGACAAGGCTCCATGCCTTTTTCATCACAATGCTCCATTCCCTTGTCATCACAAAGCTCCATGATGCATGTCATCAGAACTTTCCATGGCCATCTCATCCCAATGCTCCAAACCCTTGTCATCACAATGCCCCAAGACCCCTGTAATCACAATGCACCATGCCCCATTTCATCAGAATATTCCATGAGACTTGTCATCACAAGTCTCCATGGTCTTCTCATCACAATGCTCCAGTACCTTGTCATCACAAGCCTCCATGGCCCCTGTCATCACAATACTCGATGAACGTTTTCAGCCCAATGCTCCTTGACCTTCTCATCACAATGCTCCATGACCAATATCATCACAATGCTCCATTACCACTGTCATCACAACACTCCATGACACCTGACAACACAATGATCTGGGACTCCTCTCATCACAATGCTCCAAGACCCCTGTAATCACAATACTCCATGAACATTTTCAGCCCAATGCTCCATGACCCTTGTCATCACAATCATCCATGCTCTTGGCATCCCAATTCTCCATGACCCCTCTATTCACAATGCTCTGTGACGCTTGTCATCACAGTGCTCCATGACAACTGTCATCACAATGCTCCATGACTTTGTCAGCAAAATTCTTCATGACCTTTTCATTACAATGCTCTATGCGCTTTTCATCACAATACTCCACTACCATTGTCATCACAATCCTCTATGAACCTTGGGATCACATTGTTTCATGCCCTTGTAATCACAATGCTCCATGCTCCTTTAAATCAAAATGATCCATGACCTCTGTCATCACAATGCTCCAAACACCTGTGATCAAAATGTTCCATAACAATTGTCATCACAATGCTCCATGATGCCTGTCATCACAATACTCCATGCACTTTTCATCACAATGCTCCATGACCTTTGTCATCACAATTCTCAATACACTTGTCATCACAATGCTCCCTGACACTTGTCGTCAGAATGCTCCTTGAACCCTGTCACGAAAAGGCTCCATGCCTTTTTCATCAAAATGCCCCATGCCGTTTTCATCACAATGCTCCACGCCACTGTCATCAAAATACTCCACAAGTTTGTCATCACAATGCTCCATAACCTTTGTCATCACAATTCTCCATGCACTTGTCAGCACAATGCTCCCTGACCCTTGTCATCTCAATGCTCCAAGCCACTGTCATCACAATCCACCATTACTTTTGTCATCAGAATCCTCCATGACACTTGGCATCACAATGCTCCATGCCCTTGTCACCAAAATGCACCATTCCAACAGGCATCACAATAATACATGAAATTTATGAGACCAATGATCCATGCCCTTGTCATCACAATGCTCCATGCCCCTTGTCATCACAGTGCTCCGTGACCCCTGTCATCACAGTGCTCCATGACTCCAGTCATCACAGTGCTTCATGACCTTTGTCATCACAATGGTCCATGCCCTCGTCATCAAGAGTCGCTGTGACGTTTTTAACCACAATGCTCCATGAACTTTTCATCACAATTCTCTTTGACACTTGTCAACACAATGCTCTATGCCTTTCTCAGCACAATGCTCCATGACCCTTGTCATCACAATGCTCCATGTGCTTGTCAGCAAAATGCTCCATGACACATGTCATCACAATGCACCATGCGCTTGTCATCACAGTGCTCCACAATCTTGTCATCACAATGCTCCATAAACATTGTCATCACAATGCTCCATGAACTTCTCATCAAAATGCTCTCTCACCACTGATATCACAATGTTACTTCACTATTCGCCACAATACTCCCTCACCCCTGTCATCACAATGTTCCATGACTCCTGTCATCACAATGCTACATGCACTTATCATCACAATTATCGATGACCCCTGACATCACAATGTTCCGTAACCCCCGTCATCAAAATGCTCCCTAACCCTTGTCATCTCAATGCTCCAAGCGATTGTCATCACAATGCACCATTACATTTGTCATCAGAATCCTCCATGACCCTTGGCATCACATTGCTCCATGCCCTTGTCATCACTAAGCTCCATGACACATGTTATCAGAATGCTCCATGGCGTTCTCATCACAATGCCCCATGACCTTTGTCATCACAATGCTCAATACACTTGTCATCAATACGCTCCATGACACTTGTTGTCTGTATGCTCCTTGAACCCTGTCATGACAAGGCTCCATGCATTTTTCATCACAATGTTCCATGCCCTTTTCATCACACTGCTAAAAGACCCCTGTAATCAAAATGCTCCATGTGCTGGTCATCACAAAGCTCAATGACGCATGTCCTCAGAATGCTCCTTGGCCTTCTCTTCACAATGCTCCATGCCCTTGTCATCACAATGTTCTAAGACCACTGTAATCACAGTGGTCCATGCCCCTTTTCATCAGTATGCTATATGAGACTTGTCATCACAAGGCTCCATGGATTTCTCATCACAATGCTCCAGGACCTTGTCATCACAATGCTTCACAACTTTGTGAAGAAAATTCTCAATAGCCCTTGTCATCATATTGCTCCAAGCCCTAGTCATCACAATGCTCCATTTTATTTGTCATCACAATCCTCCATTACATTTAGCATCACAATGCTCCATGCCATTATCATCGGAGTGGACCATGACATATGTCATCACAATGCTCCCTGACACCTGTCTTCACAATACTCCATGACCTTCTCATCACCGTGAACCATACACTTGTCATTACAATGCACCATGTCCACTGTCATCACAATAATCTATGAAACTTGTCAGACCAATGCTCCATGCCCCTGTCACCACAATGCTCCATGCCCTTGTCATCACAATGCTCCATGACCCCTATCATCACAATGCTCCGTGACTCCATTCATCACAATGCTTCATAACGTTTGTCATCAAAATGGTCCTTGCCCGTGTCATCACAAGGCTCTGTGACCTTTGTAACCACAATGCTCCATGAACTTTACATCACAACGCTCCGTGACCTTTGTCATCACAATGCGCCATGCCTTTGTCAGAACAATGCTCCATGACCCTTGTCATCACAATGTGCCACGTGCTGTTCATCACATCGGTCCACAACCTTGTAATCGCTATGCTCCATAAACCTTGTAATCACAATGCTCCATGCACTTCTCATCCAAATTCTCTCTCACCAGAGATATCACAATGTTCCATCACTAGTCATCACAATACCCCTCACCCCTGTAATCACAATGTTCCATGACCCCAGGCATCACAATGTTCCATAACCCCTGTCATCAAAATGCACCATGACCCTTTTCATCCCAAAGCTAAATGATACCTGGGAGCACAATGTTCTATAACAACTGCCCTCAAAATATTCCATTACATTTTCATCAAATTGCTGCATGACCCTGTTATCAAAATGCTCCCTGCCCTTCTCATCACAATGCACCACACCATTGAAATCGAAATGCTCCCTGTTATTTGTCATCACAAATCTCCATGATCATTGACAGCACAATGCTCCATGTCATTGTCATCACAAAGCTCCATGAACACTCTCATCACATTGCTCCATGCCCTTGTCATCACAAAGCTCCATGCCCTTGTCATCACAAAGCTCCATGACACTTGTCATCACAATGCTCCATGCCCTTATCATTACAATCCTCCATGAACCATGTATCACAGTGTTCTGTGCCCTTGTCATCCCAATGCTCCATGCCCACTCACATCACAATAATCCATGAAACATTTTAGACCAAAGCTCAATGCCCTTCTCATCACAATGCTCCATTACCTCTGTCATAACAATGCTCCATGACACCTGCCATCACATTGTTCAACGGCATGTCATCACAAGGCTCCATGACCCTTGTCATCACAATGCTCCAAGACCATTGTAATCACAATGCTCTATGCCACTTTTCATCTCAATGCTCCATGAACCCTGTCATCACAATGCACCATGCCCATCATCATAATGTTTCAGGCTATTGTCATCACAATGAAATCTAAATTCTCCATGACATCTGTCATCATAATGCTCCAAAACCTTGTGATCACAATGTTCCATAAGACTTATCATCACAAAACCCCATGACGCTCATCATCACAATTATCCATGGTCTTCTCATCACAATGCTCCATGACCATTGTCATCAAATGCTCAATACACTTGTCATCAAAATGCTCCCTTTCACTTGTCGTCAGTATGCTTATTGAACCCTGTCATGACAAGGCTTAATGCCCATTTCATCACAATGCAACAAGACACCTGTAATCACAATGCTCCACAGCCTTCTCATCACAATGCTCCATTCCCAATATCATCACAATGCTCCATGACCACTGTCATCACAACACTCCATGACACCTGACAACACAATGATCAGGAAATCTTGTCATCAAAATGCTCCATTCCCTAGTCATCCCAATGCTCCATGACCCCTGTATTCACAAAGCTCCGTGACGCTTGTCATCACAGTGCTCCATGACACCTGTCATCACAATGCTCCATGCCTTTGTCAGCAAATGCTACATGAACTTGTCATTACAATGCTCTATGCGCTTGTCATCACAATACTCCATTACCATTGTCATCACAATCCTCCATGAACCTTGGGTTCACATTGCTTCATGCCCTTGTCATCACAGTGCTCCATGCTCCTTGAAATCAAAATGATCCATGACCTCTGTCATCACAATGCTCCAAAACATTGTAATCACAATTTTCCATAAAACTTGTCATCACAACGCTCCATGATGCCTGTCATCACAATACTCCATGGCCTTTTCATCACAATGCTCCATGACCATTGTCATCACAATTCTAAATACACATTTCATTACAATGCTTCCTGAAACTTGTCGTCAGAATGCTCCTTGAAACCTGTCACGAAAAGGCTCCATGCCATTTTCATCACAATGCCCAATGCTGTTTTCATCACAATGCTCCATGCCATTGTCATCAAAATACCCCACAAGCTGGTCATCAGAATGCTCCATGACCCTTGTCATCACAATTCTCCATGCACTTGTGAGCACAATGCTCCCTGACACTTTTCATCACAATGCTCCATTACATTTGTCATCAGAATCCTCCATGACACTTGGCATCACAATGCTCCATGCCCTTGTCATCACAATGCGCCATTCCAACTGTCATCACAATAATCCATGAAACATTTCAGACCAATGCTCAATGCCCTTCTCATCACAATGCTCCATTATCTCTGTCATAACAATGCTCCATGACCCCTGCCATCACAATATTCCACGGCCTTGTCATCACAAGGCTCCATGACCCTTGTCATCACAATGCTCCAAAACCCCTGTAATCACAATGCTCCATGCCCTTGTCATCACAAAGGTCCATGACGCATGTCATCTGAATGATCCATGGCCTTCTCCTCACAATGCTCCAAGCCCTTGTCATCACAATGCTCGAAGACCCCTGTAATCAGAATGCTCCATGCCCCTTATCATCAGAATGCTCCATGAGACTTGTAATCACAAGTCTCCATGGTCTTCTCATCACAATGCTCCAGGACCTTGTCATCACCATGCTCCATTCCCTTGTCATCACAATGCTCCATGACACCTGTCATCACAATACTCCATGAATATTTTCAGCCCAATGCTCCATGACCTTCTCATCACAATGCTCCAAGACCAATATCATCACAATGCTCCATGACCACTGTCATCACAAAACTCCATGACACCTGACAACACAATGATCCGGGACTCTTGTCATCACAATGCTCCATTCCCTAGTCATCACAATGCTCCATGACACCTGCCATCACAATTTTCTATGCACTTGTCATCACAAAGCTCCATGACACGTCATCAGAAGGTTCCATGTACTTCTCATCAAAATGCTCAATGCCCTTGTCATCACAATGCTCCAAGACCCCTGTAATCACAATGCTCCATGCCCCTCTTCATCTCAATGCTCCATGAACCCTGTCATCACAATGCATCATGCCAATCATCATAATGCTTCCGGCTATTGTCAGCACAATGAAATCAAAATTCTACATGACCCCTTTCATCACATTACTCCATGAACATTTTCAGCCTAAGGCTCCATGACACTTGTCATCACAATTATCCATGCCCTTGTCATCCCAATGCTCCATGACCCCTGTATTCACAATGGTCCTTGACGCTTGTCATAACAGTGCTCCATGAAACTTGTCAACACAATGCTCCATGCCTTTGTCAGCAAAATGCTACATGACCTTGTCATTACAATGCTCTTTGCGCTTGTCATCACAATACTCCTTTACCATTGTCATCACAATCCTCCATGAAACTTGGGATCACATTGCTTCATGCCCTTGTCATCACTATGCTCCCTGCTCCTTGAAATCAAAATGATCCATGACCTCTGTCATCACAATGCTCCAAACCCTTGTGATCACAATGTTCCGTAACACTTGTCATCACAAAGCTCCATTATGCCTGTCATCACAATAATCCATGCCCTTTTCATCACAATGCTCCATGACCTTTGTCATCACAATTCTCAATACACTTGTCATCACAATGCTCCCTGACATTGTCGTCAGAGTGCTCCTTGAACCTTGTCACCAAAAGGCTCCATTCCTTTTTCATCACAATGCCCCATGCCATTTTCATCACAATGCTCCATGCAATTGTCATCAAAATACTCCACAAGCTTCTCATCAGAATGCTCCATGTCTCTTGTCATCGCAATTATCCATGCACTTGTCAGCACAATGCTCCCTGACCCTTGTCATCACAATGCTCCAAACCCTTGTCATCACAATGCTCCATTACCTTTGTCATTAGAATCCTCCATGACACTTGGCATCACAATGCTCCATGCCTTTGTCATCACAGTGGGCCATTACATATGTCATCACAATGCTCCCTGACAGCTCTCTTCACAATACTGCATGCCCTTGTCATCACAATGCTCCATGCCTTGTATCACAATGTTCCAAGTCCCCTGTAATCAGAATGCTCCAGGCCCCTTTTCATCAGTATGCTCCTTGAGATTTGTCATCACAAGCCTCCATGGTTTTCTCATCACAATGCTCCAGGACCTTGTCGTCACAATTCTTCACGACATTGTCATGAAAATTCTCAATGGCCTTTGTCAACATAATGCTCCAAGCCCTAGTCATCACAATGCTCCATTATATTTGTCATCACATCCTCCATTACATTTGTCATCACAATGCTCCATGCTATTGTCATTCCAATGGACCATGACATATGTCATCACAATGCTCCCTGACAACAGTCTTCACATTACTCCATGCCCTTGTCTTCACAATGCTCCATGCCCTAGTCATCACAATGCACCATGTCCACTGTCATCACAATAATCTATGAAACTTGTCAGACCAATGCTCCATGCCCCTGTCATCACAATGCTCCATGCCCTTGTCATCACAATGCTCCATGACCCCTGTCATCACAATTCTCCGTGACTCCAGTCATCAATATGCTTCATAAAGTTTGTCATCACAAAGGTCCATGCCCACGTCATCACAAAGCTCTGTTACATTTGTAAGCCCAATGCTCCATGAACAATTCATCACAATGCTCCGTGACCCTTGTTATCACAATGCTCCATGCCTTTGTCAGAACAATGCTCCATGACCTATGTCATCACAATGTGCCATGCACTTTTCATCACAATGATCCACAACCTTGTCATCGCTATGCTCCATAAACATTGTAAACACAATGCCCCATGCACTTCTCATCCAAACGCTCTCTCACATGAGATATCACAATGTTCCATCACTAGTCATCACAATCCTAGTTCAACCCTGTTATCACAATGTTCCATGACCCCTGTCATCACAATGCTACATCCCCTTATCAGCACAATGTTCCTTGACCCCTGACATCACAATGTTCCATAACCCCTGTCATCAAAATGCTCCATGACCCTTTTCATCCCAAAGCTCCATGATCCCTGGCAACACAATGTTCTATAACCCATGTCATCAAAATGTTCCATTACACTTTTCATCAAATTGCTGCATGACCCTTTCATCAAAAAGCTCCCTGCACTTCTCATCACAATGCACAACACACTTGTCATCAAAATGCTCCATGACTTTTGTCATCACAAAGCTCCATGAGCCTTGGCATCACAATGCTCCATGTCATTGTCATCACAATGCTCCATGAACCATCTCATCACATTGCTCGATGCCCTTGTCATCAAAGGCTCCATGACACTTCTCATCACAATGCTCGATGCCCTTCCCATCACAATGCTCCATGCCCTTGTCATTACAATCATCCATGACCCATGTATCACAGTGTACCGTGCCCTTGTCATCAAAATGCTCCATGCCCACTCTCATCACAATAATCCATGAAACATTTCAGACCAATGCTCAATGCCCTTCTCATCACAATGCTCCATTACCTACGTCATAAAAATGCTCCATGACCACTGCCATCAAAATGTTCCACGGCCTTGTCATCACAAGGCTCCATGGCCCTTGTCATCACAATGCTCCAAAATCCCTGTAATCACAATGCTCCATGCCATTGTCATCACAATGCTCCATGACATTTGCCATCACAATTCTCAATACACTTGTCATCACAATGCTCCCTGACACTTGTCGTCAGAATGCTCCTTGAACCCTGTCACGAAAAGGCTGCATGCCTTTTTCATCACAAAGCCCCATGCCGTTTTCATGACAATGCTCCATGCCATTGTCATCAAAATACTCCACAAGCTTGTCATCAGAATGCTCCATGACTCTTGCCATCACAATTCTCCATGCACTTGTCAGCACAATGCTCCCTGAACCGTGTCATCACTATGATCCAAGCCATTGTCATCAAAATGCTCCATTACCTTTGTCATCAGAATCATCCATGACAATTTGCATCACAATGCTCCATGCCATTGTCATCACAATGGGCCAATACATATGTCATCACAATGCTCCGTGACACCACTTTTCAAAATACTGCATGACCTTTTCATCACTATGCTCCATGCCCTTCTCATCACAGTGCTCCATTACCTCTGTCATCACAATGCTCCAAGACCCCTGTAATCACAAATCTCCATGCCCTTGTCATCACAAAGCTCCATGACGCATGTCATCAGAATGTTCCATGGCCTTCTCCACACAATGCACCATGCCCTTGTCATCACAATGCTCCAAGACCCATGTAATCACAATGCTCCATGCCCCTTTTCATCAGAATGCTCCATGAGACTTGTCATCACAAGTCTCCATGGTCATCTCATCACAATGCTCAAGGACCATGTCATCACCATGCTCCATTCCCTAGTCATCACAATGCTCCATGAACCCTCTCATCACATGGCTCCATGCACTTGTCATCACAAAGCACCATGACACTTGTCATCAAAATGCTCGATGCCCTTCCCATCACAATGCTCCATGACTTTGTCATTACAATCCTCCATGACCCATGTATCACAGTGTTCCGGGCCCTTGTCATCACAATGCTCCATGCCCACTCTCTTCACAATAATCCATGAAACAATTCAGACCAATGCTCAATGCCCTTCTCTTCACAATGCTCCATTATCTCTGTCATAACAATGCTTCATGACCCCTGCCATCACAATGTTCCACGGCCTTGTCATCACAAGGCTCCATGACCCTTGTCATCACAATGCTCCAAAACCCCTGTAATCACAATGCTCCATGCCCTTGTCATCACAAAGCTCCATGACGCATGTCATCAGAATGTTCCATGGCCTTCTACTCACAATGCTCCATGCCCTTGTCATCACAATGCTCCAAGACCCCTGTAATCACAATGCTCCATGCCCCTTATCATCAGAATGCTCCATGAGACTTGTCATCACAAGTCTCCATGGTCATCTCATCACAATGCTGCAGGAAATTGTCATCACCATGCTCCATTCCATTGTCATCACAATGCTCCATGTCCCCCGTCATCACAATACTCCATGAACATTTTCAGCCCACTGTTCCATGACCTTCTCATCACAATGCTACATGAACAGTATCATCACAATGATCCATGACCACTGTCATCACAACACTCCATGACAGCTGACAACCCAATGATCCGGGACCTCTGTCATCATAATGCTCCAAGACCCCTGTAATCACAGTGCCCCATGACACCTGTCATCACAATACTCCAGGAACCTTTTCAGCCCAATTCTCCATGACACTTGTCATCACAATGATCCATGCCCTTGTCATCCTAATGCTCCATGACCCCTGTATTCTCAATGGTCCGTGACTCTTGTCATCACAGTGCTCCATGACACATGTCATCACAATGCTCTATGCCTTTCTCAGCACAAGGTTCCATGCCCTTTTCATCACAATGCTTCATGACCCCTGTCATCACAATGCTCCATGACTCCAGTCATCACAATTCTTCATAACATTTGTCATCACGATGGGAGATACACACGTCATCACAAGGCTCTGTTACCTTTGTAACCACAATGCTCCATGAACTTTTCATCACAATGCTCCGTGATCCTTGTCATCACAATGTTCCATGCCTTTGTCAGAAAAATGCTCCATGACCCTTGTCATCACAATGTGCCACGCGTTTTTCATCACAACGGTCCAAAAATTTGTCATCGCAATGCTCCATGAACCTTGTAATCACAATGCTCCATGCCCTTCTCATCACAATGCTGCATTACCCCTGTCATAACAATACTCCATGACCCAAGCCATCACAAATTTCTATGCCCTTGTCATCACAAAGCTCCATGACACGTCATCAGAATGGTCCATGTATTTCTCATCAAAATGCTCAATGCCCTTGTCATCACAATGCTCCAAGACCCCTGTCATCACAATGCTCCATGCCCCTCTTCATCTCAATGCTCCATGAACCCTGTCATCACAATGCATCATGCCAATCATCATAATGCTTCCGGCTATTGTCAGCACAATGAAATCAAAATTCTACATGACCCCTGTCATCACAGTACTCCATGAACATTTTCAGCCCAATGCTCCATGACCCTTGTCATCACAATGATCCATGCACTTGTAATCCCAATGCTCCATGACCCCTGTATTCACAATGCTCTGTGACGCTTGTCATCACAGTGCTCCATGAAACTTGTCATCACAATGCTCCATGCATTTGTCAGCAAAATGCTACATGACCTTGTCATTACAATGCTCTTTGCGCTTGTCATCACAATACTCCTTTACCATTGTCATCACAATCCTCCATGAAACTTGGGATCACATTGCTTCATGCCCTTGTCATCACAATGCTCCCTGCTCCTTGAAATCAAAATGATCCATGACCTCTGTCATCACAATGCTCCAAACCCTTGTGATCACAATGTTCCGTAACTCTTGTCATCACAAAGCTCCATGATGCCTGTCATCACAATAATCCATGCCCTTTTCATCACAATGCTCCATGACCTTTGTCATCACAATGCTCAATACACATGTCATCACAATGCTGCCTGACACTTGTCGTCGTATGCTCCTTGATCCCTGTCATGACAAGGCTCCATGCCTTTTTCATAACAATGATCCATGCCATTTTCATCACAATGCTCCAAGATCACTGTAATCACAATGCTCCATGCCCTTGTCATCACAAAACTCCATGACGCATGTCATCAGAATGCTCCATGGCCTTCTCATCACAATGCTCCATGCCCTTGTCATCACAATGCTCCAAGACCCCTGTAATCACAATGCTCCATTCCCCTTTTCATCAGAATGCTCCATGAGACTTGTCATCACAAGTCGCCATGGACTGCTCTTCACAATGCTCCAGGACATTGTCATCACCATACTCCATTCCCTTTTCATCACAATGCTCCATGACCCCTGTCATCACAATAATCCATGAACATTTTCAGCCCAGTGCTCCACGACCTACTTATCACAATGCTCAATGGCCAATATCATAACAATGCTCCATGACCACTGTTAACACAACACTCCATGACACCTGACAACACAATGATCCGGCACTCTTGTCATCACAATGCTCCATTCCCTAGTCCTCACAAAGCTCCATGACCCCTGTCATCACAACACTCCTTGAACATTTTCAGCCCAGTGCTCCATGACCCTTGTCATCACAATGATCCATGCCCATGTCATCCCAATGCTCCATGACCCCTGTATTCACAATGCTCCATGACGCTTGTCATCACAGTGCTCCATGACACCTGTCATCACAATGCTCCATGCCTTTTTCAGCAAAATGCTACATGACCTTGTCATTACAATGCTGTATGCGCTTGTCATCACAATACTCCATGAAACTTGGGATCACATTGCTTCATGCCCTTTTCATCACAATGCTCCATGCTCCTTGAAATCAAAATGATCCATGACCTCTGTTATCATAATGCTCCAAACCCTTGTGATAACAATGTTCCATAACACTTGTCATCACAACGCTCCATGATGCCTGTCATCACAATACTCCATGCCCTTTTCATCCCAATGCTCCATGACCTTTGTCATCACAATTCTCAATACACTTGTCATCACAATGCTCCCTGACAGTTGTCATCAGAATGCTCCTTGAACCCTGTCACTAAAAGGCTTCATGCGATTTTCATCACAATACCCTAAGCCGTTTTCATCACAATGCTCCATGACATTGTCATCAAAACACTCCACAAGCTTGTCATCATAATGCTCCATGACCATTGTCATCACAGTTCTCCATGCACTTGTCAGCAAAATGCTCCCTGACCGTTTTCATCACAATGCACCAAGCCGTTGTCATCACAATGCTCCATTACCTTTGTCATCAGAATCCTCCATGACATTTGTCATCACAATGCTCCATGCCTTTGTCATCACAGTGGGCCATTACATGTATCATCACAATGCTCCCTGACACCAGTCTTCACAATACTGCATGACCTGGTCATCACAATGCTCCATGACATTGTCATCAAAATGAGCCATTCCAAATGTCATCACAATAATCAATGAAACTTATTAGACCAATGTTCCATGCCCTTGTCATCACAATGCTCCATGCCCTTGTTATCACAATGCTCCATGACCCCTGTCATCACAATGATCCGTGACTCCAGTCATCACAATGCTTCATGACGTTTGTCATCACAATGGTCCATGCCCTCGACATCAACAGCCTCTGTGACCTTTTTAACCACAATGCTGCATGAACTTTTCATCACAATGCTCTTTGACCCTTGTCATCACAATGCTCCATGTGCTTGTCAGCACAATGCTCCATGACACATGTCATCACAATGCACCATACGCTTGTCATCACAGTGCTCTACAATCTTGTCATCACAATGCTCCATAAAATTTGTCATCACAATGCTCCATGCACTTCTCATCAAAATGCTCTCTCACCACTGGTATCACAATGCTACATCACTATTTGTCAGAATACTCCCTCACCACTGTCATCACAATGTTCCATGACTCCTGTCATCACAATGCTACATGCACTTATCATCACAATGTTCGATGATCCCTGACATCACAATGTTCCATAACACCTGTCATCAAAATGTTCCATGACACTTTTCATCAATTTGCTCGATGACCCTGTCATCACAATACTCCCTTCCCTTCTCATCAGAATGCACTACGCCCTTGCTATCAAAATTCTCCATGAGTTTTTTCATCACAAAGATCCATGACCTTTGGCCTCACAATGCTCCATGTCATTGTCATCACAATGCTCCCTGAACGCTCTCATCACATTGTTCAATGCCCTTGTCTTCACAAAGCTCCAAGACACATGTCATCAGAATGCTCCATGGCCTTCTCATCAAAATGCTCCACGCCCTTGCCATCAGAATGCTCCATTACAACTGACATAACAATGCTCCATGACCCCTGCCATCACGATGTTCCATATCCATGTCATCACAAAGCTCCATGACCCTTCTCATCACAATGCTCCAAGAACCCTGTAATCACAATGCTCTATGCCGCTTTTCATCTCAATGATCCATGAACCATGTCATCAAAATGCACCATGCCCATCTTCATAATGCTTCATGCTATTGTCATCACAATGAAATCAAAATGCTCCATGACCTCTGTCATAACAATTCTCCAAACCCTTGTGATCACAATATTCCATATCACTTGTCATCATAATGCCCCATGATGCTCATCATCACATTTATCAATGGTCTTCTCATCTCAATGCTCCACGACCTTTGTCCTCACAGTGCTCAATACACTTGTCATCAAAATGCTCCCTGACACTTGTTGTCTGTATGCTGCTTGAATCCTGTCATGACAAGGCTCCATGCCTTTTTCATCACAATGATCCATGTTCTTTTCATCACAATGCTCCAAGACACATATAATCTCAATGCTCCATGCTCTTGTCATCACAAAGCTCAATGACGCAGGCCATCAGAATGCTCCTTGGTCTTCTCCTCAAATTGCTCCATGCCCTTGTCATCACAATGTTCCAAAACCCCTGTAATCACAAGGCTCCATGCCCTTGTCATCAAAAAACTCCATGACGCATGTCATCAGAATGCTTCATGGCCTTCTCATCACAATGCTCCATGCTCTAGTCATCACAATGCTCCAAGACACCTGTAATCACAATGCGCCATGCCCCTTTTCATCAGAATGCTCCATGAGACTTGTCATCACAAGTCTCCATGGTCTTCTCATCACAATGCTCCAGGACCTTGTCATCACGATGCTCCATTCCTTTGTCATCACAATGCTCCATGACACATGTCATCACAATACTCCATGAGCATTTTCAGCCCAATGATCCACGACCTACACATCACAATGCTCCATGGCCAATATCATCACAATGCTCCATGACCACTGTCATCAAAACACTACATGACACCTGACAACACAATGATCCGGGACTATTGTCATCACAATGCTCCATTCCCTAGTCATCACAATGCTCCATGACCCCTGTCATCACAACACGCCATGAACATTTTCAGCCCAGTGCTCCATGACCCTTGTCATCACAATGATCCATGCCCTTGTCATCCCAATGCTCCATGACCTCTGTATTCACAATGCTCCGTGACGCTTGTCATCACAGTGCTCCATGACACCTGTCATCACAATGCTCCATGCCTTTGTCAGCAAAATGCTACATGACCTTGTTATTATAATGCTCTATGCGCTTGTCATCACAATACTCCATGTCCATTGTCATCACAATCCTCGATGAACTTTGGGATCACATTGCTTCATGCCCTTGTCATCACAATGTGCCATTCCAACTCTCATCACAATAATCTATGAAACTTATTAGAACAATGTTCCATGAGATTGTCATCACAATGCTCCATGCCATTGTTATCACAATGCTCCATGAAACCTGTCATCACAATGTGCCGTGACTCCAGTCATCACAATGCTTCATGACCTTTGTCATCACAATGGTCCATGCCCTCGTCATGAACAGTCTCTGTGACCTTTTTAACCACAATGCTCCATGAACATTTCATCACAATGCTCTTTGACCCTTGTCATCACAATGCTCCATGCGCTTGTCAGCACAATGCTCCATGACACATGTCATCACAATGCACCTTGCGCTTGTCATCACAGTGCTCCACAATCTTGTCATCACAATGCTCCATATTTGTCATCAAAATGATCCATGCACTTCTCATCCAAATGCTCCCTCAGCACTGATATCACAATGCTACATCACTATTTGTCACAATACACCCTCACCCCTGTCATCATATTGTTCCATGACTCCTGTCATCACAATGCTACATGCACTTATCATCAAAATGTTCGATGACCCATGACATCACAATGTTCCATAACACCTGTCATCAAAATGTTCCATGACACTTTTCATCAAATTGCTCCATGACCCTGACATCAGAATGCTCCCTGCCCTTCTCATCACAATGCACAACACACTTGCCATCAAAATGCTCCATGACCTTTGTCATCACAAAGATCCATGACCTTTGGCATCACAATGCTCCATGTCATTGTCATCACAATGCTCCATGAACGCTCTCATCACATTGCTCCATGCCCTTGTCTTCACAAAGCTCCATGCCACATGTCCTCAGAATGCTCCATGGCCTTCTCATCACAATGCTCCATGCCCTTGCCATCACAATTCTCCATTACCCCTGTCATAACAATGCTCCATGACCCCTGCCATCACGATGTTCCATGGCCTTTTCATCACAAGGCTCCATGACCCTTCTCATCACATTGCTCCAAGAACACTGTAATCACAATGCTCTATGCCACTTTTCATCTCAATGATCCATGAACCCTGTCATCACAGTGCACCATGCCAATCATCATAATGCTTCATGCGATTGTCATAACAAAGAAATCAAAATGTTCCATCACGTCTGTCATAACAATGCTCCAAACCCTTGTGATCACAATATTCCATAACACTTGTCATCACAATGCCCCATGACGCTCGTCATCAAAATTATCCATGGTCTTTTCATCACAATGCTCCATGACCTTCGTCATCACAATGCTCAATACACTTTTCATCAAAATGCTCCCTGACACTTGTTGTCTGTATGCTCCTTGAACCCTGTCATGACAAGCCTCCATGCTTTTTTCATCACAATGATCCATTCTCTTTTCATCACAATGCTCCAAGACCCATGTAATCACAATGCTCCATGCCCTTGTCATCACAAAGCTCAATGACGCATGCCATCAGAATGCTCCTTGGTCTTCTCCTCACAATGCTCCATGCCCTTGTCATCACACTGTTCCCAGACCCTGTAATCACAATGCTCCATGCCCATTTTCATCAGTATGCTCCATGAGATTGGTCATCACAAGGCTCCATGGTTTTGTCATCACAATGCTCTAGGGCATTGTCATCAAAATGCTTCACAACCTTGTGATGAAAATTTTCAGTGGCCCTTGTCATCATAATGCTCCAAGCCCTAATCATCACAATGCTCCATTATATTTGTCATCACAATCCTCCATTCCATTTGGCATCACAATGCTCTATGCCATTGTCATCGCAATGGACCATGACATATGTCATCACAATGTTCCCTGACACCTGTCTTCACAGTACTCCATGACCTTCTCATCACAATGCTCCATGCATTTGTTATCACAATGCACCATGCCCACTGTCATCACAACAATCTATGAAATTTCTGAGACCAATGCTCCATGCCCCTGTCATCACAATGCTCCATGCCCTTGTCATCACACTGCTCCATGACCCCTGTCATCACAATGCTCCGTGACTTCAGTCATCACAATGCTTCATAAAGTCTGTCATCACAATGGTCCATGCCTGCGTCATCACAAGGCTCTGTGACCTTTGTAAGCTCAGTGCTCCATGAACATTTCATCACAGTTCTCCGTGACCCTTGTCATCACAATGCTCCATGTCTTTGTCAGAACAGTGCTCCATGACCATTGTCATCACTATGTGCCACGTGCATTTCCTCACAACGGTTCACAACTTTGTCATTGCAATGCTCCATAAACCTTGTAATCACAATGGTCCATGCTCTTCTCATCAAAATGCTCTCTCACCAGGGACATCACAATGTTCCATCACTAGTCATCACAATACTCCCTCACCCCTGTAATCACAATGTTCCATGACCCAGTCATCACAATGCTACATCCCCTTATCATCACAATATTCCATGACCACTGCCATCACAATGTTCCATAAACCCTGTCATCAAAATTCTCCATGACCCATTTCATCCCATAGCTCCAAGACCCCTGACATCACAATGTTCTATAACCCCTGCCCTCAAAATGTTCCATTACACTTTTTATCAAATTGCTGCATGACCCGGTCATCAAAATGCTCCCTGCCCTTCTCGTCACAATGCACCATGACTCTTGGCATCACAATGCTCCATGTCATTGTCATCACAATGTTCCTTGAAACCTCTCATCACACTGCTCCATGCCCTTGTCATCACAAAGCTCCATGACATTTGTCATCACAATGCTCGATGCCCTTCTCATCACAATTCTCCATGCCCTTGTCATTACAATCCTGCATGACCCATGTATCACAGTGTTCCGTGCCCTTGTCATCACAATGCTCCATGCCCTCTCTCATCACAATAATCCATGAAACATTTCAGACCAATGATCCATATCTTTCTCATCACAATGCTCCATTACCCCTGTCATAACAATGCACCATGACACCTGCCATCACAATGTTCCACGGCCTTGTCATCACAAGGTTCCACGACACTTCTCATCACAATGCTGAAGACCCCTCAAATCATAATGCTCCATGCCCTTGTCATCACAAAGCTCCATGACGCATGACATCAGAATGTTCTATGGCCTTCTCATCACAATGCTCCATGCCCTTGTCATCACAATGCTCCAAGACCCTTGTAATCACAATGATCCATGCCTCTTTTCATCTCAAAGCTCCATGAGCCCTGTCATCACAATGAACCATGCCCATCATCATAATGCTTCAAGCTATTGTCATCACAGTGAAATCAGTATTCAGCATGACCCATGTCATCATAATGCTCCAAACACTTGTGATCACAATGTTCCATAACACTTATCATCACAACACCCCATGAGGCTCATCATCACAATTATCCATGGTCTTCTTTTTTTTTTTTTTTTTTTTTTCCTTTTTGCGGTATGCGGGCCTCTCACTCTCGTGGCCCCTCCCGTTGCGGAGCACAGGCTCCGGACGCGCAGGCCTAGCGGCCATGGCTCACGGGGCCAGCCGCTCCGTTGCATATGGGATCCTCCCAGACCGGGGCACGAACCCGTATCCCCTGCATCGGCAGGCGGACTCTCAACCACTGCGCCAGCAGGGAGGCCCATATCCATGGTCTTCTTATCACAGTTCTCCATGATCTTTGTCATCACAATGCTCAATACACTTGTCATCACAATGCTCCCTGACACTTGTCTTCAGTATGCTCCTGGAACCCTGTCACGAAAAGGCTCCATGTCTTTTTCATCACAAAGCCCCATGCAATTTTCATCACAATGCTCCATGCCATTGTCATCAAAATACTCCACAAGCTTGTCATCAGAATGCTCCATGACCCTTGTCATCACAATTCTCCATGCACTTGTCAGCACAATGCTCCCTGACCCTTGTCATCACAATGCTCCAAGCCATTGTCATCACAATGCTCCATTACCTTTGTCATCAGAATCCTCCATGACACTTGGCATCACAATGCTCCATGCCATTTTCATCACAATGGGCCATTACATATGTCATCACAATGCTCCCTGACACCTCTCTTCACAATACTGCATGACCTGGTCATCACAATGCTCCATGCCCTTGTCATCACAATGCTCCAAGACCCTTGTAATCACAATGATCCATGCCTCTTTTCATCTCAAAGCTCCATGAACCCTGTCATCACAATGCACCATGCCCATCATCATAATGCTTCAAGCTATTGTCATCACAGTGAAATCAGTATTCAGCATGACCCATGTCATCATAATGCTCCAAACACTTGTGATCACAATGTTCCATAACACTTATCATCACAACACCCCATGAGGCTCATCATCACAATTATCCATGGTCTTCTTTTTTTTTTTTTTTTCCTTTTTGCGGTATGCGGGCCTCTCACTGTTGTGGCCCCTCCCGTTGCGGAGCACAGGCTCCGGACGCGCAGGCCTAGCGGCCATGGCTCACGGGCCCAGCCGCTCCGCGGCATATGGGATCCTCCCAGACCGGGGCACGAACCCGTATCCCCTGCATCGGCAGGCGGGCTCTCAACCACTGCGCCACCAGGGAGGCCCATATCCATGGTCTTCTTATCACAATTCTCCATGATCTTTGTCATCACAATGCTCAATACTCTTGTCATCACAATGCTCCCTGACACTTGTCTTCAGTATGCTCCTGGAACCCTGTCACGAAAAGGCTCCATGTCTTTTTCATCACAAAGCCCCATGCAATTTTCATCACAATGCTCCATGCCATTGTCATCAAAATACTCCACAAGCTTGTCATCAGAATGCTCCATGACCCTTGTCATCACAATTCTCCATGCACTTGTCAGCACAATGCTCCCTGACCCTTGTCATCACAATGCTCCAAGCCATTGTCATCACAATGCTCCATTACCTTTGTCATCAGAATCCTCCATGACACTTGGCATCACAATGCTCCATGCCATTTTCATCACAATGGGCCATTACATATGTCATCACAATGCTCCCTGACACCTCTCTTCACAATACTGCATGACCTGGTCATCACAATGCTCCATGCCCTTGTCATCACAATGCTCCATTCCCACTGTCATCACAATAATCCCTGAAACTTATTAGAGCAATGCTCCATGCGCTTGTCATCACAATGCTCCATGACCCCTGACATCACAATGCTAGGTGACTCCAGTCATCACACTGCTTCATAACGTTTGTCATCAGAACGGTCCATGCCCGCCTCAACACAAGGCTCTGTGACATTTGTAACCAAAATGCTCCATGAACGTTTCATCACAATGCTCCGTGAACCTTGTCATCACAATGCTCCATGTCTTTGTCAGAACAATGCTCCATGACCCTTGTCATCACAATGTGCCATGTGCTTTTCATCACAATGATCCACAACCTTGTCATCGCTATGCTCCATAAACCTTGTAATCACAATGCTCCATGCACTTCTCATCCAAATGCTCTCTCACATGAGATATCACAATGTTCCATCACTAGTCATCACTATCCTCCCTCACCCCGGTTATCACAATGTTCCATGACCCCTGTCATCACAATGCTACATCCCCTTATCAGCACAATGTTCCATGACCCCTGACATCACAATGTTCCATAACCCCTGTCATCAAAATGCTCCATCACCCTTTTCATCGCAAAGCTCCATGACCCCTGGCATCACAATGTTCTATAACCCCTGTCATCAAAATGTTCCATTACAATTTTCATCAAATTGCTGCATGACCATGTCATCAAAATGCTCCCTGCCCTTCTCAACACAATGCACCACACCCTTGTCATGAAAATGCTCCATGACATTTGTCATCACAAAGCTCCATGACCCTTGGCATCACAATGCTCCATGACATTGTCACCACAATGCTCCATGAACCCTCTCATCATATTGCTCCATGCCCTTGTCATCACAAAGATCCATGACACTTGTCATCACAATGCTCGATGCCCTTCTCATCACAATGCTCCATGCCCTTGTCATTACAATCCCCCATGACCCATGTATCACAGTGTACCGTGCCCTTCTCATCACAATGCTCCATGTCCACTCTCATCACAATAATCCATGAAACATTTCAGACCAATGCTCAATGCCCTTCTCATCACAATGATCCATTACCTCTGTCATAACAATGCTCCATGATACCTGCCATCACAATGTTCCACAGCCTTGTCATCACAAGGCTCCATGACCCTTGTCATCACAATGCTCCAAGACCCCTGTAATCACAAAGCTACATGTCCTTGTCATCACAAAGCTCCATGATGCATGCCAACAGAATGTTCCATGGCCTTCTCCTCAAAATGCTCCATGCCCTTGTCATCACAATGCTCCAAGACCCCTGTAATCACAATGCTCCATGCCCCTTTTCATCAGAATGCTCCATGAGACTTGTCATCACAAGTCTCCATGGTCATCTCATCACAATGCTCAAGGACCATGTCATCACCATGCTCCATTCCCTTATCATCACAATGCTCCATGACCCCTGTCATCACAATACTCCATGAATATTTTCAGCCCAATGCTCCATGACCTTCTCATCACAATGCTCCAAGACCAATATCATCACAATGCTCCATGATCACTGTCATCACAACATTCAATGACACCTGACAACACAATGATCCGGGACTCTTGTCATCACAAAGCTCCATTCCGTAGCCATCACAATGCTCCATGACCCCTGTCATCACAATACTCCAGGAACATTTTCAGCCCAATTCTCCATGACCCTTGTCATCCCAATGATCCATGCCCTTGTCATCCCTATGCTCCATGACCCCTGTATTCACAATGCTCCTTGACGCTTGTCATCACAGTGCTCCATGACACCTGTCATCACAATGCTCCATGCCTTTGTCAGCAAAATGCTACATGACCTTGTTATTACAATGCTCTATGCGCTTGTCATCACAATACTCCATTTCCATTGTCATCACAATCCTCCATGAACTTTGGGATCACATTGCTTCATGCCCTTGTCATCACAATGTGCCATTCCAACTGTCATCACAATAATCTATGAAACTTATTAGAACAATGTTCCATGACCTTGTCATCACAATGCTCCATGCCCTTGTTATCACAATGCTCCATGACCCCTGTCATCACAATGCGCCGTGACTCCAGTCATCACAATGCTTCATGACCTTTGTCATCACAATGGTCCATGCACTCGTCATGAACAGTCTCTGTGACCTTTTTAACCACAATGCTCCATGAACTTTGTATCACAATGCTCTTTGACCCTTGTCATCACAATGCTCCATGCGCTTGTCAGCACAAAGCTCCATGACACATGTCATCACAATGCACCTTGCGCTTGTCATCACAGTGCTCCACAATCTTGTCATCACAATGCTCCATAATATTTGTCATCAAAATGATCCATGCACTTCTCATCCAAATGCTCTCTCAGCACTGATATCACAATGCTACATCACTATTTGTCACAATACACCCTCACCCCTGTCATCACATTGTTCCATGACTCCTGTCATCACAATGCTACATGCACTTATCATCACAATGTTCGATGACCCATGACATCACATTGTTCCATAACACCTGTCATCAAAATGTTCCATGACACTTTTCATCAAATTGCTCCATGACCCTGACATCAGAATGCTCCCTGCCCTTCTCATCACAATGGACAACACCCTTGCCATCAAAATGCTCCATGACCTTTGTCATCACAAAGATCCATGACCTTTGGCATCACAATGCTCCATGTCATTGTCATCACAATGCTCCATGAACGCTCTCATCACATTGCTCCATGCCCTTGTCTTCACAAAGCTCCATGCCACATGTCCTCAGAATGCTCCATGGCCTTCTCATCACAATGCTCCATGCCCTTGCCATCACAATTCTCCATTACCCCTGTCATAACAATGCTCCATGACCCCTGCCATCACGATGTTCCATGGCCTTTTCATCACAAGGCTCCATGACCCTTCTCATCACATTGCTCCAAGAACACTGTAATCACAATGCTCTATGCCACTTTTCATCTCAATGATCCATGAACCCTGTCATCACAGTGCACCATGCCAATCATCATAATGCTTCATGCGATTGTCATAACAAAGAAATCAAAATGTTCCATCACGTCTGTCATAACAATGCTCCAAACCCTTGTGATCACAATATTCCATAACACTTGTCATCACAATGCCCCATGACGCTCGTCATCAAAATTATCCATGGTCTTTTCATCACAATGCTCCATGACCTTCGTCATCACAATGCTCAATACACTTTTCATCAAAATGCTCCCTGACACTTGTTGTCTGTATGCTCCTTGAACCCTGTCATGACAAGTCTCCATGATTTTTTCATCACAATGATCCATTCTCTTTTCATCACAATGCTCCAAGACCCATGTAATCACAATGCTCCATGCCCTTGTCATCACAAAGCTCAATGACGCATGCCATCAGAATGCTCCTTGGTCTTCTCCTCACAATGCTCCATGCCCTTGTCATCACACTGTTCCCAGACCCTGTAATCACAATGCTCCATGCCCATTTTCATCAGTATGCTCCATGAGATTGGTCATCACAAGGCTCCATGGTTTTGTCATCACAATGCTCTAGGGCATTGTCATCAAAATGCTTCACAACCTTGTGATGAAAATTTTCAGTGGCCCTTGTCATCATAATGCTCCAAGCCCTAATCATCACAATGCTCCATTATATTTGTCATCACAATCCTCCATTCCATTTGGCATCACAATGCTCTATGCCATTGTCATCGCAATGGACCATGACATATGTCATCACAATGTTCCCTGACACCTGTCTTCACAGTACTCCATGACCTTCTCATCACAATGCTCCATGCACTTGTTATCACAATGCACCATGCCCACTGTCATCACAACAATCTATGAAATTTCTGAGACCAATGCTCCATGCCCCTGTATCACAATGCTCCATGCCCTTGTCATCACACTGCTCCATGACCCCTGTCATCACAATGCTCCGTGACTTCAGTCATCACAATGCTTCATAAAGTCTGTCATCACAATGGTCCATGCCTGCGTCATCACAAGGCTCTGTGACCTTTGTAAGCTCAGTGCTCCATGAACATTTCATCACAGTTCTCCGTGACCCTTGTCATCACAATGCTCCATGTCTTTGTCAGAACAGTGCTCCATGACCATTGTCATCACTATGTGCCACGTGCATTTCCTCACAACGGTTCACAACTTTGTCATTGCAATGCTCCATAAACCTTGTAATCACAATGGTCCATGCTCTTCTCATCAAAATGCTCTCTCACCAGGGACATCACAATGTTCCATCACTAGTCATCACAATACTCCCTCACCCCTGTAATCACAATGTTCCATGACCCAGTCATCACAATGCTACATCCCCTTATCATCACAATATTCCATGACCACTGCCATCACAATGTTCCATAACCCCTGTCATCAAAATTCTCCATGACCCATTTCATCCCATAGCTCCAAGACCCCTGACATCACAATGTTCTATAACCCCTGCCCTCAAAATGTTCCATTACACTTTTTATCAAATTGCTGCATGACCCGGTCATCAAAATGCTCCCTGCCCTTCTCGTCACAATGCACCATGACTCTTGGCATCACAGTGCTCCATGTCATTGTCATCACAATGTTCCTTGAAACCTCTCATCACACTGCTCCATGCCCTTGTCATCACAAAGCTCCATGACATTTGTCATCACAATGCTCGATGCCCTTCTCATCACAATTCTCCATGCCCTTGTCATTACAATCCTGCATGACCCATGTATCACAGTGTTCCGTGCCCTTGTCATCACAATGCTCCATGCCCTCTCTCATCACAATAATCCATGAAACATTTCAGACCAATGATCCATATCTTTCTCATCACAATGCTCCATTACCCCTGTCATAACAATGCACCATGACACCTGCCATCACAATGTTCCACGGCCTTGTCATCACAAGGTTCCACGACACTTCTCATCACAATGCTGAAGACCCCTCAAATCATAATGCTCCATGCCCTTGTCATCACAAAGCTCCATGACGCATGTCATCAGAATGTTCTATGGCCTTCTCATCACAATGCTCCATGCCCTTGTCATCACAATGCTCCAAGACCCTTGTAATCACAATGATCCATGCCTCTTTTCATCTCAAAGCTCCATGAGCCCTGTCATCACAATGAACCATGCCCATCATCATAATGCTTCAAGCTATTGTCATCACAGTGAAATCAGTATTCAGCATGACCCATGTCATCATAATGCTCCAAACACTTGTGATCACAATGTTCCATAACACTTATCATCACAACACCCCATGAGGCTCATCATCACAATTATCCATGGTCTTCTTTTTTTTTTTTTTTTTTTTTTTCCTTTTTGCGGTATGCGGGCCTCTCACTCTCGTGGCCCCTCCCGTTGCGGAGCACAGGCTCCGGACGCGCAGGCCTAGCGGCCATGGCTCACGGGGCCAGCCGCTCCGTTGCATATGGGATCCTCCCAGACCGGGGCACGAACCCGTATCCCCTGCATCGGCAGGCGGACTCTCAACCACTGCGCCAGCAGGGAGGCCCATATCCATGGTCTTCTTATCACAGTTCTCCATGATCTTTGTCATCACAATGCTCAATACACTTGTCATCACAATGCTCCCTGACACTTGTCTTCAGTATGCTCCTGGAACCCTGTCACGAAAAGGCTCCATGTCTTTTTCATCACAAAGCCCCATGCAATTTTCATCACAATGCTCCATGCCATTGTCATCAAAATACTCCACAAGCTTGTCATCAGAATGCTCCATGACCCTTGTCATCACAATTCTCCATGCACTTGTCAGCACAATGCTCCCTGACCCTTGTCATCACAATGCTCCAAGCCATTGTCATCACAATGCTCCATTACCTTTGTCATCAGAATCCTCCATGACACTTGGCATCACAATGCTCCATGCCATTTTCATCACAATGGGCCATTACATATGTCATCACAATGCTCCCTGACACCTCTCTTCACAATACTGCATGACCTGGTCATCACAATGCTCCATGCCCTTGTCATCACAATGCTCCAAGACCCTTGTAATCACAATGATCCATGCCTCTTTTCATCTCAAAGCTCCATGAACCCTGTCATCACAATGCACCATGCCCATCATCATAATGCTTCAAGCTATTGTCATCACAGTGAAATCAGTATTCAGCATGACCCATGTCATCATAATGCTCCAAACACTTGTGATCACAATGTTCCATAACACTTATCATCACAACACCCCATGAGGCTCATCATCACAATTATCCATGGTCTTCTTTTTTTTTTTTTTTCCTTTTTGCGGTATGCGGGCCTCTCACTGTTGTGGCCCCTCCCGTTGCGGAGCACAGGCTCCGGACGCGCAGGCCTAGCGGCCATGGCTCACGGGCCCAGCCGCTCCGCGGCATATGGGATCCTCCCAGACCGGGGCACGAACCCGTATCCCCTGCATCGGCAGGCGGGCTCTCAACCACTGCGCCACCAGGGAGGCCCATATCCATGGTCTTCTTATCACAATTCTCCATGATCTTTGTCATCACAATGCTCAATACTCTTGTCATCACAATGCTCCCTGACACTTGTCTTCAGTATGCTCCTGGAACCCTGTCACGAAAAGGCTCCATGTCTTTTTCATCACAAAGCCCCATGCAATTTTCATCACAATGCTCCATGCCATTGTCATCAAAATACTCCACAAGCTTGTCATCAGAATGCTCCATGACCCTTGTCATCACAATTCTCCATGCACTTGTCAGCACAATGCTCCCTGACCCTTGTCATCACAATGCTCCAAGCCATTGTCATCACAATGCTCCATTACCTTTGTCATCAGAATCCTCCATGACACTTGGCATCACAATGCTCCATGCCATTTTCATCACAATGGGCCATTACATATGTCATCACAATGCTCCCTGACACCTCTCTTCACAATACTGCATGACCTGGTCATCAGAATGCTCCATGCCCTTGTCATCACAATGCTCCATTCCCACTGTCATCACAATAATCCCTGAAACTTATTAGAGCAATGCTCCATGCGCTTGTCATCACAATGCTCCATGACCCCTGACATCACAATGCTCCGTGACTCCAGTCATCACACTGCTTCATAACGTTTGTCATCAGAACGGTCCATGCCCGCCTCAACACAAGGCTCTGTGACATTTGTAACCAAAATGCTCCATGAACGTTTCATCACAATGCTCCGTGAACCTTGTCATCACAATGCTCCATGTCTTTGTCAGAACAATGCTCCATGACCCTTGTCATCACAATGTGCCATGTGCTTTTCATCACAATGATCCACAACCTTGTCATCGCTATGCTCCATAAACCTTGTAATCACAATGCTCCATGCACTTCTCATCCAAATGCTCTCTCACATGAGATATCACAATGTTCCATCACTAGTCATCACTATCCTCCCTCACCCCGGTTATCACAATGTTCCATGACCCCTGTCATCACAATGCTACATCCCCTTATCAGCACAATGTTCCATGACCCCTGACATCACAATGTTCCATAACCCCTGTCATCAAAATGCTCCATCACCCTTTTCATCGCAAAGCTCCATGACCCCTGGCATCACAATGTTCTATAACCCCTGTCATCAAAATGTTCCATTACAATTTTCATCAAATTGCTGCATGACCATGTCATCAAAATGCTCCCTGCCCTTCTCAACACAATGCACCACACCCTTGTCATGAAAATGCTCCATGACATTTGTCATCACAAAGCTCCATGACCCTTGGCATCACAATGCTCCATGACATTGTCACCACAATGCTCCATGAACCCTCTCATCATATTGCTCCATGCCCTTGTCATCACAAAGATCCATGACACTTGTCATCACAATGCTCGATGCCCTTCTCATCACAATGCTCCATGCCCTTGTCATTACAATCCCCCATGACCCATGTATCACAGTGTACCGTGCCCTTCTCATCACAATGCTCCATGTCCACTCTCATCACAATAATCCATGAAACATTTCAGACCAATGCTCAATGCCCTTCTCATCACAATGATCCATTACCTCTGTCATAACAATGCTCCATGATACCTGCCATCACAATGTTCCACAGCCTTGTCATCACAAGGCTCCATGACCCTTGTCATCACAATGCTCCAAGACCCCTGTAATCACAAAGCTACATGTCCTTGTCATCACAAAGCTCCATGATGCATGCCAACAGAATGTTCCATGGCCTTCTCCTCAAAATGCTCCATGCCCTTGTCATCACAATGCTCCAAGACCCCTGTAATCACAATGCTCCATGCCCCTTTTCATCAGAATGCTCCATGAGACTTGTCATCACAAGTCTCCATGGTCATCTCATCACAATGCTCAAGGACCATGTCATCACCATGCTCCATTCCCTTATCATCACAATGCTCCATGACCCCTATCATCACAATACTCCATGAATATTTTCAGCCCAATGCTCCATGACCTTCTCATCACAATGCTCCAAGACCAATATCATCACAATGCTCCATGATCACTGTCATCACAACATTCAATGACACCTGACAACACAATGATCCGGGACTCTTGTCATCACAAAGCTCCATTCCGTAGCCATCACAATGCTCCATGACCCCTGTCATCACAATACTCCAGGAACATTTTCAGCCCAATTCTCCATGACCCTTGTCATCCCAATGATCCATGCCCTTGTCATCCTAATGCTCCATGACCCCTGTATTCACAATGCTCCTTGACGCTTGTCATCACAGTGCTCCATGACACCTGTCATCACAATGCTCCATGCCTTTGTCAGCAAAATGCTACATGACCTTGTTATTACAATGCTCTATGCGCTTGTCATCACAATACTCCATTTCCATTGTCATCACAATCCTCCATGAACTTTGGGATCACATTGCTTCATGCCCTTGTCATCACAATGTGCCATTCCAACTGTCATCACAATAATCTATGAAACTTATTAGAACAATGTTCCATGACCTTGTCATCACAATGCTCCATGCCCTTGTTATCACAATGCTCCATGACCCCTGTCATCACAATGCGCCGTGACTCCAGTCATCACAATGCTTCATGACCTTTGTCATCACAATGGTCCATGCACTCGTCATGAACAGTCTCTGTGACCTTTTTAACCACAATGCTCCATGAACTTTGTATCACAATGCTCTTTGACCCTTGTCATCACAATGCTCCATGCGCTAGTCAGCACAAAGCTCCATGACACATGTCATCACAATGCACCTTGCGCTTGTCATCACAGTGCTCCACAATCTTGTCATCACAATGCTCCATAATATTTGTCATCAAAATGATCCATGCACTTCTCATCCAAATGCTCTCTCAGCACTGATATCACAATGCTACATCACTATTTGTCACAATACACCCTCACCCCTGTCATCACATTGTTCCATGACTCCTGTCATCACAATGCTACATGCACTTATCATCACAATGTTCGATGACCCATGACATCACATTGTTCCATAACACCTGTCATCAAAATGTTCCATGACACTTTTCATCAAATTGCTCCATGACCCTGACATCAGAATGCTCCCTGCCCTTCTCATCACAATGGACAACACCCTTGCCATCAAAATGCTCCATGACCTTTGTCATCACAAAGATCCATGACCTTTGGCATCACAATGCTCCATGTCATTGTCATCACAATGCTCCATGAACGCTCTCATCACATTGCTCCATGCCCTTGTCTTCACAAAGCTCCATGCCACATGTCCTCAGAATGCTCCATGGCCTTCTCATCACAATGCTCCATGCCCTTGCCATCACAATTCTCCATTACCCCTGTCATAACAATGCTCCATGACCCCTGCCATCACGATGTTCCATGGCCTTTTCATCACAAGGCTCCATGACCCTTCTCATCACATTGCTCCAAGAACACTGTAATCACAATGCTCTATGCCACTTTTCATCTCAATGATCCATGAACCCTGTCATCACAGTGCACCATGCCAATCATCATAATGCTTCATGCGATTGTCATAACAAAGAAATCAAAATGTTCCATCCCCTCTGTCATAACAATGCTCCAAACCCTTGTGATCACAATATTCCATAACACTTCTCATCACAATGCTCCATGATGCTCGTCATCAAAATTATCCATGGTCTTTTCATCACAATGCTCCATGACCTTCGTCATCACAATGCTCAATACACTTTTCATCAAAATGCTCCCTGACACTTGTTGTCTGTATGCTCCTTGAACCCTGTCATGACAAGTCTCCATGCTTTTTTCATCACAATGATCCATTCTCTTTTCATCACAATGCTCCAAGACCCATGTAATCACAATGCTCCATGCCCTTGTCATCACAAAGCTCAATGACGCATGCCATCAGAATGCTCCTTGGTCTTCTCCTCACAATGCTCCATGCCCTTGTCATCACACTGTTCCAAGACCCTGTAATCACAATGCTCCATGCCCGTTTTCATCAGTATGCTCCATGAGATTGGTCATCACAAGGCTCCATGGTTTTGTCATCACAATGCTCTAGGGCATTGTCATCAAAATGCTTCACAACCTTGTGATGAAAATTTTCAGTGGCCCTTGTCATCATAATGCTCCAAGCCCTAATCATCACAATGCTCCATTATATTTGTCATCACAATCCTCCATTCCATTTGGCATCACAATGCTCTATGCCATTGTCATCGCAATGGACCATGACATATGTCATCACAATGTTCCCTGACACCTGTCTTCACAGTACTCCATGACCTTCTCATCACAATGCTCCATGCACTTGTTATCACAATGCACCATGCCCACTGTCATCACAACAATCTATGAAATTTCTGAGACCAATGCTCCATGCCCCTGTCATCACAATGCTCCATGCCCTTGTCATCACACTGCTCCATGACCCCTGTCATCACAATGCTCCGTGACTTCAGTCATCACAATGCTTCATAAAGTCTGTCATCACAATGGTCCATGCCTGCGTCATCACAAGGCTCTGTGACCTTTGTAAGCTCAGTGCTCCATGAACATTTCATCACAGTTCTCCGTGACCCTTGTCATCACAATGCTCCATGTCTTTGTCAGAACAGTGCTCCATGACCATTGTCATCACAATGTGCCACGTGCATTTCCTCACAACGGTTCACAACTTTGTCATTGCAATGCTCCATAAACCTTGTAATCACAAAGGTCCATGCTCTTCTCATCAAAATGCTCTCTCACCAGGGACATCACAATGTTCCATCACTAGTCATCACAATACTCCCTCACCCCTGTAATCACAATGTTCCATGACCCAGTCATCACAATGCTACATCCCCTTATCATCACAATATTCCATGACCACTGCCATCACAATGTTCCATAACCCCTGTCATCAAAATTCTCCATGACCCATTTCATCCCATAGCTCCAAGACCCCTGACATCACAATGTTCTATAACCCCTGCCCTCAAAATGTTCCATTACACTTTTTATCAAATTGCTGCATGACCCGGTCATCAAAATGCTCCCTGCCCTTCTCGTCACAATGCACCATGACTCTTGGCATCACAGTGCTCCATGTCATTGTCATCACAATGTTCCTTGAAACCTCTCATCACACTGCTCCATGTCCTTGTCATCACAAAGCTCCATGACATTTGTCATCACAATGCTCGATGCCCTTCTCATCACAATTCTCCATGCCCTTGTCATTACAATCCTGCATGACCCATGTATCACAGTGTTCCGTGCCCTTGTCATCACAATGTTCCATGCCCTCTCTCATCACAATAATCCATGAAACATTTCAGACCAATGATCCATATCTTTCTCATCACAATGCTCCATTACCCCTGTCATAACAATGCACCATGACACCTGCCATCACAATGTTCCACGGCCTTGTCATCACAAGGTTCCACGACACTTCTCATCACAATGCTGAAGAACCCTCAAATCATAATGCTCCATGCCCTTGTCATCACAAAGCTCCATGACGCATGTCATCAGAATGTTCTATGGCCATCTCATCACAATGCTCCATGCCCTTGTCATCACAATGCTCCAAGACCCTTGTAATCACAATGATCCATGCCTCTTTTCATCTCAAAGCTCCATGAACCCTGTCATCACAATGCACCATGCCCATCATCATAATGCTTCAAGCTATTGTCATCACAGTGAAATCAGTATTCAGCATGACCCATGTCATCATAATGCTCCAAACACTTGTGATCACAATGTTCCATAACACTTATCATCACAACACCCCATGAGGCTCATCATCACAATTATCCATGGTCTTCTTATTTTTTTTTTCCTTTTTGCGGTATGCGGGCCTCTCACTGTCGTGGCCCCTCCCGTTGCGGAGCACAGGCTCCGGACACGCAGGCCTAGCGGCCATGGCTCACGGGCCCAGCCGCTCCGCGGCATATGGGATCCTCCCAGACCGGGGCACGAACCCGTATCCCCTGCATCGGCAGGCGGTCTCTCAACCACTGCGCCAACAGGGAGGCCCATATCCATGGTCTTCTTATCACAATTCTCCATGATCTTTGTCATCACAGTGCTCAATACACTTGTCATCACAATGCTCCCTGACACTTGTCTTCAGTATGCACCTGGAACCCTGTCACGAAAAGGCTCCATGTCTTTTTCATCACAAAGCCCCATGCAATTTTCATCACAATGCTCCATGCCATTGTCATCAAAATACTCCACAAGCTTGTCATCAGAATGCTCCATGACCCTTGTCATCACAATTCTCCATGCACTTGTCAGCACAATGCTCCCTGACCCTTGTCATCACAATGCTCCAAGCCATTGTCATCACAATGCTCCATTACCTTTGTCATCAGAATCCTCCATGACACTTGGCATCACAATGCTCCATGCCATTTTCATCACAATGGGCCATTACATATGTCATCACAATGCTCCCTGACACCTCTCTTCACAATACTGCATGACCTGGTCATCACAATGCTCCATGCCCTTGTCATCACAATGCTCCATTCCCACTGTCATCACAATAATCCCTGAAACTTATTAGAGCAATGCTCCATGCGCTTGTCATCACAATGCTCCATGACCCCTGACATCACAATGCTCCGTGACTCCAGTCATCACACTGCTTCATAACGTTTGTCATCAGAACGGTCCATGCCCGCCTCAACACAAGGCTCTGTGACATTTGTAACCACAGTGCTCCATGAACATTTCATCACAATGCTCCGTGAACCTTGTCATCACAATGCTCCATGTCTTTGTCAGAACAATGCTCCATGACCCTTGTCATCACAATGTGCCATGTGCTTTTCATCACAATGATCCACAACCTTGTCATCGCTATGCTCCATAAACCTTGTAAACACAATGCTCCATGCACTTCTCATCCAAATGCTCTCTCACATGAGATATCACAATGTTCCATCACTAGTCATCACAATCCTCCCTCACCCCAGTTATCACAATGTTCCATGACCACTGTCATCACAATGCTACATCCCCTTATCAGCACAATGTTCCATGACCCCTGACATCACAATGTTCCATAACCCCTGTCATCAAAATGCTCCATCACCGTTTTCATCGCAAAGCTCCATGACCCCTGGCATCACAATGTTCTATAACCCCTGTCATCAAAATGTTCCATTACAATTTTCATCAAATTGCTGCATGACCATGTCATCAAAATGCTCCCTGCCCTTCTCAACACAATGCACCACACCCTTGTCATGAAAATGCTCCATGACCTTTGTCATCACAAAGCTCCATGACCCTTGGCATCACAATGCTCCATGATATTGTCACCACAATGCTCCATGAACCCTCTCATCACATTGCTCCATGCCCTTCTCATCACAATGCTCCATGCCCTTGTCATTACAATCCCCCATAACCCATGTATCACAGTGTACCGTGCCCTTCTCATCACAATTGTCCATGTCCACTCTCATCACAATAATCCATGAAACATTTCAGACCAATGCTCAATGCCCTTCTCATCACAATGATCCATTACCTCTGTCATAACAATGCTCCATGATACCTGCCATCACAATGTTCCACAGCCTTGTCATCACAAGGCTCCATGACCCTTGTCATCACAATGCTCCAAGACCCCTGTAATCACAAAGCTACATGTCCTTGTCATCACAAAGCTCCATGACGCATGCCATCAGAATGTTCCATGGCCTTCTCCTCAAAATGCTCCATGCCCTTGTCATCACAATGCTCCAAGACCCCTGTAATCACAATGCTCCATGCCCCTTTTCATCAGAATGCTCCATGAGACTTGTCATCACAAATCTCCATGGTCATCTCATCACAATGCTCAAGGACCATGTCATCACCATGCTCCATTCCCTTATCATCACAATGCTCCATGACCCCTGTCATCACAATACTCCATGAATATTTTCAGCCCAATGCTCCATGACCTTCTCATCACAATGCTCCAAGACCAACATCATCACAATGCTCCATGATCACTGTCATCACAACATTCAATGACACCTGACAACACAATGATCCGGGACTCTTGTCATCACAAAGCTCCATTCCATAGCCATCACAATGCTCCATGACCCCTGTCATCACAATACTCCAGGAACATTTTCAGCCCAATTCTCCATGACCCTTGTCATCCCAATGATCCATGCCCTTGTCATCCTAATGCTCCATGACCCCTGTATTCACAATGCTCCTTGACGCTTGTCATCACAGTGCTCCATGACACCTGTCATCACAATGCTCCATGCCTTTGTCAGCAAAATGCTACATGACCTTGTTATTACAATGCTCTATGTGCTTGTCATCACAATACTCCATTTCCATTGTCATCACAATCCTCCATGAACTTTGGGATCACATTGCTTCATGCCCTTGTCATCACAATGTGCCATTCCAACTGTCATCACAATAATCTATGAAACTTATTAGAACAATGTTCCATGACCTTGTCATCACAATGCTCCATGCCCTTGTTATCACAATGCTCCATGACCCCTGTCATCACAATGCGCCGTGACCCCAGTCATCACAATGCTTCATGACCTTTGTCATCACAATGGTCCATGCACTCGTCATGAACAGTCTCTGTGACCTTTTTAACCACAATG
Source organism: Mesoplodon mirus (assembly GCF_964341445.2). Lineage (NCBI taxonomy): Eukaryota > Metazoa > Chordata > Mammalia > Artiodactyla > Ziphiidae > Mesoplodon > Mesoplodon mirus. Next base: position 2,813,527 of record NW_028295778.1, on the reverse strand, counting down.
CTCCATGAACTTTGTATCACAATGCTCTTTGACCCTTGTCATCACAATGCTCCATGCGCTTGTCAGCACAAAGCTCCATGACACATGTCATCACAATGCACCTTGCGCTTGTCATCACAGTGCTCCACAATCTTGTCATCACAATGCTCCATAATATTTGTCATCAAAATGATCCATGCACTTCTCATCCAAATGCTCTCTCAGCACTGATATCACAATGCTACATCACTATTTGTCACAATACACCCTCACCCCTGTCATCACATTGTTCCATGACTCCTGTCATCACAATGCTACATGCACTTATCATCACAATGTTCGATGACCCATGACATCACAATGTTCCATAACACCTGTCATCAAAATGTTCCATGACACTTTTCATCAAATTGCTCCATGACCCTGACATCAGAATGCTCCCTGCCCTTCTCATCACAATGCACAACACCCTTGCCATCAAAATGCTCCATGACCTTTGTCATCACAAAGATCCATGACCTTTGGCATCACAATGCTCCATGTCATTGTCATCACAATGCTCCATGAACGCTCTCATCACATTGCTCCATGCCCTTGTCTTCACAAAGCTCCATGCCACATGTCCTCAGAATGCTCCATGGCCTTCTCATCACAATGCTCCATGCCCTTGCCATCACAATTCTCCATTACCCCTGTCATAACAATGCTCCATGACCCCTGCCATCACGATGTTCCATGGCCTTTTCATCACAAGGCTCCATGACCCTTCTCATCACATTGCTCCAAGAACACTGTAATCACAATGCTCTATGCCACTTTTCATCTCAATGATCCATGAACCCTTTCATCACAGTGCACCATGCCAATCATCATAATGCTTCATGCGATTGTCATAACAAAGAAATCAAAATGTTCCATCCCCTCTGTCATAACAATGCTCCAAACCCTTGTGATCACAATATTCCATAACACTTCTCATCACAATGCCCCATGATGCTCGTCATCAAAATTATCCATGGTCTTTTCATCACAATGCTCCATGACCTTCGTCATCACAATGCTCAATACACTTTTCATCAAAATGCTCCCTGACACTTGTTGTCTGTATGCTCCTTGAACCCTGTCATGACAAGTCTCCATGCTTTTTTCATCACAATGATCCATTCTCTTTTCATCACAATGCTCCAAGACCCATGTAATCACAATGCTCCATGCCCTTGTCATCACAAAGCTCAATGACGCATGCCATCAGAATGCTCCTTGGTCTTCTCCTCACAATGCTCCATGCCCTTGTCATCACACTGTTCCAAGACCCTGTAATCACAATGCTCCATGCCCGTTTTCATCAGTATGCTCCATGAGATTGGTCATCACAAGGCTCCATGGTTTTGTCATCACAATGCTCTAGGGCATTGTCATCAAAATGCTTCACAACCTTGTGATGAAAATTTTCAGTGGCCCTTGTCATCATAATGCTCCAAGCCCTAATCATCACAATGCTCCATTATATTTGTCATCACAATCCTCCATTCCATTTGGCATCACAATGCTCTATGCCATTGTCATCGCAATGGACCATGACATATGTCATCACAATGTTCCCTGACACCTGTCTTCACAGTACTCCATGACCTTCTCATCACAATGCTCCATGCACTTGTTATCACAATGCACCATGCCCACTGTCATCACAACAATCTATGAAATTTCTGAGACCAATGCTCCATGCCCCTGTCATCACAATGCTCCATGCCCTTGTCATCACACTGCTCCATGACCCCTGTCATCACAATGCTCCGTGACTTCAGTCATCACAATGCTTCATAAAGTCTGTCATCACAATGGTCCATGCCTGCGTCATCACAAGGCTCTGTGACCTTTGTAAGCTCAGTGCTCCATGAACATTTCATCACAGTTCTCCGTGACCCTTGTCATCACAATGCTCCATGTCTTTGTCAGAACAGTGCTCCATGACCATTGTCATCACAATGTGCCACGTGCATTTCCTCACAACGGTTCACAACTTTGTCATTGCAATGCTCCATAAACCTTGTAATCACAAAGGTCCATGCTCTTCTCATCAAAATGCTCTCTCACCAGGGACATCACAATGTTCCATCACTAGTCATCACAATACTCCCTCACCCCTGTAATCACAATGTTCCATGACCCAGTCATCACAATGCTACATCCCCTTATCATCACAATATTCCATGACCACTGCCATCACAATGTTCCATAACCCCTGTCATCAAAATTCTCCATGACCCATTTCATCCCATAGCTCCAAGACCCCTGACATCACAATGTTCTATAACCCCTGCCCTCAAAATGTTCCATTACACTTTTTATCAAATTGCTGCATGACCCGGTCATCAAAATGCTCCCTGCCCTTCTCGTCACAATGCACCATGACTCTTGGCATCACAGTGCTCCATGTCATTGTCATCACAATGTTCCTTGAAACCTCTCATCACACTGCTCCATGCCCTTGTCATCACAAAGCTCCATGACATTTGTCATCACAATGCTCGATGCCCTTCTCATCACAATTCTCCATGCCCTTGTCATTACAATCCTGCATGACCCATGTATCACAGTGTTCCGTGCCCTTGTCATCACAATGTTCCATGCCCTCTCTCATCACAATAATCCATGAAACATTTCAGACCAATGATCCATATCTTTCTCATCACAATGCTCCATTACCCCTGTCATAACAATGCACCATGACACCTGCCATCACAATGTTCCACGGCCTTGTCATCACAAGGTTCCACGACACTTCTCATCACAATGCTGAAGAACCCTCAAATCATAATGCTCCATGCCCTTGTCATCACAAAGCTCCATGACGCATGTCATCAGAATGTTCTATGGCCATCTCATCACAATGCTCCATGCCCTTGTCATCACAATGCTCCAAGACCCTTGTAATCACAATGATCCATGCCTCTTTTCATCTCAAAGCTCCATGAACCCTGTCATCACAATGCACCATGCCCATCATCATAATGCTTCAAGCTATTGTCATCACAGTGAAATCAGTATTCAGCATGACCCATGTCATCATAATGCTCCAAACACTTGTGATCACAATGTTCCATAACACTTATCATCACAACACCCCATGAGGCTCATCATCACAATTATCCATGGTCTTCTTATTTTTTTTTTTCCTTTTTGCGGTATGCGGGCCTCTCACTGTCGTGGCCCCTCCCGTTGCGGAGCACAGGCTCCGGACACGCAGGCCTAGCGGCCATGGCTCACGGGCCCAGCCGCTCCGCGGCATATGGGATCCTCCCAGACCGGGGCACGAACCCGTATCCCCTGCATCGGCAGGCGGACTCTCAACCACTGCGCCAACAGGGAGGCCCATATCCATGGTCTTCTTATCACAATTCTCCATGATCTTTGTCATCACAGTGCTCAATACACTTGTCATCACAATGCTCCCTGACACTTGTCTTCAGTATGCACCTGGAACCCTGTCACGAAAAGGCTCCATGTCTTTTTCATCACAAAGCCCCATGCAATTTTCATCACAATGCTCCATGCCATTGTCATCAAAATACTCCACAAGCTTGTCATCAGAATGCTCCATGACCCTTGTCATCACAATTCTCCATGCACTTGTCAGCACAATGCTCCCTGACCCTTGTCATCACAATGCTCCAAGCCATTGTCATCACAATGCTCCATTACCTTTGTCATCAGAATCCTCCATGACACTTGGCATCACAATGCTCCATGCCATTTTCATCACAATGGGCCATTACATATGTCATCACAATGCTCCCTGACACCTCTCTTCACAATACTGCATGACCTGGTCATCACAATGCTCCATGCCCTTGTCATCACAATGCTCCATTCCCACTGTCATCACAATAATCCCTGAAACTTATTAGAGCAATGCTCCATGCGCTTGTCATCACAATGCTCCATGACCCCTGACATCACAATGCTCCGTGACTCCAGTCATCACACTGCTTCATAACGTTTGTCATCAGAACGGTCCATGCCCGCCTCAACACAAGGCTCTGTGACATTTGTAACCACAGTGCTCCATGAACATTTCATCACAATGCTCCGTGAACCTTGTCATCACAATGCTCCATGTCTTTGTCAGAACAATGCTCCATGACCCTTGTCATCACAATGTGCCATGTGCTTTTCATCACAATGATCCACAACCTTGTCATCGCTATGCTCCATAAACCTTGTAAACACAATGCTCCATGCACTTCTCATCCAAATGCTCTCTCACATGAGATATCACAATGTTCCATCACTAGTCATCACAATCCTCCCTCACCCCAGTTATCACAATGTTCCATGACCACTGTCATCACAATGCTACATCCCCTTATCAGCACAATGTTCCATGACCCCTGACATCACAATGTTCCATAACCCCTGTCATCAAAATGCTCCATCACCGTTTTCATCGCAAAGCTCCATGACCCCTGGCATCACAATGTTCTATAACCCCTGTCATCAAAATGTTCCATTACAATTTTCATCAAATTGCTGCATGACCATGTCATCAAAATGCTCCCTGCCCTTCTCAACACAATGCACCACACCCTTGTCATGAAAATGCTCCATGACCTTTGTCATCACAAAGCTCCATGACCCTTGGCATCACAATGCTCCATGATATTGTCACCACAATGCTCCATGAACCCTCTCATCACATTGCTCCATGCCCTTCTCATCACAATGCTCCATGCCCTTGTCATTACAATCCCCCATAACCCATGTATCACAGTGTACCGTGCCCTTCTCATCACAATTGTCCATGTCCACTCTCATCACAATAATCCATGAAACATTTCAGACCAATGCTCAATGCCCTTCTCATCACAATGATCCATTACCTCTGTCATAACAATGCTCCATGATACCTGCCATCACAATGTTCCACAGCCTTGTCATCACAAGGCTCCATGACCCTTGTCATCACAATGCTCCAAGACCCCTGTAATCACAAAGCTACATGTCCTTGTCATCACAAAGCTCCATGACGCATGCCATCAGAATGTTCCATGGCCTTCTCCTCAAAATGCTCCATGCCCTTGTCATCACAATGCTCCAAGACCCCTGTAATCACAATGCTCCATGCCCCTTTTCATCAGAATGCTCCATGAGACTTGTCATCACAAATCTCCATGGTCATCTCATCACAATGCTCAAGGACCATGTCATCACCATGCTCCATTCCCTTATCATCACAATGCTCCATGACCCCTGTCATCACAATACTCCATGAATATTTTCAGCCCAATGCTCCATGACCTTCTCATCACAATGCTCCAAGACCAACATCATCACAATGCTCCATGATCACTGTCATCACAACATTCAATGACACCTGACAACACAATGATCCGGGACTCTTGTCATCACAAAGCTCCATTCCATAGCCATCACAATGCTCCATGACCCCTGTCATCACAATACTCCAGGAACATTTTCAGCCCAATTCTCCATGACCCTTGTCATCCCAATGATCCATGCCCTTGTCATCCTAATGCTCCATGACCCCTGTATTCACAATGCTCCTTGACGCTTGTCATCACAGTGCTCCATGACACCTGTCATCACAATGCTCCATGCCTTTGTCAGCAAAATGCTACATGACCTTGTTATTACAATGCTCTATGTGCTTGTCATCACAATACTCCATTTCCATTGTCATCACAATCCTCCATGAACTTTGGGATCACATTGCTTCATGCCCTTGTCATCACAATGTGCCATTCCAACTGTCATCACAATAATCTATGAAACTTATTAGAACAATGTTCCATGACCTTGTCATCACAATGCTCCATGCCCTTGTTATCACAATGCTCCATGACCCCTGTCATCACAATGCGCCGTGACTCCAGTCATCACAATGCTTCATGACCTTTGTCATCACAATGGTCCATGCACTCGTCATGAACAGTCTCTGTGACCTTTTTAACCACAATGCTCCATGAACTTTGTATCACAATGCTCTTTGACCCTTGTCATCACAATGCTCCATGCGCTTGTCAGCACAAAGCTCCATGACACATGTCATCACAATGCACCTTGCGCTTGTCATCACAGTGCTCCACAATCTTGTCATCACAATGCTCCATAATATTTGTCATCAAAATGATCCATGCACTTCTCATCCAAATGCTCTCTCAGCACTGATATCACAATGCTACATCACTATTTGTCACAATACACCCTCACCCCTGTCATCACATTGTTCCATGACTCCTGTCATCACAATGCTACATGCACTTATCATCACAATGTTCGATGACCCATGACATCACAATGTTCCATAACACCTGTCATCAAAATGTTCCATGACACTTTTCATCAAATTGCTCCATGACCCTGACATCAGAATGCTCCCTGCCCTTCTCATCACAATGCACAACACCCTTGCCATCAAAATGCTCCATGACCTTTGTCATCACAAAGATCCATGACCTTTGGCATCACAATGCTCCATGTCATTGTCATCACAATGCTCCATGAACGCTCTCATCACATTGCTCCATGCCCTTGTCTTCACAAAGCTCCATGCCACATGTCCTCAGAATGCTCCATGGCCTTCTCATCACAATGCTCCATGCCCTTGCCATCACAATTCTCCATTACCCCTGTCATAACAATGCTCCATGACCCCTGCCATCACGATGTTCCATGGCCTTTTCATCACAAGGCTCCATGACCCTTCTCATCACATTGCTCCAAGAACACTGTAATCACAATGCTCTATGCCACTTTTCATCTCAATGATCCATGAACCCTTTCATCACAGTGCACCATGCCAATCATCATAATGCTTCATGCGATTGTCATAACAAAGAAATCAAAATGTTCCATCCCCTCTGTCATAACAATGCTCCAAACCCTTGTGATCACAATATTCCATAACACTTCTCATCACAATGCCCCATGATGCTCGTCATCAAAATTATCCATGGTCTTTTCATCACAATGCTCCATGACCTTCGTCATCACAATGCTCAATACACTTTTCATCAAAATGCTCCCTGACACTTGTTGTCTGTATGCTCCTTGAACCCTGTCATGACAAGTCTCCATGCTTTTTTCATCACAATGATCCATTCTCTTTTCATCACAATGCTCCAAGACCCATGTAATCACAATGCTCCATGCCCTTGTCATCACAAAGCTCAATGACGCATGCCATCAGAATGCTCCTTGGTCTTCTCCTCACAATGCTCCATGCCCTTGTCATCACACTGTTCCAAGACCCTGTAATCACAATGCTCCATGCCCGTTTTCATCAGTATGCTCCATGAGATTGGTCATCACAAGGCTCCATGGTTTTGTCATCACAATGCTCTAGGGCATTGTCATCAAAATGCTTCACAACCTTGTGATGAAAATTTTCAGTGGCCCTTGTCATCATAATGCTCCAAGCCCTAATCATCACAATGCTCCATTATATTTGTCATCACAATCCTCCATTCCATTTGGCATCACAATGCTCTATGCCATTGTCATCGCAATGGACCATGACATATGTCATCACAATGTTCCCTGACACCTGTCTTCACAGTACTCCATGACCTTCTCATCACAATGCTCCATGCACTTGTTATCACAATGCACCATGCCCACTGTCATCACAACAATCTATGAAATTTCTGAGACCAATGCTCCATGCCCCTGTCATCACAATGCTCCATGCCCTTGTCATCACACTGCTCCATGACCCCTGTCATCACAATGCTCCGTGACTTCAGTCATCACAATGCTTCATAAAGTTTGTCATCACAATGGTCCATGCCTGCGTCATCACAAGGCTCTGTGACCTTTGTAAGCTCAGTGCTCCATGAACATTTCATCACAGTTCTCCGTGACCCTTGTCATCACAATGCTCCATGTCTTTGTCAGAACAGTGCTCCATGACCATTGTCATCACAATGTGCCACGTGCATTTCCTCACAACGGTTCACAACTTTGTCATTGCAATGCTCCATAAACCTTGTAATCACAATGGTCCATGCTCTTCTCATCAAAATGCTCTCTCACCAGGGACATCACAATGTTCCATCACTAGTCATCACAATACTCCCTCACCCCTGTAATCACAATGTTCCATGACCCAGTCATCACAATGCTACATCCCCTTATCATCACAATATTCCATGACCACTGCCATCACAATGTTCCATAAACCCTGTCATCAAAATTCTCCATGACCCATTTCATCCCATAGCTCCAAGACCCCTGACATCACAATGTTCTATAACCCCTGCCCTCAAAATGTTCCATTACACTTTTTATCAAATTGCTGCATGACCCGGTCATCAAAATGCTCCCTGCCCTTCTCGTCACAATGCACCATGACTCTTGGCATCACAATGCTCCATGTCATTGTCATCACAATGTTCCTTGAAACCTCTCATCACACTGCTCCATGCCCTTGTCATCACAAAGCTCCATGACATTTGTCATCACAATGCTCGATGCCCTTCTCATCACAATTCTCCATGCCCTTGTCATTACAATCCTGCATGACCCATGTATCACAGTGTTCCGTGCCCTTGTCATCACAATGCTCCATGCCCTCTCTCATCACAATAATCCATGAAACATTTCAGACCAATGATCCATATCTTTCTCATCACAATGCTCCATTACCCCTGTCATAACAATGCACCATGACACCTGCCATCACAATGTTCCACGGCCTTGTCATCACAAGGTTCCACGACACTTCTCATCACAATGCTGAAGACCCCTCAAATCATAATGCTCCATGCCCTTGTCATCACAAAGCTCCATGACGCATGACATCAGAATGTTCTATGGCCTTCTCATCACAATGCTCCATGCCCTTGTCATCACAATGCTCCAAGACCCTTGTAATCACAATGATCCATGCCTCTTTTCATCTCAAAGCTCCATGAACCCTGTCATCACAATGCACCATGCCCATCATCATAATGCTTCAAGCTATTGTCATCACAGTGAAATCAGTATTCAGCATGACCCATGTCATCATAATGCTCCAAACACTTGTGATCACAATGTTCCATAACACTTATCATCACAACACCCCATGAGGCTCATCATCACAATTATCCATGGTCTTCTTTTTTTTTTTTTTTCTTTTTTCCTTTTTGCGGTATGCGGGCCTCTCACTGTCGTGGCCCCTCCCGTTGCGGAGCACAGGCTCCGGACGCGCAGGCCTAGCGGCCATGGCTCACGGGGCCAGCCGCTCCGTTTCATATGGGATCCTCCCAGACCGGGGCACGAACCCGTATCCCCTGCATCGGCAGGCGGACTCTCAACCACTGCGCCACCAGGGAGGCCCATATCCATGGTCTTCTTATCACAGTTCTCCATGATCTTTGTCATCACAATACTCAATATACTTGTCATCACAATGCTCCCTGACACTTGTCTTCAGTATGCTCCTGGAACCCTGTCACGAAAAGGCTCCATGTCTTTTTCATCACAAAGCCCCATGCAATTTTCATCACAATGCTCCATGCCATTGTCATCAAAATACTCCACAAGCTTGTCATCAGAATGCTCCATGACCCTTGTCATCACAATTCTCCATGCACTTGTCAGCACAATGCTCCCTGACCCTTGTCATCACAATGCTCCAAGCCATTGTCATCACAATGCTCCATTACCTTTGTCATCAGAATCCTCCATGACACTTGGCATCACAATGCTCCATGCCATTTTCATCACAATGGGCCATTACATATGTCATCACAATGCTCCCTGACACCTCTCTTCACAATACTGCATGACCTGGTCATCACAATGCTCCATGCCCTTGTCATCACAATGCTCCATTCCCACTGTCATCACAATAATCCCTGAAACTTATTAGAGCAATGCTCCATGCGCTTGTCATCACAATGCTCCATGACCCCTGACATCACAATGCTCCGTGACTCCAGTCATCACACTGCTTCATAACGTTTGTCATCAGAACGGTCCATGCCCGCCTCAACACAAGGCTCTGTGACATTTGTAACCACAATGCTCCATGAACATTTCATCACAATGCTCCGTGAACCTTGTCATCACAATGCTCCATGTCTTTGTCAGAACAATGCTCCATGACCCTTGTCATCACAATGTGCCATGTGCTTTTCATCACAGTGATCCACAACCTTGTCATCGCTATGCTCCATAAACCTTGTAATCACAATGCTCCATGCACTTCTCATCCAAATGCTCTCTCACATGAGATATCACAATGTTCCATCACTAGTCATCACAATCCTCCCTCACCCCAGTTATCACAATGTTCCATGACCCCTGTCATCACAATGCTACATCCCCTTATCAGCACAATGTTCCATGACCCCTGACATCACAATGTTCCATAACCCCTGTCATCAAAATGCTCCATCACCCTTTTCATCGCAAAGCTCCATGACCCCTGGCATCACAATGTTCTATAACCCCTGTCATCAAAATGTTCCATTACAATTTTCATCAAATTGCTGCATGACCATGTCATCAAAATGCTCCCTGCCCTTCTCAACACAATGCACCACACCCTTGTCATGAAAATGCTCCATGACCTTTGTCATCACAAAGCTCCATGACCCTTGGCATCACAATGCTCCATGACATTGTCACCACAATGTTCCATGAACCCTCTCATCACATTGCTCCATGCCCTTGTCATCACAAAGATCCATGACACTTGTCATCACAATGCTCGATGCCCTTCTCATCACAATGCTCCATGCCCTTGTCATTACAATCCCCCATGACCCATGTATCACAGTGTACCGTGCCCTTCTCATCACAATGCTCCATGTCCACTCTCATCACAATAATCCATGAAACATTTCAGACCAATGCTCAATGCCCTTCTCATCACAATGATCCATTACCTCTGTCATAGCAATGCTCCATGATACCTGCCATCACAATGTTCCACAGCCTTGTCATCACAAGGCTCCATGACCCTTGTCATCACAATGCTCCAAGACCCCTGTAATCACAAAGCTACATGCCCTTGTCATCACAAAGCTCCATGACGCATGCCATCAGAATGTTCCATGGCCTTCTCCTCAAAATGCTCCATGCCCTTGTCATCACAATGCTCCAAGACCCCTGTAATCACAATGCTCCATGCCCCTTTTCATCAGAATGCTCCATGAGACTTGTCATCACAAGTCTCCATGGTCATCTCATCACAATGCTCAAGGACCATGTCATCACCATGCTCCATTCCCTTATAATCACAATGCTCCATGACCCCTGTCATCACAATACTCCATGAATATTTTCAGCCCAATGCTCCATGACCTTCTCATCACAATGCTCCAAGACCAATATCATCACAATGCTCCATGATCACTGTCATCACAACATTCAATGACACCTGACAACACAATGATCCGGGACTCTTGTCATCACAATGCTCCATTCCGTAGTCATCACAATGCTCCATGAACCCTGTCATCACAATACACCAGGAACATTTTCAGCCCAATTCTCCATGACCCTTGTCATCCCAATGATCCATGTCCTTGTCATCCTAATGCTCCATGACCCCTGTATTCACAGTGCTCCGTGACGCTTGTCATCACAGTGCTCCATGACACCTGTCATCACAATGCTCCATGCCTTTGTCAGCAAAATGCTACATGACCTTGTTATTACAATGCTCTATGCGCTTGTCATCACAATACTCCATTTCCATTGTCATCACAATCCTCCATGAACTTTGGGATCACATTGCTTCATGCCCTTGTCATCACAATGTGCCATTCCAACTGTCATCACAATAATCTGTGAAACTTATTAGAACAATGTTCCATGACCTTGTCATCACAATGCTCCATGCCCTTGTTATCACAATGCTCCATGACCCCTGTCATCACAATGCGCCGTGACTCCAGTCATCACAATGCTTCATGACTTTGTCATCACAATGGTCCATGCCCTCGTCATGAACAGTCTCTGTGACCTTTTTAACCACAATGCTCCATGAACTTTGCATCACAATGCTCTTTGACCCTTGTCATCACAATGCTCCATGCGCTTGTCAGCACAAAGCTCCATGACACATGTCATCACAATGCACCTTGCGCTTGTCATCACAGTGCTCCACAATCTTGTCATCACAATGCTCCATAATATTTGTCATCAAAATGATCCATGCACTTCTCATCCAAATGCTCAATCAGCACTGATATCACAATGCTACATCACTATTTGTCACAATACACCCTCACCCCTGTCATCACATTGTTCCATGACTCCTGTCATCACAATGCTACATGCACTTATCATCACAATGTTCGATGACCCATGACATCACAATGTTCCATAACACCTGTCATCAAAATGTTCCATGACACTTTTCATCAAATTGCTCCATGACCCTGACATCAGAATGCTCCCTGCCCTTCTCATCACAATGCACAACACCCTTGCCATCAAAATGCTCCATGACCTTTGTCATCACAAAGATCCATGACCTTTGGCATCACAATGCTCCATGTCATTGTCATCACAATGCTCCATGAACGCTCTCATCACATTGCTCCATGCCCTTGTCTTCACAAAGCTCCATGCCACATGTCCTCAGAATGCTCCATGGCCTTCTCATCACAATGCTCCATGCCCTTGCCATCACAATTCTCCATTACCCCTGTCATAACAATGCTCCATGACCCCTGCCATCACGATGTTCCATGGCCTTTTCATCACAAGGCTCCATGACCCTTCTCATCACATTGCTCCAAGAACACTGTAATCACAATGCTCTATGCCACTTTTCATCTCAATGATCCATGAACCCTGTCATCACAGTGCACCATGCCAATCATCATAATGCTTCATGCGATTGTCATAACAAAGAAATCAAAATGTTCCATCACGTCTGTCATAACAATGCTCCAAACCCTTGTGATCACAATATTCCATAACACTTGTCATCACAATGCCCCATGACGCTCGTCATCAAAATTATCCATGGTCTTTTCATCACAATGCTCCATGACCTTCGTCATCACAATGCTCAATACACTTTTCATCAAAATGCTCCCTGACACTTGTTGTCTGTATGCTCCTTGAACCCTGTCATGACAAGTCTCCATGATTTTTTCATCACAATGATCCATTCTCTTTTCATCACAATGCTCCAAGACCCATGTAATCACAATGCTCCATGCCCTTGTCATCACAAAGCTCAATGACGCATGCCATCAGAATGCTCCTTGGTCTTCTCCTCACAATGCTCCATGCCCTTGTCATCACACTGTTCCCAGACCCTGTAATCACAATGCTCCATGCCCATTTTCATCAGTATGCTCCATGAGATTGGTCATCACAAGGCTCCATGGTTTTGTCATCACAATGCTCTAGGGCATTGTCATCAAAATGCTTCACAACCTTGTGATGAAAATTTTCAGTGGCCCTTGTCATCATAATGCTCCAAGCCCTAATCATCACAATGCTCCATTATATTTGTCATCACAATCCTCCATTCCATTTGGCATCACAATGCTCTATGCCATTGTCATCGCAATGGACCATGACATATGTCATCACAATGTTCCCTGACACCTGTCTTCACAGTACTCCATGACCTTCTCATCACAATGCTCCATGCACTTGTTATCACAATGCACCATGCCCACTGTCATCACAACAATCTATGAAATTTCTGAGACCAATGCTCCATGCCCCTGTCATCACAATGCTCCATGCCCTTGTCATCACACTGCTCCATGACCCCTGTCATCACAATGCTCCGTGACTTCAGTCATCACAATGCTTCATAAAGTTTGTCATCACAATGGTCCATGCCTGCGTCATCACAAGGCTCTGTGACCTTTTAAGCTCAGTGCTCCATGAACATTTCATCACAGTTCTCCGTGACCCTTGTCATCACAATGCTCCATGTCTTTGTCAGAACAGTGCTCCATGACCATTGTCATCACAATGTGCCACGTGCATTTCCTCACAACGGTTCACAACTTTGTCATTGCAATGCTCCATAAACCTTGTAATCACAATGGTCCATGCTCTTCTCATCAAAATGCTCTCTCACCAGGGACATCACAATGTTCCATCACTAGTCATCACAATACTCCCTCACCCCTGTAATCACAATATTCCATGACCCAGTCATCACAATGCTACATCCCCTTATCATCACAATATTCCATGATCACTGCCATCACAGTGTTCCATAAGCCCTGTCATCAAAATTCTCCATGACCCATTTCATCCCATAGCTCCAAGACCCCTGACATCACAATGTTCTATAACCCCTGCCCTCAAAATGTTCCATTACACTTTTTATCAAATTGCTGCATGACCCGGTCATCAAAATGCTCCCTGCCCTTCTCGTCACAATGCACCATGACTCTTGGCATCACAATGCTCCATGTCATTGTCATCACAATGTTCCTTGAAACCTCTCATCACACTGCTCCATGCCCTTGTCATCACAAAGCTCCATGACGCATGTCATCAGAATGTTCTATGGCCTTCTCATCACAATGCTCCATGCCCTTGTCATCACAATGCTCCAAGACCCTTGTAATCACAATGATCCATGCCTCTTTTCATCTCAAAGCTCCATGAACCCTGTCATCACAATGCACCATGCCCATCATCATAATGCTTCAAGCTATTGTCATCACAGTGAAATCAGTATTCAGCATGACCCATGTCATCATAATGCTCCAAACACTTGTGATCACAATGTTCCATAACACTTATCATCACAACACCCCATGAGGCTCATCATCACAATTATCCATGGTCTTCTTTTTTTTTTTTTTTCCTTTTTGCGGTATGCGGGCCTCTCACTGTTGTGGCCCCTCCCGTTGCGGAGCACAGGCTCCGGACGCGCAGGCCTAGCGGCCATGGCTCACGGGCCCAGCCGCTCCGCGGCATATGGGATCCTCCCAGACCGGGGCACGAACCCGTATCCCCTGCATCGGCAGGCGGGCTCTCAACCACTGCGCCACCAGGGAGGCCCATATCCATGGTCTTCTTATCACAATTCTCCATGATCTTTGTCATCACAATGCTCAATACTCTTGTCATCACAATGCTCCCTGACACTTGTCTTCAGTATGCTCCTGGAACCCTGTCACGAAAAGGCTCCATGTCTTTTTCATCACAAAGCCCCATGCAATTTTCATCACAATGCTCCATGCCATTGTCATCAAAATACTCCACAAGCTTGTCATCAGAATGCTCCATGACCCTTGTCATCACAATTCTCCATGCACTTGTCAGCACAATGCTCCCTGACCCTTGTCATCACAATGCTCCAAGCCATTGTCATCACAATGCTCCATTACCTTTGTCATCAGAATCCTCCATGACACTTGGCATCACAATGCTCCATGCCATTGTCATCACAATGGGCCATTACATATGTCATCACAATGCTCCCTGACACCTCTCTTCACAATACTGCATGACCTGGTCATCACAATGCTCCATGCCCTTGTCATCACAATGCTCCATTCCCACTGTCATCACAATAATCCCTGAAACTTATTAGAGCAATGCTCCATGCGCTTGTCATCACAATGCTCCATGACCCCTGACATCACAATGCTCCGTGACTCCAGTCATCACACTGCTTCATAACGTTTGTCATCAGAACGGTCCATGCCCGCCTCAACACAAGGCTCTGTGACATTTGTAACCACAATGCTCCATGAACATTTCATCACAATGCTCCGTGAACCTTGTCATCACAATGCTCCATGTCTTTGTCAGAACAATGCTCCATGACCCTTGTCATCACAATGTGCCATGTGCTTTTCATCACAGTGATCCACAACCTTGTCATCGCTATGCTCCATAAACCTTGTAATCACAATGCTCCATGCACTTCTCATCCAAATGCTCTCTCACATGAGATATCACAATGTTCCATCACTAGTCATCACAATCCTCCCTCACCCCAGTTATCACAATGTTCCATGACCCCTGTCATCACAATGCTACATCCCCTTATCAGCACAATGTTCCATGACCCCTGACATCACAATGTTCCATAACCCCTGTCATCAAAATGCTCCATCACCCTTTTCATCGCAAAGCTCCATGACCCCTGGCATCACAATGTTCTATAACCCCTGTCATCAAAATGTTCCATTACAATTTTCATCAAATTGCTGCATGACCATGTCATCAAAATGCTCCCTGCCCTTCTCAACACAATGCACCACACCCTTGTCATGAAAATGCTCCATGACCTTTGTCATCACAAAGCTCCATGACCCTTGGCATCACAATGCTCCATGACATTGTCACCACAATGTTCCATGAACCCTCTCATCACATTGCTCCATGCCCTTGTCATCACAAAGATCCATGACACTTGTCATCACAATGCTCGATGCCCTTCTCATCACAATGCTCCATGCCCTTGTCATTACAATCCCCCATGACCCATGTATCACAGTGTACCGTGCCCTTCTCATCACAATGCTCCATGTCCACTCTCATCACAATAATCCATGAAACATTTCAGACCAATGCTCAATGCCCTTCTCATCACAATGATCCATTACCTCTGTCATAGCAATGCTCCATGATACCTGCCATCACAATGTTCCACAGCCTTGTCATCACAAGGCTCCATGACCCTTGTCATCACAATGCTCCAAGACCCCTGTAATCACAAAGCTACATGCCCTTGTCATCACAAAGCTCCATGACGCATGCCATCAGAATGTTCCATGGCCTTCTCCTCAAAATGCTCCATGCCCTTGTCATCACAATGCTCCAAGACCCCTGTAATCACAATGCTCCATGCCCCTTTTCATCAGAATGCTCCATGAGACTTGTCATCACAAGTCTCCATGGTCATCTCATCACAATGCTCAAGGACCATGTCATCACCATGCTCCATTCCCTTATAATCACAATGCTCCATGACCCCTGTCATCACAATACTCCATGAATATTTTCAGCCCAATGCTCCATGACCTTCTCATCACAATGCTCCAAGACCAATATCATCACAATGCTCCATGATCACTGTCATCACAACATTCAATGACACCTGACAACACAATGATCCGGGACTCTTGTCATCACAATGCTCCATTCCGTAGTCATCACAATGCTCCATGAACCCTGTCATCACAATACACCAGGAACATTTTCAGCCCAATTCTCCATGACCCTTGTCATCCCAATGATCCATGTCCTTGTCATCCTAATGCTCCATGACCCCTGTATTCACAGTGCTCCGTGACGCTTGTCATCACAGTGCTCCATGACACCTGTCATCACAATGCTCCATGCCTTTGTCAGCAAAATGCTACATGACCTTGTTATTACAATGCTCTATGCGCTTGTCATCACAATACTCCATTTCCATTGTCATCACAATCCTCCATGAACTTTGGGATCACATTGCTTCATGCCCTTGTCATCACAATGTGCCATTCCAACTGTCATCACAATAATCTGTGAAACTTATTAGAACAATGTTCCATGACCTTGTCATCACAATGCTCCATGCCCTTGTTATCACAATGCTCCATGACCCCTGTCATCACAATGCGCCGTGACTCCAGTCATCACAATGCTTCATGACTTTGTCATCACAATGGTCCATGCCCTCGTCATGAACAGTCTCTGTGACCTTTTTAACCACAATGCTCCATGAACTTTGCATCACAATGCTCTTTGACCCTTGTCATCACAATGCTCCATGCGCTTGTCAGCACAAAGCTCCATGACACATGTCATCACAATGCACCTTGCGCTTGTCATCACAGTGCTCCACAATCTTGTCATCACAATGCTCCATAATATTTGTCATCAAAATGATCCATGCACTTCTCATCCAAATGCTCAATCAGCACTGATATCACAATGCTACATCACTATTTGTCACAATACACCCTCACCCCTGTCATCACATTGTTCCATGACTCCTGTCATCACAATGCTACATGCACTTATCATCACAATGTTCGATGACCCATGACATCACAATGTTCCATAACACCTGTCATCAAAATGTTCCATGACACTTTTCATCAAATTGCTCCATGACCCTGACATCAGAATGCTCCCTGCCCTTCTCATCACAATGCACAACACCCTTGCCATCAAAATGCTCCATGACCTTTGTCATCACAAAGATCCATGACCTTTGGCATCACAATGCTCCATGTCATTGTCATCACAATGCTCCATGAACGCTCTCATCACATTGCTCCATGCCCTTGTCTTCACAAAGCTCCATGCCACATGTCCTCAGAATGCTCCATGGCCTTCTCATCACAATGCTCCATGCCCTTGCCATCACAATTCTCCATTACCCCTGTCATAACAATGCTCCATGACCCCTGCCATCACGATGTTCCATGGCCTTTTCATCACAAGGCTCCATGACCCTTCTCATCACATTGCTCCAAGAACACTGTAATCACAATGCTCTATGCCACTTTTCATCTCAATGATCCATGAACCCTGTCATCACAGTGCACCATGCCAATCATCATAATGCTTCATGCGATTGTCATAACAAAGAAATCAAAATGTTCCATCACGTCTGTCATAACAATGCTCCAAACCCTTGTGATCACAATATTCCATAACACTTGTCATCACAATGCCCCATGACGCTCGTCATCAAAATTATCCATGGTCTTTTCATCACAATGCTCCATGACCTTCGTCATCACAATGCTCAATACACTTTTCATCAAAATGCTCCCTGACACTTGTTGTCTGTATGCTCCTTGAACCCTGTCATGACAAGTCTCCATGATTTTTTCATCACAATGATCCATTCTCTTTTCATCACAATGCTCCAAGACCCATGTAATCACAATGCTCCATGCCCTTGTCATCACAAAGCTCAATGACGCATGCCATCAGAATGCTCCTTGGTCTTCTCCTCACAATGCTCCATGCCCTTGTCATCACACTGTTCCCAGACCCTGTAATCACAATGCTCCATGCCCATTTTCATCAGTATGCTCCATGAGATTGGTCATCACAAGGCTCCATGGTTTTGTCATCACAATGCTCTAGGGCATTGTCATCAAAATGCTTCACAACCTTGTGATGAAAATTTTCAGTGGCCCTTGTCATCATAATGCTCCAAGCCCTAATCATCACAATGCTCCATTATATTTGTCATCACAATCCTCCATTCCATTTGGCATCACAATGCTCTATGCCATTGTCATCGCAATGGACCATGACATATGTCATCACAATGTTCCCTGACACCTGTCTTCACAGTACTCCATGACCTTCTCATCACAATGCTCCATGCACTTGTTATCACAATGCACCATGCCCACTGTCATCACAACAATCTATGAAATTTCTGAGACCAATGCTCCATGCCCCTGTCATCACAATGCTCCATGCCCTTGTCATCACACTGCTCCATGACCCCTGTCATCACAATGCTCCGTGACTTCAGTCATCACAATGCTTCATAAAGTTTGTCATCACAATGGTCCATGCCTGCGTCATCACAAGGCTCTGTGACCTTTTAAGCTCAGTGCTCCATGAACATTTCATCACAGTTCTCCGTGACCCTTGTCATCACAATGCTCCATGTCTTTGTCAGAACAGTGCTCCATGACCATTGTCATCACAATGTGCCACGTGCATTTCCTCACAACGGTTCACAACTTTGTCATTGCAATGCTCCATAAACCTTGTAATCACAATGGTCCATGCTCTTCTCATCAAAATGCTCTCTCACCAGGGACATCACAATGTTCCATCACTAGTCATCACAATACTCCCTCACCCCTGTAATCACAATATTCCATGACCCAGTCATCACAATGCTACATCCCCTTATCATCACAATATTCCATGATCACTGCCATCACAGTGTTCCATAAGCCCTGTCATCAAAATTCTCCATGACCCATTTCATCCCATAGCTCCAAGACCCCTGACATCACAATGTTCTATAACCCCTGCCCTCAAAATGTTCCATTACACTTTTTATCAAATTGCTGCATGACCCGGTCATCAAAATGCTCCCTGCCCTTCTCGTCACAATGCACCATGACTCTTGGCATCACAATGCTCCATGTCATTGTCATCACAATGTTCCTTGAAACCTCTCATCACACTGCTCCATGCCCTTGTCATCACAAAGCTCCATGACGCATGTCATCAGAATGTTCTATGGCCTTCTCATCACAATGCTCCATGCCCTTGTCATCACAATGCTCCAAGACCCTTGTAATCACAATGATCCATGCCTCTTTTCATCTCAAAGCTCCATGAACCCTGTCATCACAATGCACCATGCCCATCATCATAATGCTTCAAGCTATTGTCATCACAGTGAAATCAGTATTCAGCATGACCCATGTCATCATAATGCTCCAAACACTTGTGATCACAATGTTCCATAACACTTATCATCACAACACCCCATGAGGCTCATCATCACAATTATCCATGGTCTTCTTTTTTTTTTTTTTTCCTTTTTGCGGTATGCGGGCCTCTCACTGTTGTGGCCCCTCCCGTTGCGGAGCACAGGCTCCGGACGCGCAGGCCTAGCGGCCATGGCTCACGGGCCCAGCCGCTCCGCGGCATATGGGATCCTCCCAGACCGGGGCACGAACCCGTATCCCCTGCATCGGCAGGCGGGCTCTCAACCACTGCGCCACCAGGGAGGCCCATATCCATGGTCTTCTTATCACAATTCTCCATGATCTTTGTCATCACAATGCTCAATACTCTTGTCATCACAATGCTCCCTGACACTTGTCTTCAGTATGCTCCTGGAACCCTGTCACGAAAAGGCTCCATGTCTTTTTCATCACAAAGCCCCATGCAATTTTCATCACAATGCTCCATGCCATTGTCATCAAAATACTCCACAAGCTTGTCATCAGAATGCTCCATGACCCTTGTCATCACAATTCTCCATGCACTTGTCAGCACAATGCTCCCTGACCCTTGTCATCACAATGCTCCAAGCCATTGTCATCACAATGCTCCATTACCTTTGTCATCAGAATCCTCCATGACACTTGGCATCACAATGCTCCATGCCATTGTCATCACAATGGGCCATTACATATGTCATCACAATGCTCCCTGACACCTCTCTTCACAATACTGCATGACCTGGTCATCACAATGCTCCATGCCCTTGTCATCACAATGCTCCATTCCCACTGTCATCACAATAATCCCTGAAACTTATTAGAGCAATGCTCCATGCGCTTGTCATCACAATGCTCCATGACCCCTGACATCACAATGCTCCGTGACTCCAGTCATCACACTGCTTCATAACGTTTGTCATCAGAACGGTCCATGCCCGCCTCAACACAAGGCTCTGTGACATTTGTAACCAAAATGCTCCATGAACGTTTCATCACAATGCTCCGTGAACCTTGTCATCACAATGCTCCATGTCTTTGTCAGAACAATGCTCCATGACCCTTGTCATCACAATGTGCCATGTGCTTTTCATCACAATGATCCACAACCTTGTCATCGCTATGCTCCATAAACCTTGTAATCACAATGCTCCATGCACTTCTCATCCAAATGCTCTCTCACATGAGATATCACAATGTTCCATCACTAGTCATCACAATCCTCCCTCACCCCAGTTATCACAATGTTCCATGACCCCTGTCATCACAATGCTACATCCCCTTATCAGCACAATGTTCCATGACCCCTGACATCACAATGTTCCATAACCCCTGTCATCAAAATGCTCCATCACCCTTTTCATCGCAAAGCTCCATGACCCCTGGCATCACAATGTTCTATAACCCCTGTCATCAAAATGTTCCATTACAATTTTCATCAAATTGCTGCATGACCATGTCATCAAAATGCTCCCTGCCCTTCTCAACACAATGCACCACACCCTTGTCATGAAAATGCTCCATGACCTTTGTCATCACAAAGCTCCATGACCCTTGGCATCACAATGCTCCATGACATTGTCACCACAATGCTCCATGAACCCTCTCATCACATTGCTCCATGCCCTTGTCATCACAAAGATCCATGACACTTGTCATCACAATGCTCGATGCCCTTCTCATCACAATGCTCCATGCCCTTGTCATTACAATCCCCCATGACCCATGTATCACAGTGTACCGTGCCCTTCTCATCACAATGCTCCATGTCCACTCTCATCACAATAATCCATGAAACATTTCAGACCAATGCTCAATGCCCTTCTCATCACAATGATCCATTACCTCTGTCATAACAATGCTCCATGATACCTGCCATCACAATGTTCCACAGCCTTGTCATCACAAGGCTCCATGACGCTTGTCATCACAATGCTCCAAGACCCCTGTAATCACAAAGCTACATGCCCTTGTCATCACAAAGCTCCATGACGCATGCCATCAGAATGTTCCATGGCCTTCTCCTCAAAATGCTCCATGCCCTTGTCATCACAATGCTCCAAGACCCCTGTAATCACAATGCTCCATGCCCCTTTTCATCAGAATGCTCCATGTGACTTGTCATCACAAGTCTCCATGGTCATCTCATCACAATGCTCAAGGACCATGTCATAACCATGCTCCATTCCCTTATCATCACAATGCTCCATGACCCCTGTCATCACAATACTCCATGAATATTTTCAGCCCAATGCTCCATGACCTTCTCATCACAATGCTCCAAGACCAATATCATCACAATGCTCCATGATCACTGTCATCACAACATTCAATGACACCTGACAACACAATGATCCGGGACTCTTGTCATCACAATGCTCCATTCCGTAGTCATCACAATGCTCCATGACCCCTGTCATCAGAAACTCCAGGAACATTTTCAGCCCAATTCTCCATGACCCTTGTCATCCCAATGATCCATGCCCTTGTCATCCTAATGCTCCATGACCCCTGTATTCACAATGCTCCGTGACGCTTGTCATCACAGTGCTCCATGACACCTGTCATCACAATGCTCCATGCCTTTGTCAGCAAAATGCTACATGACCTTGTTATTACAATGCTCTATGCGCTTGTCATCACAATCCTCCATGAACTTTGGGATCACATTGCTTCATGCCCTTGTCATCACAATGTGCCATTCCAACTGTCATCACAATAATCTATGAAACTTATTAGAACAATGTTCCATGACCTTGTCATCACAATGCTCCATGCCCTTGTTATCACAATGCTCCATGACCCCTGTCATCACAATGCGCCGTGACTCCAGTCATCACAATGCTTCATGACCTTTGTCATCACAATGGTCCATGCCCTCGTCATGAACAGTCTCTGTGACCATTTTAACCACAATGCTCCATGAACTTTGCATCACAATGCTCTTTGACCCTTGTCATCACAATGCTCCATGCGCTTGTCAGCACAAAGCTCCATGACACATGTCATCACAATGCACCTTGCGCTTGTCATCACAGTGCTCCACAATCTTGTCATCACAATGCTCCATAATATTTGTCATCAAAATGATCCATGCACTTCTCATCCAAATGCTCTCTCAGCACTGATATCACAATGCTACATCACTATTTGTCACAATACACCCTCACCCCTGTCATCACATTGTTCCATGACTCCTGTCATCACAATGCTACATGCACTTATCATCACAATGTTCGATGACCCATGACATCACAATGTTCCATAACACCTGTCATCAAAATGTTCCATGACACTTTTCATCAAATTGCTCCATGACCCTGACATCAGAATGCTCCCTGCCCTTCTCATCACAATGGACAACACCCTTGCCATCAAAATGCTCCATGACCTTTGTCATCACAAAGATCCATGACCTTTGGCATCACAATGCTCCATGTCATTGTCATCACAATGCTCCATGAACGCTCTCATCACATTGCTCCATGCCCTTGTCTTCACAAAGCTCCATGCCACATGTCCTCAGAATGCTCCATGGCCTTCTCATCACAATGCTCCATGCCCTTGCCATCACAATTCTCCATTACCCCTGTCATAACAATGCTCCATGACCCCTGCCATCACGATGTTCCATGGCCTTTTCATCACAAGGCTCCATGACCCTTCTCATCACATTGCTCCAAGAACACTGTAATCACAATGCTCTATGCCACTTTTCATCTCAATGATCCATGAACCCTGTCATCACAGTGCACCATGCCAATCATCATAATGCTTCATGCGATTGTCATAACAAAGAAATCAAAATGTTCCATCACGTCTGTCATAACAATGCTCCAAACCCTTGTGATCACAATATTCCATAACACTTGTCATCACAATGCCCCATGACGCTCGTCATCAAAATTATCCATGGTCTTTTCATCACAATGCTCCATGACCTTCGTCATCACAATGCTCAATACACTTTTCATCAAAATGCTCCCTGACACTTGTTGTCTGTATGCTCCTTGAACCCTGTCATGACAAGTCTCCATGCTTTTTTCATCACAATGATCCATTCTCTTTTCATCACAATGCTCCAAGACCCATGTAATCACAATGCTCCATGCCCTTGTCATCACAAAGCTCAATGACGCATGCCATCAGAATGCTCCTTGGTCTTCTCCTCACAATGCTCCATGCCCTTGTCATCACACTGTTCCAAGACCCTGTAATCACAATGCTCCATGCCCATTTTCATCAGTATGCTCCATGAGATTGGTCATCACAAGGCTCCATGGTTTTGTCATCACAATGCTCTAGGGCATTGTCATCAAAATGCTTCACAACCTTGTGATGAAAATTTTCAGTGGCCCTTGTCATCATAATGCTCCAAGCCCTAATCATCACAATGCTCCATTATATTTGTCATCACAATCCTCCATTCCATTTGGCATCACAATGCTCTATGCCATTGTCATCGCAATGGACCATGACATATGTCATCACAATGTTCCCTGACACCTGTCTTCACAGTACTCCCTGACCTTCTCATCACAATGCTCCATGCACTTGTTATCACAATGCACCATGCCCACTGTCATCACAACAATCTATGAAATTTCTGAGACCAATGCTCCATGCCCCTGTCATCACAATGCTCCATGCCCTTGTCATCACACTGCTCCATGACCCCTGTCATCACAATGCTCCGTGACTTCAGTCATCACAATGCTTCATAAAGTTTGTCATCACAATGGTCCATGCCTGCGTCATCACAAGGCTCTGTGACCTTTGTAAGCTCAGTGCTCCATGAACATTTCATCACAGTTCTCCGTGACCCTTGTCATCACAATGCTCCATGTCTTTGTCAGAACAGTGCTCCATGACCATTGTCATCACAATGTGCCACGTGCATTTCCTCACAACGGTTCACAACTTTGTCATTGCAATGCTCCATAAACCTTGTAATCACAATGGTCCATGCTCTTCTCATCAAAATGCTCTCTCACCAGGGACATCACAGTGTCCCATCACTAGTCATCACAATACTCCCTCACCCCTGTAATCACAATGTTCCATGACCCAGTCATCACAATGCTACATCCCCTTATCATCACAATATTCCATGACCACTGCCATCACAATGTTCCATAACCCCTGTCATCAAAATTCTCCATGACCCATTTCATCCCATAGCTCCAAGACCCCTGACATCACAATGTTCTATAACCCCTGCCCTCAAAATGTTCCATTACACTTTTTATCAAATTGCTGCATGACCCGGTCATCAAAATGCTCCCTGCCCTTCTCGTCACAATGCACCATGACTCTTGGCATCACAGTGCTCCATGTCATTGTCATCACAATGTTCCTTGAAACCTCTCATCACACTGCTCCATGCCCTTGTCATCACAAAGCTCCATGACATTTGTCATCACAATGCTCGATGCCCTTCTCATCACAATTCTCCATGCCCTTGTCATTACAATCCTGCATGACCCATGTATCACAGTGTTCCGTGCCCTTGTCATCACAATGCTCCATGCCCTCTATCATCACAATAATCCATGAAACATTTCAGACCAATGATCCATATCTTTCTCATCACAATGCTCCATTACCCCTGTCATAACAATGCACCATGACACCTGCCATCACAATGTTCCACGGCCTTGTCATCACAAGGTTCCACGACACTTCTCATCACAATGCTGAAGACCCCTCAAATCATAATGCTCCATGCCCTTGTCATCACGAAGCTCCATGACGCATGACATCAGAATGTTCTATGGCCTTCTCATCACAATGCTCCATGCCCTTGTCATCACAATGCTCCAAGACCCTTGTAATCACAATGATCCATGCCTCTTTTCATCTCAAAGCTCCATGAACCCTGTCATCACAATGCACCATGCCCATCATCATAATGCTTCAAGCTATTGTCATCACAGTGAAATCAGTATTCAGTATGACCCATGTCATCATAATGCTCCAAACACTTGTGATCACAATGTTCCATAACACTTATCATCACAACACCCCATGAGGCTCATCACAATTACCCATGGGCTTCTTTTTTTTTTTTTTTTCCTTTTTGCGGTATGCGGGCCTCTCACTGTTGTGGCCCCTCCCGTTGCGGAGCACAGGCTCTGGACGCGCAGGCCTAGCGGCCATGGCTCACGGGCCCAGCCGCTCCGCGGCATATTGGATCCTCCCAGACCGGGGCACGAACCCGTATCCACTGCATCGGCAGGCGGACTCTCAACCACTGCGCCACCAGGGAGGCCCATATCCATGGTCTTCTTATCACAATTCTCCATGATCTTTGTCATCACAATGCTCAATACACTTGTCATCAAAATGCTCCCTGACACTTGTCTTCAGTATGCTCCTGGAACCCTGTCACGAAAAGGCTCCATGTCTTTTTCATCACAAAGCCCCATGCAATTTTCATCACAATGCTCCATGCCATTGTCATCAAAATACTCCACAAGCTTGTCATCAGAATGCTCCATGACCCTTGTCATCACAATTCTCCATGCACTTGTCAGCACAATGCTCCCTGACCCTTGTCATCACAATGCTCCAAGCCATTGTCATCACAATGCTCCATTACCTTTGTCATCAGAATCCTCCATGACACTTGGCATCACAATGCTCCATGCCATTTTCATCACAATGGGCCATTACATATGTCATCACAATGCTCCCTGACACCTCTCTTCACAATACTGCATGACCTGGTCATCACAATGCTCCATGCCCTTGTCATCACAATGCTCCATTCCCACTGTCATCACAATAATCCCTGAAACTTATTAGAGCAATGCTCCATGCGCTTGTCATCACAATGCTCCATGACCCCTGACATCACAATGCTCCGTGACTCCAGTCATCACACTGCTTCATAACGTTTGTCATCAGAACGGTCCATGCCCGCCTCAACACAAGGCTCTGTGACATTTGTAACCACAATGCTCCATGAACATTTCATCACAATGCTCCGTGAACCTTGTCATCACAATGCTCCATGTCTTTGTCAGAACAATGCTCCATGACCCTTGTCATCACAATGTGCCATGTGCTTTTCATCACAATGATCCACAACCTTGTCATCGCTATGCTCCATAAACCTTGTAATCACAATGCTCCATGCACTTCTCATCCAAATGCTCTCTCACATGAGATATCACAATGTTCCATCACTAGTCATCACAATCCTCCCTCACCCCAGTTATCACAATGTTCCATGACCCCTGTCATCACAATGCTACATCCCCTTATCAGCACAATGTTCCATGACCCCTGACATCACAATGTTCCATAACCCCTGTCATCAAAATGCTCCATCACCCTTTTCATCGCAAAGCTCCATGACCCCTGGCATCACAATGTTCTATAACCCCTGTCATCAAAATGTTCCATTACAATTTTCATCAAATTGCTGCATGACCATGTCATCAAAATGCTCCCTGCCCTTCTCAACACAATGCACCACACCCTTGTCATGAAAATGCTCCATGACCTTTGTCATCACAAAGCTCCATGACCCTTGGCATCACAATGCTCCATGACATTGTCACCACAATGCTCCATGAACCCTCTCATCACATTGCTCCATGCCCTTGTCATCACAAAGATCCATGACACTTGTCATCACAATGCTCGATGCCCTTCTCATCACAATGCTCCATGCCCTTGTCATTACAATCCCCCATGACCCATGTATCACAGTGTACCGTGCCCTTCTCATCACAATGCTCCATGTCCACTCTCATCACAATAATCCATGAAACATTTCAGACCAATGCTCAATGCCCTTCTCATCACAATGATCCATTACCTCTGTCATAACAATGCTCCATGATACCTGCCATCACAATGTTCCACAGCCTTGTCATCACAAGGCTCCATGACGCTTGTCATCACAATGCTCCAAGACCCCTGTAATCACAAAGCTACATGCCCTTGTCATCACAAAGCTCCATGACGCATGCCATCAGAATGTTCCATGGCCTTCTCCTCAAAATGCTCCATGCCCTTGTCATCACAATGCTCCAAGACCCCTGTAATCACAATGCTCCATGCCCCTTTTCATCAGAATGCTCCATGAGACTTGTCATCACAAGTCTCCATGGTCATCTCATCACAATGCTCAAGGACCATGTCATCACCATGCTCCATTCCCTTATCATCACAATGCTCCATGACCCCTGTCATCACAATACTCCATGAATATTTTCAGCCCAATGCTCCATGACCTTCTCATCACAATGCTCCAAGACCAATATCATCACAATGCTCCATGATCACTGTCATCACAACATTCAGTGACACCTGACAACACAATGCTCCGGGACTCTTGTCATCACAATGCTCCATTCCGTAGCCATCACAATGCTCCATGACCCCTGTCATCACAATACTCCAGGAACATTTTCAGCCCAATTCTCCATGACCCTTGTCATCCCAATGATCCATGCCCTTGTCATCCTAATGCTCCATGACCCCTGTATTCACAATGCTCCGTGACGCTTGTCATCACAGTGCTCCATGACACCTGTCATCACAATGCTCCATGCCTTTGTCAGCAAAATGCTACATGACCTTGTTATTACAATGCTCTATGCGCTTGTCATCACAATACTCCATTTCCATTGTCATCACAATCCTCCATGAACTTTGGGATCACGTTGCTTCATGCCCTTGTCATCACAATGTGCCATTCCAACTGTCATCACAATAATCTATGAAACTTATTAGAACAATGTTCCATGACCTTGTCATCACAATGCTCCATGCCCTTGTTATCACAATGCTCCATGACCCCTGTCATCACAATGCGCCATGACTCCATTCATCAAAATGCTTCATGACCTTTGTCATCACAATGGTCCATGCCCTCGTCATGAACAGTCTCTGTGACCTTTTTAACCACAATGCTCCATGAACTTTGCATCACAATGCTCTTTGACCCTTGTCATCACAATGCTCCATGCGCTTGTCAGCACAATGCTCCATGACACATGTCATCACAATGCACCTTGCGCTTGTCATCACAGTGCTCCACAATCTTGTCATCACAATGCTCCATAATATTTGTCATCAAAATGATCCATGCACCTCTCATCCAAATGCTCTCTCAGCACTGATATCACAATGCTACATCACTATTTGTCACAATACACCCTCACCCCTGTCATCACATTGTTCCATGACTCCTGTCATCACAATGCTACATGCACTTATCATCACAATGTTCGATGACCCATGACATCACAATGTTCCATAACACCTGTCATCAAAATGTTCCATGACACTTTTCATCAAATTGCTCCATGACCCTGACATCAGAATGCTCCCTGCCCTTCTCATCACAATGCACAACACACTTGCCATCAAAATGCTCCATGACCTTTGTCATCACAAAGATCCATGACCTTTGGCATCACAATGCTCCATGTCATTGTCATCACAATGCTCCATGAACGCTCTCATCACATTGCTCCATGCCCTTGTCTTCACAAAGCTCCATGCCACATGTCCTCAGAATGCTCCATGGCCTTCTCATCACAATGCTCCATGCCCTTGCCATCACAATTCTCCATTACCCCTGTCATAACAATGCTCCATGACCCCTGCCATCACGATGTTCCATGGCCTTTTCATCACAAGGCTCCATGACCCTTCTCATCACATTGCTCCAAGAACACTGTAATCACAATGCTCTATGCCACTTTTCATCTCAATGATCCATGAACCCTGTCATCACAGTGCACCATGCCAATCATCATAATGCTTCATGCGATTGTCATAACAAAGAAATCAAAATGTTCCATCACGTCTGTCATAACAATGCTCCAAACCCTTGTGATCACAATATTCCATAACACTTGTCATCACAATGCCCCATGACGCTCGTCATCAAAATTATCCATGGTCTTTTCATCACAATGCTCCATGACCTTCGTCATCACAATGCTCAATACACTTTTCATCAAAATGCTCCCTGACACTTGTTGTCTGTATGCTCCTTGAACCCTGTCATGACAAGTCTCCATGGTTTTTCATCACAATGATCCATTCTCTTTTCATCACAATGCTCCAAGACCCATGTAATCACAATGCTCCATGCCCTTGTCATCACAAAGCTCAATGACGCATGCCATCAGAATGCTCCTTGGTCTTCTCCTCACAGTGCTCCATGCCCTTGTCATCACAATGTTCTAAGACCCTGTAATCACAATGCTCCATGCCCGTTTTCATCAGTATGCTCCATGAGATTGGTCATCACAAGGCTCCATGGTTTTGTCATCACAATGCTCTAGGGCATTGTCATCAAAATGCTTCACAACCTTGTGATGAAAATTTTCAGTGGCCCTTGTCATCATAATGCTCCAAGCCCTAATCATCACAATGCTCCATTATATTTGTCATCACAATCCTCCATTCCATTTGGCATCACAATGCTCTATGCCATTGTCATCGCAATGGACCATGACATATGTCATCACAATGTTCCCTGACACCTGTCTTCACAGTACTCCATGACCTTCTCATCACAATGCTCCATGCACTTGTTATCACAATGCACCATGCCCACTGTCATCACAACAATCTATGAAATTTCTGAGACCAATGCTCCATGCCCCTGTCATCACAATGCTCCATGCCCTTGTCATCACACTGCTCCATGACCCCTGTCATCACAATGCTCCGTGACTTCCGTCATCACAATGCTTCATAAAGTTTGTCATCACAATGGTCCATGCCTGCGTCATCACAAGGCTCTGTGACCTTTTTAAGCTCAGTGCTCCATGAACATTTCATCACAGTTCTCCGTGACCCTTGTCATCACAATGCTCCATGTCTTTGTCAGAACAGTGCTCCATGACCATTGTCTTCACAGTGTGCCACGTGCATTTCCTCACAACGGTTCACAACTTTGTCATTGCAATGCTCCATAAACCTTGTAATCACAATGGTCCATGCTCTTCTCATCAAAATGCTCTCTCACCAGGGACATCACAATGTTCCATCACTAGTCATCACAATACTCCCTCACCCCTGTAATCACAATGTTCCATGACCCAGTCATCACAATGCTACATCCCCTTATCATCACAATATTCCATGACCACTGCCATCACAATGTTCCATAACCCCTGTCATCAAAATTCTCCATGACCCATTTCATCCCATAGCTCCAAGACCCCTGACATCACAATGTTCTATAACCCCTACCCTCAAAATGTTCCATTACACTTTTTATCAAATTGCTGCATGACCCGGTCATCAAAATGCTCCCTGCCCTTCTCGTCACAATGCACCATGACTCTTGGCATCACAATGCTCCATGTCATTGTCATCACAATGTTCCTTGAAACCTCTCATCACACTGCTCCATGCCCTTGTCATCACAAAGCTCCATGACGCATGTCATCAGAATGTTCTATGGCCTTCTCATCACAATGCTCCATGCCCTTGTCATCACAATGCTCCAAGACCCTTGTAATCACAATGATCCATGCCTCTTTTCATCTCAAAGCTCCATGAACCCTGTCATCACAATGCACCATGCCCATCATCATAATGCTTCAAGCTATTGTCATCACAGTGAAATCAGTATTCAGCATGACCCATGTCATCATAATGCTCCAAACACTTGTGATCACAATGTTCCATAACACTTATCATCACAACACCCCATGAGGCTCATCATCACAATTATCCTTGGTCTTTTTTTTTTTTTTTTTTCCTTTTTGCGGTATGCGGGCCTCTCACTGTCGTGGCCCCTCCCGTTGCGGAGCACAGGCTCCGGACGCGCAGGCCTAGCGGCCATGGCTCACGGAACCAGCCGCTCCGCGGCATATGGGATCCTCCCAGACCGGGGCACGAACCCGTATCCCCTGCATCGGCAGGCGGACTCTCAACCACTGCGCCACCAGGGAGGCCCATATCCATGGTCTTCTTATCACAATTCTCCATGATCTTTGTCATCACAGTGCTCAATACACTTGTCATCACAATGCTCCCTGACACTTGTCTTCAGTATGCTCCTGGAACCCTGTCACGAAAAGGCTCCATGTCTTTTTCATCACAAAGCCCCATGCAATTTTCATCACAATGCTCCATGCCATTGTCATCAAAATACTCCACAAGCTTGTCATCAGAATGCTCCATGACCCTTGTCATCACAATTCTCCATGCACTTGTCAGCACAATGCTCCCTGACCCTTGTCATCACAATGCTCCAAGCCATTGTCATCACAATGCTCCATTACCTTTGTCATCAGAATCCTCCATGACACTTGGCATCACAATGCTCCATGCCATTTTCATCACAATGGGCCATTACATATGTCATCACAATGCTCCCTGACACCTCTCTTCACAATACTGCATGACCTGGTCATCACAATGCTCCATGCCCTTGTCATCACAATGCTCCATTCCCACTGTCATCACAATAATCCCTGAAACTTATTAGAGCAATGCTCCATGCGCTTGTCATCACAATGCTCCATGACCCCTGACATCACAATGCTCCGTGACTCCAGTCATCACACTGCTTCATAACGTTTGTCATCAGAACGGTCCATGCCCGCCTCAACACAAGGCTCTGCGACATTTGTAACCACAATGCTCCATGAACATTTCATCACAATGCTCCGTGAACCTTGTCATCACAATGCTCCATGTCTTTGTCAGAACAATGCTCCATGACCCTTGTCATCACAATGTGCCATGTGCTTTTCATCACAATGATCCACAACCTTGTCATCGCTATGCTCCATAAACCTTGTAATCACAATGCTCCATGCACTTCTCATCCAAATGCTCTCTCACATGAGATATCACAATGTTCCATCACTAGTCATCACAATCCTCCCTCACCCCAGTTATCACAATGTTCCATGACCCCTGTCATCACAATGCTACATCCCCTTATCAGCACAATGTTCCATGACCCCTGACATCACAATGTTCCATAACCCCTGTCATCAAAATGCTCCATCACCGTTTTCATCCCAAAGCTCCATGACCCCTGGCATCACAATGTTCTATAACCCCTGTCATCAAAATGTTCCATTACAATTTTCATCAAATTGCTGCATGACCATGTCATCAAAATGCTCCCTGCCCTTCTCAACACAATGCACCACACCCTTGTCATGAAAATGCTCCATGACCTTTGTCATCACAAAGCTCCATGACCCTTGGCATCACAATGCTCCATGACATTGTCACCACAATGCTCCATGAACCCTCTCATCACATTGCTCCATGCCCTTGTCATCACAAAGATCCATGACACTTGTCATCACAATGCTCGATGCCCTTCTCATCACAATGCTCCATGCCCTTGTCATTACAATCCCCCATGACCCATGTATCACAGTGTACCGTGCCCTTCTCATCACAATGCTCCATGTCCACTCTCATCACAATAATCCATGAAACATTTCAGACCAATGCTCAATGCCCTTCTCATCACAATGATCCATTACCTCTGTCATAACAATGCTCCATGATACCTGCCATCACAATGTTCCACAGCCTTGTCATCACAAGGCTCCATGACGCTTGTCATCACAATGCTCCAAGACCCCTGTAATCACAAAGCTACATGCCCTTGTCATCACAAAGCTCCATGACGCATGTCATCAGAATGTTCCATGGCCTTCTCCTCAAAATGCTCCATGCCCTTGTCATCACAATGCTCCAAGACCCCTGTAATCACAATGCTCCATGCCCCTTTTCATCAGAATGCTCCATGAGACTTGTCATCACAAGTCTCCATGGTCATCTCATCACAATGCTCAAGGACCATGTCATCACCATGCTCCATTCCCTTATCATCACAATGCTCCATGACCCCTGTCATCACAATACTCCATGAATATTTTCAGCCCAATGCTCCATGACCTTCTCATCACAATGCTCCAAGACCAATATCATCACAATGCTCAATGATCACTGTCATCACAACATTCAGTGACACCTGACAACACAATGCTCCGGGACTCTTGTCATCACAATGCTCCATTCCGTAGTCATCACAATGCTCCATGACCCCTGTCATCACAATACTCCAGGAACATTTTCAGCACAATTCTCCATGACCCTTGTCATCACAATGATCTATGCCCTTGTCATCCTAATGCTCCATGACCCCTGTATTCACAATGCTCCGTGACGATTGTCATCACAGTGCTCCATGACACATGTCAGCAAAATGCTGTATGCCATTCTCAGCACAATGCTCCATGCCCTATTCATCACAATGCTCCATGACCCCTGTCATCACAATGCTCCGTGACTCCAGTCATCACAATTCTTCATAACATTTGTCATCACATTGGTCGATAACAATGTCATCACAAGTCTCTGTGACTTTTTTAAACACCATGCTCCATGAACTTTTCATCACAATGCTCCGTGACACTTGTCATCACAATGCTCCATGCCTTTGTCAGAAAAATGCTCCATGACCTTTGTCATCACAATGTGCGACACGCTTATCATCCCAACGGTCCACAAATTTGGCATCGCAATGCTCCATAAACCTTGAAATCACTATGCTCCATTCCCTTCTCATCACAATGCTCCATTACCCCGGTCATAACAATGCTCCGTTACCACTGCCATCACAATGTTCCACGGCCTTGTCTTCACAAGGCTCCATGACACTTGTCACCACAATGTTCCAAGTCTCCTGTAGGCACAATGCTCCATGCCCTTGTCATCACAAAGCTCCATGACACATGTCATCAGAATGTTCCATGTCCTTCTCCACACAATGCTCCATGCCCTTGTCATCAAAATGCTCCAAGACCCCTGTAATCACAATGCTCCATGCCCCTTTTCATCTCAATGCTCCATGAACCCTCTCATCACAAAGCATCATGCCAATCATCATAATGCTTCTGGCTATTGTCAGCACAATGAAATCAAAATTCTCCATGACCTCTGTCATCACAATGCTCCATGACCACTGTCATCACAATAATCCATGAACATTTTCAGCCCAATGCTCCATGACCCTTGTCATCACAATGATCTTTGCCCTTGTCATCCCAATGCTACATGACCCCTGTATTCACAATGCTCCGTGACGCTTGTTATCACAGTGCGCCATGACACTTGTCATCACAATGCTCCATGCCTTTGTCAGCAAAATGCTACATGACCTTGTCATTATAATGCTCTATGTGCTTGTCATCACAATACTCCATTACCGTTGTCATCACAATCCTCCATGAACCTTGGGATCACCTTGCTTCATGCCCTTGTCGTCACAATGCTCCATGTTCCTTGAAATCAAAATGATCCATGACATCTGTCATCACAATGCTCCAAACTCTTGTGATCACAATGTTCCATAACACTTGTCATCACAACGCTCCATGATGCCTATCATCACAATACTCCATGCCCTTTTCATCACAATGCTCCATGACCTTTGTCATCACAATTTTCAATACACTTTTCATCACAATGCTCCCTGACACTTGTCATCAGAATGCTCCTTGAACCCTGACACGAAAAGGCTCCATGCCTTTTTCATCAGTATGCCCCATGCCGTTTTCATCACAATGCTCCATGCCATTGCCATCAAATTACTCCACAAGCTTGTCATCAGAATGCTCCATGACCCTTGTCATCACAATTCTCCATGCACTTGTCAGCACAATGCTCCCTGACCCTTGTCATCACAATGCTCCAAGCCATTTTCATCACAATGCTCCATTACCTTTGTCATCAGAATCCTCCATGACACTTGGCATCACAATGCTCCATGCCATTGTCATCACAATGGGCCATTACATATGTCATCACAATGCTCCCTGACACCTGTCTTCCCAATATTGCATGACCTGGTCATCACAATGCTCCATGCCGTTGTCATCACAATGCGCCATTCCAACTCTCATCGCAATAATCCATGTAACTTATTAGACCAATATTCCATGCCCTTGTCATCACAATACTCCATGCCCTTGTTATCACAATGCTCCATGACCCCTGTCATCACAATGCTCCGTGACTCCAGTTATCACAATGCTTCATGACCTTTGTCATCACAATGGTCCATGACCTCGTCATCAACAGTCTCTGTGACCTTTTTAACCACAATGCTCCATGAACTTTTCATCACAATGCTCTTTGACCTTTGTCATCACAATGCTCTATGCCTTTCTCAGCACAATGCTCCATGACCCTTGTCATCACAATGCTCCATGCGCTTGTCAGCACAATGCTCCATGACACATGTTATCCCAATGCACCATGCGCTTGTCATCACAGTGCTCCCCAATCTTGACATCACAATGCTCCATGAACCTTTTCATCACAATGCTCCATGGACGTCTCATCATAATGCTCTCTCACCACTGATGTCACAATGTTACATAAATATTCGTCACAATATTCCCTCACCCCTGTCATCAAAATTTGCCATGACTCCTGTCATCACAATGCTACATGCACTTATCATCACAATGTTCGATGACCCCTGGCATCACAATGTTCCATAACCACTGTCATCAAAATGTTCCTTGACACTTTTCATCAAATTGCTCCATGACCCTGTCATCACAATGCTCTCTACCCTTCTCATCACAATGCACAACGCCCTTGTCATCAAAATGCTCCATGACCTTAGTCATCACAATGACCCATAACCCTTGTCATCACAATGCTCCATGTCATTGTCATCACAATGCTCCATTAAGGTTCTCATCACATTGCTTCATGTCCTTGTCATTACAAACCTCCATGACACATATCATCAGAATGCTCCATGGCCTTCTCATCACAATGCTCCTTGCCCTGCCATCACAATGCTCCATTATCCCTGTCATACCCATGATCCATGACCCCTGCCATCACGATGTTCCATGACCTTGTCATCATAAGGCTCCATGACCCTTCTCATCACAATGCTCCAAGAACCCTGTAACCACAATGATCCATGCCCATTTTCATCTCAATGTTTCATGAACCCTGTCATCACAATGCACCATGACCATCATCATAATGCTTCATGCTATTGTCATCACAATGAAATCAAAATGCTCCATGATCTCTGTTATAACAATGCTCCAAACGCTTGTGATCACAATATTCCAAAACACTTGTCATCACAATGCACCATTACACTCGTCATCACAGTTATCCATGGTCTTCTCATCACAATGCTCGATGATCTTTGTCATCACGATGCTCAATATACTTGTCATCAAAATGCTCCCTGACAATTGTTGTCTGTATGCTCCTTGAACCCTGTCACGACAAGGCTCCATGCTTTTTCATCACAATGCTCCAAGACCCATGTAATCACAATGCTCCATGCCCTTGTCATCACAAAGCTGAAGGACGCATGTCTTCAGAATGCTCTTGGCCTTCTCCTCACAATGCTCCATGCACATGTCATCACAATGTTCCAAGACGCCTGTAATCACAATGGTCCCTGTCCATTTTCATCAGTATGCTCCATGAGATTTGTCATCACAAGGCTCCATGTTTTTCTCATCACAATGCTCCAGGACATTGTCATCACAATGCTTCACGACCTTGTCCTGAAAATTCTCAATGGCCCTTGTCATCATAATGCTCCAAGCCCTAGTCATCACAGTGCTCCATTATATTTGTCAACACAATCCTCCATAACATTTGGCATCACAAGGCTCCCTGCTATTGTCATCGCAATGGACCATGACATATGTCATCACAATGCTCCCTGACAACTGTCTTCACAATACTCCATGACCTTCTCATCACAATGATCCATGCCCTTGTCATCACAATGCACCATGTCCACTGTCCTCACAATAATCTATGAAAGTTGTCAGACGAATGCTCCATGCCCCTGTCATCACAATGCTCCATGCCCTTGTCATCACAATGCACCATGACCCCTGTCATCACAATGCTCCGTGACTCCAGTCATCACAATGCTTCATAACATTTTTCATCACAATGATCCATGCCCGCGTCATCACAAGGCTCTGTGTCGTTTGTAACCACAATGCTCCATGAACATTTCATCTCAACACCCCGTGACCCTTGTCATCACAATGCTCCATGCCTTTGTCAAAAAAATGCTCCATGACCCTTTTCATCACAATTTGCAACGCACTTTTCATCACAACGGTCCACAATTTTCTCATTGCAATGCTCCATAAAACTTGTAATCACAATGCTCCATGTCCTTCTCATCACAATGCGCCATTACCCCTGTCATAACAGTGCTCCATGACGCCATTCATCACGATGTTCCATGGCCTTTTATTCACAAGGCTCCATGACACTTGTCATCACAATGCTCCAAGACCCCTGTAATCACAATGCTCCATGCCCTTGTCATCACAAAGCACCATGACACATGTCATCAGAATGTTCCATGGTCTTCTCATTAAATGCTCCATGCCCTTGTCATCACAGTGCTCCAAGAGCCCTGTAATCACAATGCTCCATGCCCCTTTTCATCTCCATGCTCCATGAACCCTGTCATCACAATGTATCATGCCCATCATCATATTTCTTCCGGCTATTGTCAGCAAAATGAAATCAAAATTCTCCTTGACCTCTGTCATCACAATGCTCCATGACCACTGTCATCACAATACTCCATGAAAATTTTCAGCCCACTGCTCCATGACACTTGTCATCAAAATGATCCATGCCCTTGTCATCCCAATGCTCCATGACCCATGTATTCACAATGCTCTGTGACGCTTGTCATCACAGTGCTCCATGACAACTGTCATCACAATGCTCCATGACTTTGTCAGCAAAATGCTACATGACCTTGTCATTACAATTCTCTATGTGCTTGTCAGCAAAATACTCCTTTTCCATGGTCATCACAATCCTCCATGAACCTTGGGATCACATTGCTTCATGCCCTTGTCATCACAATGCTCCATGCTCCTTGAAATCAAAATGATCCATGACCTCTGTCATCACAGTGCTCCAAACCATTGTGAACCCAAAGTTCCATAATACTTGTCATCACAATGCTCCATGATGACTGTCATCACAAAATTCCATGCCCTTTTCATCACAATGCTCCATGACCTTTGTCATCACAATGCTCAGTACACTTGTCATCAAAATGCTCCCTGACACTTGTCATCAGAATGCTCCTTGAACCCTGTCACGAAAAGGCTCCATGCCATTTTCATCACAATGCCCCATGCCGTTTTCATCACAATGCTCCGTGACCATTGTCATCAAAATGCTCCATGCCTTTGTTTGAAAAATTTTCCATGACCCTTCTCATCACAATGTGCCATTCGCTTTTCATCACAACGGTCCAGAAACTTGTCATTTCTATGATCCATAAACCTTGTAATCACAATGCTCCATACACTTCTCATCAAAATGTTCTCTCACCAGAGATATCACAGTGTTTCATCACTAGTCGTCACAATACTCCCTCACCCCTGTAATCACAATGTCCCATGACCCCTGTCATCACAATGCTACATCCCCTTATCATCACAATGTTCCATGACCCCTGAAATCACAATGTTCTATAACCCCTGTCATCAAAATGTTCCAATACACTTTTCATCAAATTGCTGCATGACCCTGGCATCAAAATACTCCCTGTCATTCTCATCACAATGCACCATGCACTTGTCATCAAAATGCTCCATGACCTTTGTCATCACAAAGCTCCATGACCCCTGGCATCACAATGCTCGATGTCATTGTCATCACAATGCTCCATGAACCCTCTCATCACATTTCTCCGTGCCCTTGTCATCACAAAGCTCCATGACACTTGTAATCACAATGCTCGATGCCCTTCTCATCACAATGCCCCATGCCCTTGTCATTAGAATCCTCCATGACCCATGTATCACAGTGTTCCATGCCCTTATCATCACAATGCGCTATGCCCACTCTCATCACAATAATCCATGAAACATTTCAGACCAATGCTCCATGCCCTTCTCATCACAATGCTCCTTTACCTCTGTCATAACAATGCTCGATGACACCTGCCATCACAATGTTCCACGGCCTTGTCATCACAAGGCTCCATGACAATTGTCATCACAATTCTCCACGACCCATCTAATCAAAATGCTCCATGCCCTTGTCATCAAAAAGCTACATGACGCATGTCATCAGAATGTTCCATGGCCCTGTCATCAAAATTCTCCATGCCCTTGTCATCACAATGCTCCAAGACCTTGTAATCAAAATGCTCCATGCGTCTTTTCATCTCAATGCACCATGAACCCTGTCATCACAATGGAAGATGCCCTTCATCATAATGCTTCAGGCTATTGTCATCACAATGAAATCAAAATGCTCCATGACCTCTGTCATCAAAATGCTCCAAACCCTGGTGATCACAATGTTCCAAAACACTTATCATCACAACACACCTTGACGCGCATCATCACAATTATCCATGGTCTTCTCATCACAATGCTCCATGACCTTTGTCATCACAATGCTTAATACACTTGTTATCACAATGCTCCCTGACACTTGTCATCAGTATGCTCCATTAACCCTTTCATGACACTTCTCCATGCCATTTTCATCACAATGATCCATGCCATTTTAATCACAATGCTCCAAGACCACTGTAATCACAATGCTCCATGC
This sequence comes from Mesoplodon mirus, assembly GCF_964341445.2. Lineage (NCBI taxonomy): Eukaryota > Metazoa > Chordata > Mammalia > Artiodactyla > Ziphiidae > Mesoplodon > Mesoplodon mirus. The sequence goes on along the minus strand of NW_028295778.1, from coordinate 2,772,536 downwards.
CCTTGTCATCATAAAGCTCAATGATGCATGTCATCAGAATGCTCCATGGCCTTCTCATCACAATGTTCCATGCCCTTATCATCACAATGCTCCAAGACCCCTGTAATCACAATGCTCCATGTCCCTTTTCATCAAAATGCTCCATGAGACTTGTCATCACATGTCTCCATTGTCTTCTCATCAAAGTGCTCCAGGAACTTGTCATCAAAATGCTCCATGACCACTGTCATCACAATACTCCATGAACATTTTCAGCCCAATGCTCCATGACCCTTGTCATCACAATGATCCATGCCCTTGTCATCCCAATGCTCCATGACCCCTGTATTCACAATGCTCCGTGACGCTTGTCATCACAGGGCTCCATGACACCTGTCATCACAATGCTCCATGCCTTTTTCAGCAAAATACTACCTGACCTTGTCATTGCAATGCTCTATGCGCTTGTCATCACAATACTCCATTCCCATTGTCATCACAGTCCTCCATGAACATTGGGATCACATTGCTTCATGCCCTTGTCATCACAATGCTCCATGCTCCTTGAAATCTAAATGATCCATGACCTCTGTCATCACAATGCTCCAAACCCTTGTGATCACAAAGTTCTATAGCACTTGTCATCACAACGCTCTAAGATGCCTATCATCACATTACTCCATGCCTTTTTCATCACAATGCTCCATGACCTTTGTCATCACAATTCTCAACACACTTGTCATCACAATGCTCCCTGACACTTGTCATCAGAATGCTCCTTGAACCCTTTCACGAAAATGCTCCATGCCTTTTTCATCACAATGCCCATGCCGTTTTAATCACAATGCTCCATGCATTTGTCAGCAAAATTCTACATGACCTTGTCATTAGAAAGCTCTATGCGCTTGTCATTACAATGCTCCAAGAACTCTGTAATCACAATATTCCATGCCCTTTTTCATCTCAATGCTCCATGAACCGTGTCATCACAATGCACCATGCCCATCATCATAATGCTTCAGGCTATTGTCATCACAATGAAATCAAAATTCTCCATGAACTCTATCATCATAATGCTCCAAAACCTTGTGATCACAATGTTTCATAACACTTATCCTCACAACACCGCATGACGATCATCATCACAATTATCCATGGTCTTCTCATCACAATGCTCCATGATCTTTGTCATCACAATGCTCAATACACTTGTCATCACAATGCTCCCTGACACTTGTCGTCAGTATGCTCCTTGAACCCTGTCATGACAAGGCTCCATGCATTTTTCATCACAGTGATCCATTCCCTTTTCATTCCAATGCTCCTAGACCCCTGTAATCACAAAGCTCTATGCCCTTGTCATCACAAAGCTCCATGACGAAAGACATCAGAATGCTCCATGGCCTTCTCCTCACAACGCTCGATGTCATTGTCATCACAGTGCTCCATGAACCCTCTCATCACATTGCTTCTTGCCCTTGACATTACAATCCTCCATGACCCTTGTATCACAGTGTTCCGTGCCCTTTTCATCACAATGCTCCATGCCCAATCTCATCACAATAATACATGAAATATTTCAGACCAATGCTCAATTCCCTTCTCATAACAATGCTCCATTACCTCTGTCATAACAATGCTCCATGACCATTGTCATCACAATGTTCCATGGCCTTGTCATCACAAGGCTCCATTACCCATGTCTTCGCAATGCTCCAAGACACCTGTAATCAAAATGCTCCATGACCTTGTCATAACAAAGCTCCATGATGCATGTCATCAGTAGGTTCCATGGCCTTCTCTTCACAATATTCCATGCCCTTGTCATCACAGTGTTTGAAGACCCCTGTAATCACAATGCTCCATGCCACTTTTCATCTCAATGAACCATGAACCCTGTCATCACAATGCACCACGCCCATCATCATAATGCTTCATGCTATTGTCATCACAATGAAATCAAAATGCTCCATGACCTCTGTCATAACAATGCTCCAAACCCTTGTGATCACAATATTCCATAACACTTGTCATCACAGTGCCCCATGACACTCGTCATCACAATTATCCATGGTCTTCTCATCACAATGCTCCATGACCTTTGTCATCACAATGCTCAATACACTTGTCATCAAAATGCTCCCTGACACTTGTTGTCTGTATGCTCCTTGAACCCTGTCATGACAAGGCTCCATGCCTTTTTCATCACAATGATCCATGCCCTTTTCCTCACAATGCTCCAAGAACCCTTTAAACACAATGCTCCATGCCCTTGTCATCACAAAGCTCAATGAAATATGTCTTCAGAATGCTCCTTGGCCTTCTCCTCACAATGCTCCATGCCCATGTCATCACAATGATCCAAGACCCCTGTAATCACAATGGTCCATGCCCCTTTTCATCAGTATGCTCCATGAGATTTGTCATCACAAGTCTCTATGGATTTCTCATCACAATGCTCCAGGACCTTGTCATCACAATGCTTCACGACCTTGTTCTGAAAATTCTCAATGGCCCTTGTCATCATAATGCTCCAAGCCCTATTCCTCAAAATGCTCCATTATATATGTCATCAAAATCCTCCATTACATTTGGCATCACAATACTCCCTGCCATTCTCATTGCAATGGACCTTGACATATGTCATCACAATGCTCCCTGACACCTGTCTTCACAATACTCCATGACCTTCTCATCACAATGATCCATGCCCTTTTCATCACAATGATCCAAGTCCCATGTAATCACAATGCTCCATGCCCTTATCATCACAAAACACAATGACGCTTGCCATCAGGATTCTCCTTTGTCTTCTACTCACTATGCTCCATGCCCTTGTCATCACAATGTTCCAAGACCCCTGTAATCACAATGCTCCATGCCCCTTTTCTTCAGTATGCTCCATGAGACTTGTCATCACAAGGATCCATGGTTTTGTCATCACAATGCTCCAGGACATTGTCATCACAATGCTTCACGACCTTGTCATGAAAATTTCTAATGGCCCTCGTCATCATAATGCTCCAAGCCCTAATCATAACAATGCTCTATTATATTTGTCATCACAATTCTCCATTACATTTGGCATCACAATGCTCCATGCCATTTTCATCGCAATGGCCCATGACATATGTCATCACAATGCTCCCTGACACCTGTCTTCACAATACTCCATGACCTTCTCATCACAATGCTCCATGCCCTTGTCATCACAATGCACCATGTCCAGTCTCATCACAATAATCTATGAAACTTCTCAGACCAATGCTCCATGCCCGTGTCATCACAATCGTCCATGAACCCTGTCATCACAATGCTCCGTGACTCCAGTCATCACAATGCTTCATAACGTTTGTCATCACAATGGTCCATGCCCGTGTCATCAAAATGCTCCCTGACACTTGTTGTCTGTATGCTCCTTGAACCCTGTCATGACAAGGCTCCATGCCTTTTTCATCACAATGATCCATGCCCTTTTCATCTAAATGCTCCAAGACCAATGTAATCTCAATCTCCATGCCATTGTCATCACAAAGCTCAATGACACATGCCATTAGAATGCTCCGTGGTCTTCTCCTCACAATGCTCCATGCCCTTGTCATCACAATGTACCAAGACCCCTGTAATCACAATACTCCATGGCCTTGTCATCAAAAAACTCCATGACGCATGTCATCAGAATGCTCCATGGCCTTCTAATCACAAAGCTCCATGCGGTAGTCATCACAATGGTCCAAGACCCCTGTAATCACAATGATTCATGCCCCTTTTCATCAGAATGTTCCATGAGAATTGTAATCACAAGTGTTCATGGACTTTTCATCACAATGCTCCAGGACCTTGTCATCCCCATGCTCCATTTCCTGGTCATCACAATGCTCCAGGACCACTGTCATCACAACACTCCATGACACCTGACAACACAATGATCCGGGACTCTTGTCATCACAATGCTCCATTCCCTATTCATCACAATGCTCCATGACCCGTGTCATCACCATAATCCATGAATATTTTCAGCCAAGTGCTCCATGACCCTTGTCATCCCAATGATCCATGCGCTTTTCATCCCAATGCTCCATGACCCGTGTATTCACAATGCTCCGTGACGCTTGTCATCACAGTGCTCCATGACACATGTCATCACAATGCTCCATGCCTTTGTCAGCAAAATGCTACATGACCTTGTCATTATAATGCTCTATGCGCTTGTCATCTCAATACTCCATTTCCATTGTCATCAAAATTCCCCATGAACCTTGAGATCACATTGTTTCATGCCCTTGTCATCACAATGCTCCATGCTCCTTGAAGTCAAAATGATCCATGACCTCTGTCATCACAATGCTCCAAACCCTTGTGATCACATTGTTCCATAACACTTGTCATCACAACGCTCCATGATGCCTGTCATCACAATACTCCATGCCCTTTTCATCACAATGCTCCATGACCATTGTCATCACAATGCTCAATACACTTGTCATCACCATGCTCCCTGACACTTGTCATCAGAATGCTCCTGGAACCCTGTCAGGAAAAGGCTCCATGCCTTTTTTATCACAATGCCCCATGCCGTTTTCATCACAATGCTCCATGTCATTGTCATCAAAATACTCCACAAGCTTGTCATCAGAATGCTCCATGACCCTTGTCATCACAATTCTCCATGCACTTGTCAGCACAATGCTCCCTGACCCTTGTCATCACAATGCTCCAAGCCATTGTCATCACAATGCTCCATTACCTTTGTCATCAGAATCCTCCATGACACTTGGCATCACAATGCTCCATGCCATTGCCATCACAATGGGCCATTACATATGTCATCACCATGCTCCCTGATACCTGTCTTCACAATACTGCATGACATGGTCATCACAATGCTCCATGCCCTTGTCATCACAATGATCGATGACCCCTGACATCACAATGTTCCATAACAACTGTCATCAAAATATTCCATGACACTTTTCATCAAATTTCTCCATGACCCAGTCATCAGAATGCTCCCTGCCCTTCTCATCACAATGCACAATGCCCTTGCCATCAAAATGCTCCATGACCTTTGTCATCACAAAGATCCATGACCCTTGGCATCACAATGCTCCATGTCATTGTCATCACAATGCTCCATGAACGCTCTCATCACATTGCTCCAGGCCCTTGTCTTCACAAAACTCCATGGCACATGTCTTCAGAATGCTCCATGGCCTTCTCATCACAATGTTCCATGCCCTTCCCATCACAATGCTCCATTACCCAAGACATAACAATGCTCCATGACCCCTGCCATCACGATGTTCCATGGCCTTGTCTTCACAAAGCTCCTTGACCCTTCTCATCACAATGCTCCAAGAACCCTGTAATCACAATGCTCTATGCCCTTTTTCATCTCAATGATCCATGAACCCTGTCATCACAATGCACCATGCCCATCATCATAATGCTTCATGCTATTGTCATCACAATGAAATGAAAATGCTCCATGACCTCTGTCATAACAATGCTCCAAACCCTTGTGATCACAATATTCCGTAACACTTGTCAGCACAAAGCTCAATGACGCACGCTATCAGAATGCTCCTTGTTCTTCGCCTCACAATGCTCCATGCCCTTGTCATCACAATGTTCCAAGACCCCTGTAATCACAATGCTCCTTTCCCTTGTCATCAAAAAACTCCATGACGCATGTCATCAGAATGCTCCATGGCCTTCTCATCACAATGCTCCATGCCCTAGTCATCACAATGCTCCAAGACCCCTGTAATCACAATGTTCCATTTCCCTTTTCATCAGAATGCTCCCTGAGACTTGTCATCACAAGTCTCCATGGTCTTCTCATCACAATGCTCCAGGACCTTGTCATTACCATGCTCCATTCCCTTGTCATCACAATGCTCCATGAACCCTGTCATCACAATAATCCATGATTATTTTCATCCCAATGATCCACGACCTACTCATCCAATGTTCCATGGCCAATATCATCACAATGCTCCATGACCACTGTCTTCACAACACTCCATGACACCTGACAAAACAGTGATACGGGACTCTTGTCATCACAATGCTCCATTCCCTAGTCATCACAGTGCTCCATGACACCTGTCATCACAACACTCCATGACACCTGACAACACAATGATCCGGGACTCTTGTCATCACAATGCTCCATTCCCTATTCATCACAATGCTCCATGACCCGTGTCATCACCATAATCCATGAATATTTTCAGCCAAGTGCTCCATGACCCTTGTCATCCCAATGATCCATGCGCTTTTCATCCCAATGCTCCATGACCCGTGTATTCACAATGCTCCGTGACGCTTGTCATCACAGTGCTCCATGACACATGTCATCACAATGCTCCATGCCTTTGTCAGCAAAATGCTACATGACCTTGTCATTATAATGCTCTATGCGCTTGTCATCTCAATACTCCATTTCCATTGTCATCAAAATTCCCCATGAACCTTGAGATCACATTGTTTCATGTCCTTGTCATCACAATGCTCCATGCTCCTTGAAGTCAAAATGATCCATGACCTCTGTCATCACAATGCTCCAAACCCTTGTGATCACATTGTTCCATAACACTTGTCATCACAACGCTCCATGATGCCTGTCATCACAATACTCCATGCCCTTTTCATCACAATGCTCCATGACCATTGTCATCACAATGCTCAATACACTTGTCATCACCATGCTCCCTGACACTTGTCATCAGAATGCTCCTGGAACCCTGTCAGGAAAAGGCTCCATGCCTTTTTTATCACAATGCCCCATGCCGTTTTCATCACAATGCTCCATGTCATTGTCATCAAAATACTCCACAAGCTTGTCATCAGAATGCTCCATGACCCTTGTCATCACAATTCTCCATGCACTTGTCAGCACAATGCTCCCTGACCCTTGTCATCACAATGCTCCAAGCCATTGTCATCACAATGCTCCATTACCTTTGTCATCAGAATCCTCCATGACACTTGGCATCACAATGATCCATGCCATTGCCATCACAATGGGCCATTACATATGTCATCACCATGCTCCCTGATACCTGTCTTCACAATACTGCATGACATGGTCATCACAATGCTCCATGCCCTTGTCATCACAATGTTCGATGACCCCTGACATCACAATGTTCCATAACAACTGTCATCAAAATATTCCATGACACTTTTCATCAAATTTCTCCATGACCCAGTCATCAGAATGCTCCCTGCCCTTCTCATCACAATGCACAATGCCCTTGCCATCAAAATGCTCCATGACCTTTGTCATCACAAAGATCCATGACCCTTGGCATCACAATGCTCCATGTCATTGTCATCACAATGCTCCATGAACGCTCTCATCACATTGCTCCAGGCCCTTGTCTTCACAAAACTCCATGACACATGTCTTCAGAATGCTCCATGGCCTTCTCATCACAATGTTCCATGCCCTTCCCATCACAATGCTCCATTACCCAAGACATAACAATGTTCCATGACCCCTGCCATCACGATGTTCCATGGCCTTGTCTTCACAAAGCTCCTTGACCCTTCTCATCACAATGCTCCAAGAACCCTGTAATCACAATGCTCTATGCCCTTTTTCATCTCAATGATCCATGAACCCTGTCATCACAATGCACCATGCCCATCATCATAATGCTTCATGCTATTGTCATCACAATGAAATGAAAATGCTCCATGACCTCTGTCATAACAATGCTCCAAACCCTTGTGATCACAATATTCCGTAACACTTGTCAGCACAAAGCTCAATGACGCACGCTATCAGAATGCTCCTTGTTCTTCGCCTCACAATGCTCCATGCCCTTGTCATCACAATGTTCCAAGACCCCTGTAATCACAATGCTCCTTTCCCTTGTCATCAAAAAACTCCATGACGCATGTCATCAGAATGCTCCATGGCCTTCTCATCACAATGCTCCATGCCCTAGTCATCACAATGCTCCAAGACCCCTGTAATCACAATGTTCCATTTCCCTTTTCATCAGAATGCTCCCTGAGACTTGTCATCACAAGTCTCCATGGTCTTCTCATCACAATGCTCCAGGACCTTGTCATTACCATGCTCCATTCCCTTGTCATCACAATGCTCCATGACCCCTGTCATCACAATAATCCATGATTATTTTCATCCCAATGATCCACGACCTACTCATCCAATGCTCCATGGCCAATATCATCACAATGCTCCATGACCACTGTCTTCACAACACTCCATGACACCTGACAAAACAGTGATACGGGACTCTTGTCATCACAATGCTCCATTCCCTAGTCATCACAGTGCTCCATGACCCCTGTCATCACAACACTCCATGAACATTTTCAGCCCATTTTTCCATGACATTTATCATCACAGTGATCCATGCCCTTGTCATCCAAATGCTCCATGACCCCTGTATTCACAATGCTCCGTGACCGTTGTCATCACAGTGCTCCATGACACCTGTCATCAAAATGCTCCATGCCTTTGTCAGCAAAATGCTACATGACATTGTCATTACAATGCTCTATGCGCTTGTCATCACAATACTCCTTTTCCATTTTCATCACAATCCTCCATGAACATTGGGATCACATTGCTTCATGCCCTTTTCATCAAAATGATCCATGCTCCTTGAAATCAAAATGGTCCATGGCCTCTCTCATCACAATGCTCCAAACACTTGTGATCACAGTGTTCCATAACACTTGTCATCACAGCGCTACATGATGCCTGTCATCACAGTACTCCATGCCCTTTTCATCACAATGCTCCATGACATTTGTCATTACAATGCTCAATACACTTGTCATCAAAATGCTCCCTGACACTTGTTGTCTGTATGCTCCTTGAACCCTATCATGAAAAGGCTCCATGCCTTTTTCATCACAATGATCCATGCCCTTTTCATGACAATGCTCCAAGACCAATGTAATCACAATGCTCCATGCCCTTGTCATCAAAAAACTCCATGACACATGTCATCAGAATGCTCCATGGCATTCTCATCAAAATGCTCCATGCCCTAGTCATCAGAATGCTCCAAGACCCCTGAAATCACAATGCTCCAGGCCCCTTTTCATCAGAATGCTCCATGAGACTTGTCATCACAACTCTTCATGGTCTTCTCATAACAGTCCTCCAGGACCTTGTCATCCCCATGCTCCATTCCCTTGTTATCACAATGCTCCAGGACCACTGTCATCACAACACTCCATGACACCTGACAACACAATGATCCGGGACTCTTGTCATCACAATGCTCCATTCCATAGTCATCACAATGCTCCATGACCCGTGTCATCACAATACTCCATGAACATTTTCAGCCAAGTGCTCCATGACACTTGTCATCTCAATGATCCTTGACTTTGTCATCCCAATGCTCCATGACACCTGTATTCACAATGCTGCGTGACGCTTGTCATCACAGTGCTCCATGACACATGTCATCACAATGCTCCATGCCCTTGTCATCACAATGCTCCACGACCCTTGTAATCACAATGCTCCATGCCCCTTTTCATCTCAATGCTCCATGAACCCTGTCATCACAATGCACCATGCCCATCAACATAATGCTTCAGGCTATTGTCATCACAATGAAATCAATTTTCTCCATGACCTCTGTCATCATAATGCTCCAAAACCTTGTGATCACAATGTTCCATAACACTTATCATCACAATTCCCCATGACGCTCATCATCACAATTATCCATGGTCTTCTATTAACTATGATCCATGATCTTTGTCATCACAATGCTGAATACATTTTTCATCACAATGCTCCCAGACACTTGTCGTCAGTATGCTCCTTGAACCCTGTCATGACAAGGTTCTATGCAATTTTCATAACAGTGACCCAGGCATTTTCATCACAATGCTCCAAGATCCCTATAATCACAGTGCTCCATGCCCGTGTCATCACAAAACTCCATGATGCATGTCATCAGAATGCTCCATGGCCTTCTCATCACAATGTTCCATGCCCTAGTCATCACAATGCTCCCAGACCTCTGTAATCACAATGTTCCATGTCCCTTTTCATCAGAATGCTCCATGAGACTTGTCATCACAAGTCTCCATGGTCTTCTCATCAGAATGCTCCAGGACCTTGTCATCACCATGCTCCATTCCCTTGTCATCACAATGCTCCATGACTGAATATTTTCAGCCCAATGCTCCATGAACTACTCATCACAATGCTCCCTGGCCAATATCATCACAATGCTCCATGACCACTGTCATCACAACACTCCATGACACCTGACAACACAATGATCCGGGACTCTTTTCATCACAATGCTCCATTCCCTAGTCATCACAATGCTCCATGACCCCAGTCATCACAACACTCCATGAACATTTTCAGCCCAGTGCTCCATGACACTTGTCATCATAATGATCCATGCCCTTGTCATCCCAATGCTCCAAGACCACTGTATTCACAATGCTCCTTGACGCTTGTCATCACCGTGCTCCATGACACCTGTCATCACAATGCTCCATGCATTTGTCAGCAAAATGCTACATTACCTTATCATTACAATGCTCTATGCGCTTGTCATCACAATACTCCATTTCCATTTTCATCACAATCATCCATGAACATTGGGATCACATTGCTTCATGCCCTTGTCATCACAATGCTCCATGCTCCTTGAAATCAAAATGATCCATGACTTCTCTCATCACAATGCTCCAAACCCTTGTGATCACAGTGTTCCATAACACTTGTCATCACAATGCTCCATGATGCCTGTCATCACAATACTCCATGCCCTTTTCATCACAATGCTCCATGACCTTTGTCATCACAATGCTCAATACACTTGTCATCACAATGCTCCCTGACACTTGTCATCACAATGCTCCTTGAATCCTGTCACGAAAAGGCTCCATGCAATTTTCATCACAAAGCCCCATGCTGTTTTCATCAAAATGCTCCATGCCATTGTCATCAAAATACTCCACAAGCTTGTCATCAGAATGCTCCATGACCCTTGTCATCACAATTCTCCATGCACTTGTCAGCACAATGCTCCCTGACCCTTGTCATCACAATGCTCCAAGCCATTGTCATCACAATGCTCCATTACCTTTGGCATCAGAATCCTCCATGACACTTGGCATCACAATGCTCCATGCCATTGTCATCACAATGGGCCATTACATATGTCATCACAATGCTCCCTGACACCTCTCTTCACAATACTGCATGACCTCGACATCACAATGCTCCATGCCCTTGTCATCACAATGCGCCATTCCAAATGTCATCGCAATAATCCATGCAACTTATTAGACCAATGTTCCATGCACTTGTCATCACAATGCTCCATGCCCTTTTTTTCAAAATGCTCCATGACCCCTGTCATCACAATGCTCCGTGACTCCAGTCACCACAATGTTTCATGACCTTTGTCATCACAATGGTCCCTGCCCTCGTCATCAACAGTCTCTCTGACGTTTTTAACCACAATGCTACATGAACTTTTCATCAAAATGCTCTTTGACCCTTGTCATCACAATGCTCCATGCACTTGTCAGCACAATGCTCCATGACTCATGTCATCACAATGCACCATGACCTTGTCTTCAGAGTGCTCCACAATCTTGTAATCACATTGCTACTTAAAATTTGTCATCACAATGCTCCATGCACTTCTCATCAAAATGCTCTCTCACCATTGATATCAGAATGCTACATCACTATTTTTCACAATACTCCCTCACCCTGTCATCACAATGTTCCATTACTCCTGTCATCACAATGCTACATGCACTTATCATCACAATTTTCGATGACCCCTGACATCACAATGTTCCATAACACCTGTCATCAAAATATTCCATGGCACTTTTCATCAAATTGCTCCATGACCATGTCATCACAATTCTGCCTGCCCTTCTCATCACAATGCACAACGCCCTTGCCATCAAAATGCTCCATGATCTTTGTCATCACAAAGATCCATGACCCTTGGCATCACAAGGCTCCATGTCATTGTCATCACAATGCTGCATGAACCCTCTCATCACATTGCTCCAGGCCCTTGTCTTCACAAAGCTCTATGACACATGTCATCAGAATGCTCCATGGCATTCTCCTCACAATGCTCCATGCCCTTGCCATCACAATGCTCCATTACGCAAGACATAACAATGCTCCATGACCCCTGCCATCACGATGTTCCATGGCCTTGTCATCACAAAGCTCCATGACCCTTCTCATCACAATGCTCCAAGAACCCTGTAATTACAATGCTCTATGCCCTTTTTCATCTCAATGATCCATGAACCCTGTCATCACAATGCACCACGCCCATCATCATAATGCTTCATGCTATTGTCATCACAATGAAATCAAAATGCTCCATGACCTCTGTCATAACAATGCTCCAAACCCTTGTGATCACAATATTCCATAACACTTGTCATCACAGTGCCCCATGACACTCGTCATCACAATTATCCATGGTCTTCTCATCACAATGCTCCATGACCTTTGTCAACACAATGCTCAATACACTTGTCATCAAAATGCTCCCTGACACTTGTTGTCTGTATGCTCCTTGAACCCTGTCATGACAAGGCTCCATGCCTTTTTCATCACAATGATCCATGCCCTTTTCCTCACAATGCTCCAAGAACCCTTTAAACACAATGCTCCATGCCCTTGTCATCACAAAGCTCAATGAAATATGTCTTCAGAATGCTCCTTGGCCTTCTCCTCACAATGCTCCATGCCCATGTCATCACAATGATCCAAGACCCCTGTAATCACAATGGTCCATGCCCCTTTTCATCAGTATGCTCCATGAGATTTGTCATCACAAGTCTCTATGGATTTCTCATCACAATGCTCCAGGACCTTGTCATCACAATGCTTCACGACCTTGTTCTGAAAATTCTCAATGGCCCTTGTCATCATAATGCTCCAAGCCCTATTCCTCAAAATGCTCCATTATATATGTCATCAAAATCCTCCATTACATTTGGCATCACAATGCTCCCTGCCATTCTCATTGCAATGGACCTTGACATATGTCATCACAATGCTCCCTGACACCTGTCTTCACAATACTCCATGACCTTCTCATCACAATGATCCATGCCCTTTTCATCACAATGATCCAAGTCCCATGTAATCACAATGCTCCATGCCCTTATCATCACAAAACACAATGACGCTTGCCATCAGGATTCTCCTTTGTCTTCTACTCACTATGCTCCATGCCCTTGTCATCACAATGTTCCAAGACCCCTGTAATCACAATGCTCCATGCCCCTTTTCTTCAGTATGCTCCATGAGACTTGTCATCACAAGGATCCATGGTTTTGTCATCACAATGCTCCAGGACATTGTCATCACAATGCTTCACGACCTTGTCATGAAAATTTCTAATGGCCCTCATCATCATAATGCTCCAAGCCCTAATGATAACAATGCTCTATTATATTTGTCATCACAATTCTCCATTACATTTGGCATCACAATGCTCCATGCCATTTTCATCGCAATGGCCCATGACATATGTCATCACAATGCTCCCTGACACCTGTCTTCACAATACTCCATGACCTTCTCATCACAATGCTCCATGCCCTTGTCATCACAATGCACCATGTCCACTCTCATCACAATAATCTATGAAACTTCTCAGACCAATGCTCCATGCCCGTGTCATCACAATCGTCCATGACCCCTGTCATCACAATGCTCCGTGACTCCAGTCATCACAATGCTTCATAACGTTTGTCATCACAATGGTCCATGCCCGTGTCATCAAAATGCTCCCTGACACTTGTTGTCTGTATGCTCCTTGAACCCTGTCATGACAAGGCTCCATGCCTTTTTCATCACAATGATCCATGCCCTTTTCATCTAAATGCTCCAAGACCAATGTAATCTCAATCTCCATGCCATTGTCATCACAAAGCTCAATGACACATGCCATTAGAATGCTCCGTGGTCTTCTCCTCACAATGCTCCATGCCCTTGTCATCACAATGTACCAAGACCCCTGTAATCACAATACTCCATGGCCTTGTCATCAAAAAACTCCATGACGCATGTCATCAGAATGCCCCATGGCCTTCTAATCACAAAGCTCCATGCGGTAGTCATCACAATGGTCCAAGACCCCTGTAATCACAATGATTCATGCCCCTTTTCATCAGAATGTTCCATGAGAATTGTAATCACAAGTGTTCATGGACTTTTCATCACAATGCTCCAGGACTTTGTCATCCCCATGCTCCATTTCCTGGTCATCACAATGCTCCAGGACCACTGTCATCACAACACTCCATGACACCTGACAACACAATGATCCGGGACTCTTGTCATCACAATGCTCCATTCCCTATTCATCACAATGCTCCATGACCCGTGTCATCACCATAATCCATGAATATTTTCAGCCAAGTGCTCCATGACCCTTGTCATCCCAATGATCCATGCACTTTTCATCCCAATGCTCCATGACCCGTGTATTCACAATGCTCCGTGACGCTTGTCATCACAGTGCTCCATGACACATGTCATCACAATGCTCCATGCCTTTGTCAGCAAAATGCTACATGACCTTGTCATTATAATGCTCTATGCGCTTGTCATCTCAATACTCCATTTCCATTGTCATCAAAATTCCCCATGAACCTTGAGATCACATTGTTTCATGCCCTTGTCATCACAATGCTCCATACTCCTTGAAGTCAAAATGATCCATGACCTCTGTCATCACAATGCTCCAAACCCTTGTGATCACATTGTTCCATAACACTTGTCATCACAACGCTCCATGATGCCTGTCATCACAATACTCCATGCCCTTTTCATCACAATGCTCCATGACCATTGTCATCACAATGCTCAATACACTTGTCATCACCATGCTCCCTGACACTTGTCATCAGAATGCTCCTGGAACCCTGTCAGGAAAAGGCTCCATGCCTTTTTTATCACAATGCCCCATGCCGTTTTCATCACAATGCTCCATGTCATTGTCATCAAAATACTCCACAAGCTTGTCATCAGAATGCTCCATGACCCTTGTCATCACAATTCTCCATGCACTTGTCAGCACAATGCTCCCTGACCCTTGTCATCACAATGCTCCAAGCCATTGTCATCACAATGCTCCATTACCTTTGTCATCAGAATCCTCCATGACACTTGGCATCACAATGATCCATGCCATTGCCATCACAATGGGCCATTACATATGTCATCACCATGCTCCCTGATACCTGTCTTCACAATACTGCATGACATGGTCATCACAATGCTCCATGTCCTTGTCATCACAATGTTCGATGACCCCTGACATCACAATGTTCCATAACAACTGTCATCAAAATATTCCATGACACTTTTCATCAAATTTCTCCATGACCCAGTCATCAGAATGCTCCCTGCCCTTCTCATCACAATGCACAATGCCCTTGCCATCAAAATGCTCCATGACCTTTGTCATCACAAAGATCCATGACCCTTGGCATCACAATGCTCCATGTCATTGTCATCACAATGCTCCATGAACGCTCTCATCACATTGCTCCAGGCCCTTGTCTTCACAAAACTCCATGACACATGTCTTCAGAATGCTCCATGGCCTTCTCATCACAATGTTCCATGCCCTTCCCATCACAATGCTCCATTACCCAAGACATAACAATGTTCCATGACCCCTGCCATCACGATGTTCCATGGCCTTGTCTTCACAAAGCTCCTTGACCCTTCTCATCACAATGCTCCAAGAACCCTGTAATCACAATGCTCTATGCCCTTTTTCATCTCAATGATCCATGAACCCTGTCATCACAATGCACCACGCCCATCATCATAATGCTTCATGCTATTGTCATCACAATGAAATCAAAATGCTCCATGACCTCTGTCATAACAATGCTCCAAACCCTTGTGATCACAATATTCCGTAACACTTGTCAGCACAAAGCTCAATGACGCACGCTATCAGAATGCTCCTTGTTCTTCGCCTCACAATGCTCCATGCCCTTGTCATCACAATGTTCCAAGACCCCTGTAATCACAATGCTCCTTTCCCTTGTCATCAAAAAACTCCATGACGCATGTCATCAGAATGCTCCATGGCCTTCTCATCACAATGCTCCATGCCCTAGTCATCACAATGCTCCAAGACCCCTGTAATCACAATGTTCCATTTCCCTTTTCATCAGAATGCTCCCTGAGACTTGTCATCACAAGTCTCCATGGTCTTCTCATCACAATGCTCCAGGACCTTGTCATTACCATGCTCCATTCCCTTGTCATCACAATGCTCCATGACCCCTGTCATCACAATAATCCATGATTATTTTCATCCCAATGATCCACGACCTACTCATCCAATGCTCCATGGCCAATATCATCACAATGCTCCATGACCACTGTCTTCACAACACTCCATGACACCTGACAAAACAGTGATACGGGACTCTTGTCATCACAATGCTCCATTCCCTAGTCATCACAGTGCTCCATGACCCCTGTCATCACAACACTCCATGAACATTTTCAGCCCATTTTTCCATGACATTTATCATCACAATGATCCATGCCCTTGTCATCCAAATGCTCCATGACCCCTGTATTCACAATGCTCCGTGACCGTTGTCATCACAGTGCTCCATGACACCTGTCATCAAAATGCTCCATGCCTTTGTCAGCAAAATGCTACATGACATTGTCATTACAATGCTCTATGCGCTTGTCATCACAATACTCCTTTTCCATTTTCATCACAATCCTCCATGAACATTGGGATCACATTGCTTCATGCCCTTTTCATCAAAATGATCCATGCTCCTTGAAATCAAAATGGTCCATGGCCTCTCTCATCACAATGCTCCAAACACTTGTGATCACAGTGTTCCATAACACTTGTCATCACAGCGCTACATGATGCCTGTCATCACAGTACTCCATGCCCTTTTCATCACAATGCTCCATGACATTTGTCATTACAATGCTCAATACACTTGTCATCAAAATGCTCCCTGACACTTGTTGTCTGTATGCTCCTTGAACCCTATCATGAAAAGGCTCCATGCCTTTTTCATCACAATGATCCATGCCCTTTTCATGACAATGCTCCAAGACCAATGTAATCACAATGCTCCATGCCCTTGTCATCAAAAAACTCCATGACACATGTCATCAGAATGCTCCATGGCATTCTCATCAAAATGCTCCATGCCCTAGTCATCAGAATGCTCCAAGACCCCTGAAATCACAATGCTCCAGGCCCCTTTTCATCAGAATGCTCCATGAGACTTGTCATCACAACTCTTCATGGTCTTCTCATAACAGTCCTCCAGGACCTTGTCATCCCCATGCTCCATTCCCTTGTTATCACAATGCTCCAGGACCACTGTCATCACAACACTCCATGACACCTGACAACACAATGATCCGGGACTCTTGTCATCACAATGCTCCATTCCATAGTCATCACAATGCTCCATGACCCGTGTCATCACAATACTCCATGAACATTTTCAGCCAAGTGCTCCATGACACTTGTCATCTCAATGATCCTTGACTTTGTCATCCCAATGCTCCATGACACCTGTATTCACAATGCTGCGTGACGCTTGTCATCACAGTGCTCCATGACACATGTCATCACAATGCTCCATGCCCTTGTCATCACAATGCTCCACGACCCTTGTAATCACAATGCTCCATGCCCCTTTTCATCTCAATGCTCCATGAACCCTGTCATCACAATGCACCATGCCCATCAACATAATGCTTCAGGCTATTGTCATCACAATGAAATCAATTTTCTCCATGACCTCTGTCATCATAATGCTCCAAAACCTTGTGATCACAATGTTCCATAACACTTATCATCACAATTCCCCATGACGCTCATCATCACAATTATCCATGGTCTTCTATTAACTATGATCCATGATCTTTGTCATCACAATGCTGAATACATTTTTCATCACAATGCTCCCAGACACTTGTCGTCAGTATGCTCCTTGAACCCTGTCATGACAAGGTTCTATGCAATTTTCATAACAGTGACCCAGGCATTTTCATCACAATGCTCCAAGATCCCTATAATCACAATGCTCCATGCCCGTGTCATCACAAAACTCCATGATGCATGTCATCAGAATTCTCCATGGCCTTCTCATCACAATGTTCCATGCCCTAGTCATCACAATGCTCCCAGACCTCTGTAATCACAATGTTCCATGTCCCTTTTCATCAGAATGCTCCATGAGACTTGTCATCACAAGTCTCCATGGTCTTCTCATCAGAATGCTCCAGGACCTTGTCATCACCATGCTCCATTCCCTTGTCATCACAATGCTCCATGACCACTGTCGTCACAATAATCCATGAATATTTTCAGCCCAATGCTCCATGAACTACTCATCACAATGCTCCCTGGCCAATATCATCACAATGCTCCATGACCACTGTCATCACAACACTCCATGACACCTGACAACACAATGATCCGGGACTCTTTTCATCACAATGCTCCATTCCCTAGTCATCACAATGCTCCATGACCCCAGTCATCACAACACTCCATGAACATTTTCAGCCCAGTGCTCCATGACCCTTGTCATCATAATGATCCATGCCCTTGTCATCCCAATGCTCCATGACCACTGTATTCACAATGCTCCTTGACGCTTGTCATCACCGTGCTCCATGACACCTGTCATCACAATGCTCCATGCATTTGTCAGCAAAATGCTACATTACCTTATCATTACAATGCTCTATGCGCTTGTCATCACAATACTCCATTTCCATTTTCATCACAATCATCCATGAACATTGGGATCACATTGCTTCATGCCCTTGTCATCACAATGCTCCATGCTCCTTGAAATCAAAATGATCCATGACTTCTCTCATCACAATGCTCCAAACCCTTGTGATCACAGTGTTCCATAACACTTGTCATCACAATGCTCCATGATGCCTGTCATCACAATACTCCATGCCCTTTTCATCACAATGCTCCATGACCTTTGTCATCACAATGCTCAATACACTTGTCATCACAATGCTCCCTGACACTTGTCATCACAATGCTCCTTGAATCCTGTCACGAAAAGGCTCCATGCAATTTTCATCACAAAGCCCCATGCTGTTTTCATCAAAATGCTCCATGCCATTGTCATCAAAATACTCCACAAGCTTGTCATCAGAATGCTCCATGACCCTTGTCATCACAATTCTCCATGCACTTGTCAGCACAATGCTCCCTGACCCTTGTCATCACAATGCTCCAAGCCATTGTCATCACAATGCTCCATTACCTTTGGCATCAGAATCCTCCATGACACTTGGCATCACAATGCTCCATGCCATTGTCATCACAATGGGCCATTACATATGTCATCACAATGCTCCCTGACACCTCTCTTCACAATACTGCATGACCTCGACATCACAATGCTCCATGCCCTTGTCATCACAATGCGCCATTCCAAATGTCATCGCAATAATCCATGCAACTTATTAGACCAATGTTCCATGCACTTGTCATCACAATGCTCCATGCCCTTTTTTTCAAAATGCTCCATGACCCCTGTCATCACAATGCTCCGTGACTCCAGTCACCACAATGTTTCATGACCTTTGTCATCACAATGGTCCCTGCCCTCGTCATCAACAGTCTCTCTGACGTTTTTAACCACAATGCTACATGAACTTTTCATCAAAATGCTCTTTGACCCTTGTCATCACAATGCTCCATGCACTTGTCAGCACAATGCTCCATGACTCATGTCATCACAATGCACCATGACCTTGTCTTCAGAGTGCTCCACAATCTTGTAATCACATTGCTACTTAAAATTTGTCATCACAATGCTCCATGCACTTCTCATCAAAATGCTCTCTCACCATTGATATCAGAATGCTACATCACTATTTTTCACAATACTCCCTCACCCTGTCATCACAATGTTCCATTACTCCTGTCATCACAATGCTACATGCACTTATCATCACAATTTTCGATGACCCCTGACATCACAATGTTCCATAACACCTGTCATCAAAATATTCCATGGCACTTTTCATCAAATTGCTCCATGACCATGTCATCACAATTCTGCCTGCCCTTCTCATCACAATGCACAACGCCCTTGCCATCAAAATGCTCCATGATCTTTGTCATCACAAAGATCCATGACCCTTGGCATCACAAGGCTCCATGTCATTGTCATCACAATGCTGCATGAACCCTCTCATCACATTGCTCCAGGCCCTTGTCTTCACAAAGCTCTATGACACATGTCATCAGAATGCTCCATGGCATTCTCCTCACAATGCTCCATGCCCTTGCCATCACAATGCTCCATTACGCAAGACATAACAATGCTCCATGACCCCTGCCATCACGATGTTCCATGGCCTTGTCATCACAAAGCTCCATGACCCTTCTCATCACAATGCTCCAAGAACCCTGTAATTACAATGCTCTATGCCCTTTTTCATCTCAATGATCCATGAACCCTGTCATCACAATGCACCACGCCCATCATCATAATGCTTCATGCTATTGTCATCACAATGAAATCAAAATGCTCCATGACCTCTGTCATAACAATGCTCCAAACCCTTGTGATCACAATATTCCATAACACTTGTCATCACAGTGCCCCATGACACTCGTCATCACAATTATCCATGGTCTTCTCATCACAATGCTCCATGACCTTTGTCAACACAATGCTCAATACACTTGTCATCAAAATGCTCCCTGACACTTGTTGTCTGTATGCTCCTTGAACCCTGTCATGACAAGGCTCCATGCCTTTTTCATCACAATGATCCATGCCCTTTTCCTCACAATGCTCCAAGAACCCTTTAAACACAATGCTCCATGCCCTTGTCATCACAAAGCTCAATGAAATATGTCTTCAGAATGCTCCTTGGCCTTCTCCTCACAATGCTCCATGCCCATGTCATCACAATGATCCAAGACCCCTGTAATCACAATGGTCCATGCCCCTTTTCATCAGTATGCTCCATGAGATTTGTCATCACAAGTCTCTATGGATTTCTCATCACAATGCTCCAGGACCTTGTCATCACAATGCTTCACGACCTTGTTCTGAAAATTCTCAATGGCCCTTGTCATCATAATGCTCCAAGCCCTATTCCTCAAAATGCTCCATTATATATGTCATCAAAATCCTCCATTACATTTGGCATCACAATACTCCCTGCCATTCTCATTGCAATGGACCTTGACATATGTCATCACAATGCTCCCTGACACCTGTCTTCACAATACTCCATGACCTTCTCATCACAATGATCCATGCCCTTTTCATCACAATGATCCAAGTCCCATGTAATCACAATGCTCCATGCCCTTATCATCACAAAACACAATGACGCTTGCCATCAGGATTCTCCTTTGTCTTCTACTCACTATGCTCCATGCCCTTGTCATCACAATGTTCCAAGACCCCTGTAATCACAATGCTCCATGCCCCTTTTCTTCAGTATGCTCCATGAGACTTGTCATCACAAGGATCCATGGTTTTGTCATCACAATGCTCCAGGACATTGTCATCACAATGCTTCACGACCTTGTCATGAAAATTTCTAATGGCCCTCGTCATCATAATGCTCCAAGCCCTAATCATAACAATGCTCTATTATATTTGTCATCACAATTCTCCATTACATTTGGCATCACAATGCTCCATGCCATTTTCATCGCAATGGCCCATGACATATGTCATCACAATGCTCCCTGACACCTGTCTTCACAATACTCCATGACCTTCTCATCACAATGCTCCATGCCCTTGTCATCACAATGCACCATGTCCACTCTCATCACAATAATCTATGAAACTTCTCAGACCAATGCTCCATGCCCGTGTCATCACAATCGTCCATGACCCCTGTCATCACAATGCTCCGTGACTCCAGTCATCACAATGCTTCATAACGTTTGTCATCACAATGGTCCATGCCCGTGTCATCAAAATGCTCCCTGACACTTGTTGTCTGTATGCTCCTTGAACCCTGTCATGACAAGGCTCCATGCCTTTTTCATCACAATGATCCATGCCCTTTTCATCTAAATGCTCCAAGACCAATGTAATCTCAATCTCCATGCCATTGTCATCACAAAGCTCAATGACACATGCCATTAGAATGCTCCGTGGTCTTCTCCTCACAATGCTCCATGCCCTTGTCATCACAATGTACCAAGACCCCTGTAATCACAATACTCCATGGCCTTGTCATCAAAAAACTCCATGACGCATGTCATCAGAATGCTCCATGGCCTTCTAATCACAAAGCTCCATGCGGTAGTCATCACAATGGTCCAAGACCCCTGTAATCACAATGATTCATGCCCCTTTTCATCAGAATGTTCCATGAGAATTGTAATCACAAGTGTTCATGGACTTTTCATCACAATGCTCCAGGACTTTGTCATCCCCATGCTCCATTTCCTGGTCATCACAATGCTCCAGGACCACTGTCATCACAACACTCCATGACACCTGACAACACAATGATCCGGGACTCTTGTCATCACAATGCTCCATTCCCTATTCATCACAATGCTCCATGACCCGTGTCATCACCATAATCCATGAATATTTTCAGCCAAGTGCTCCATGACCCTTGTCATCCCAATGATCCATGCACTTTTCATCCCAATGCTCCATGACCCGTGTATTCACAATGCTCCGTGACGCTTGTCATCACAGTGCTCCATGACACATGTCATCACAATGCTCCATGCCTTTGTCAGCAAAATGCTACATGACCTTGTCATTATAATTCTCTATGCGCTTGTCATCTCAATACTCCATTTCCATTGTCATCAAAATTCCCCATGAACCTTGAGATCACATTGTTTCATGCCCTTGTCATCACAATGCTCCATACTCCTTGAAGTCAAAATGATCCATGACCTCTGTCATCACAATGCTCCAAACCCTTGTGATCACATTGTTCCATAACACTTGTCATCACAACGCTCCATGATGCCTGTCATCACAATACTCCATGCCCTTTTCATCACAATGCTCCATGACCATTGTCATCACAATGCTCAATACACTTGTCATCACCATGCTCCCTGACACTTGTCATCAGAATGCTCCTGGAACCCTGTCAGGAAAAGGCTCCATGCCTTTTTTATCACAATGCCCCATGCCGTTTTCATCACAATGCTCCATGTCATTGTCATCAAAATACTCCACAAGCTTGTCATCAGAATGCTCCATGACCCTTGTCATCACAATTCTCCATGCACTTGTCAGCACAATGCTCCCTGACCCTTGTCATCACAATGCTCCAAGCCATTGTCATCACAATGCTCCATTACCTTTGTCATCAGAATCCTCCATGACACTTGGCATCACAATGCTCCATGCCATTGCCATCACAATGGGCCATTACATATGTCATCACCATGCTCCCTGATACCTGTCTTCACAATACTGCATGACATGGTCATCACAATGCTCCATGCCCTTGTCATCACAATGTTCGATGACCCCTGACATCACAATGTTCCATAACAACTGTCATCAAAATGTTCCATGACACTTTTCATCAAATTTCTCCATGACCCAGTCATCAGAATGCTCCCTGCCCTTCTCATCACAATGCACAATGCCCTTGCCATCAAAATGCTCCATGACCTTTGTCATCACAAAGATCCATGACCCTTGGCATCACAATGCTCCATGTCATTGTCATCACAATGCTCCATGAACGCTCTCATCACATTGCTCCAGGCCCTTGTCTTCACAAAACTCCATGACACATGTCTTCAGAATGCTCCATGGCCTTCTCATCACAATGTTCCATGCCCTTCCCATCACAATGCTCCATTACCCAAGACATAACAATGTTCCATGACCCCTGCCATCACGATGTTCCATGGCCTTGTCTTCACAAAGCTCCTTGACCCTTCTCATCACAATGCTCCAAGAACCCTGTAATCACAATGCTCTATGCCCTTTTTCATCTCAATGATCCATGAACCCTGTCATCACAATGCACCACGCCCATCATCATAATGCTTCATGCTATTGTCATCACAATGAAATCAAAATGCTCCATGACCTCTGTCATAACAATGCTCCAAACCCTTGTGATCACAATATTCCGTAACACTTGTCAGCACAAAGCTCAATGACGCACGCTATCAGAATGCTCCTTGTTCTTCGCCTCACAATGCTCCATGCCCTTGTCATCACAATGTTCCAAGACCCCTGTAATCACAATGCTCCTTTCCCTTGTCATCAAAAAACTCCATGACGCATGTCATCAGAATGCTCCATGGCCTTCTCATCACAATGCTCCATGCCCTAGTCATCACAATGCTCCAAGACCCCTGTAATCACAATGTTCCATTTCCCTTTTCATCAGAATGCTCCCTGAGACTTGTCATCACAAGTCTCCATGGTCTTCTCATCACAATGCTCCAGGACCTTGTCATTACCATGCTCCATTCCCTTGTCATCACAATGCTCCATGACCCCTGTCATCACAATAATCCATGATTATTTTCATCCCAATGATCCACGACCTACTCATCCAATGCTCCATGGCCAATATCATCACAATGCTCCATGACCACTGTCTTCACAACACTCCATGACACCTGACAAAACAGTGATACGGGACTCTTGTCATCACAATGCTCCATTCCCTAGTCATCACAGTGCTCCATGACCCCTGTCATCACAACACTCCATGAACATTTTCAGCCCATTTTTCCATGACATTTATCATCACAATGATCCATGCCCTTGTCATCCAAATGCTCCATGACCCCTGTATTCACAATGCTCCGTGACCGTTGTCATCACAGTGCTCCATGACACCTGTCATCAAAATGCTCCATGCCTTTGTCAGCAAAATGCTACATGACATTGTCATTACAATGCTCTATGCGCTTGTCATCACAATACTCCTTTTCCATTTTCATCACAATCCTCCATGAACATTGGGATCACATTGCTTCATGCCCTTTTCATCAAAATGATCCATGCTCCTTGAAATCAAAATGGTCCATGGCCTCTCTCATCACAATGCTCCAAACACTTGTGATCACAGTGTTCCATAACACTTGTCATCACAGCGCTACATGATGCCTGTCATCACAGTACTCCATGCCCTTTTCATCACAATGCTCCATGACATTTGTCATTACAATGCTCAATACACTTGTCATCAAAATGCTCCCTGACACTTGTTGTCTGTATGCTCCTTGAACCCTATCATGAAAAGGCTCCATGCCTTTTTCATCACAATGATCCATGCCCTTTTCATGACAATGCTCCAAGACCAATGTAATCACAATGCTCCATGCCCTTGTCATCAAAAAACTCCATGACACATGTCATCAGAATGCTCCATGGCATTCTCATCAAAATGCTCCATGCCCTAGTCATCAGAATGCTCCAAGACCCCTGAAATCACAATGCTCCAGGCCCCTTTTCATCAGAATGCTCCATGAGACTTGTCATCACAACTCTTCATGGTCTTCTCATAACAGTCCTCCAGGACCTTGTCATCCCCATGCTCCATTCCCTTGTTATCACAATGCTCCAGGACCACTGTCATCACAACACTCCATGACACCTGACAACACAATGATCCGGGACTCTTGTCATCACAATGCTCCATTCCATAGTCATCACAATGCTCCATGACCCGTGTCATCACAATACTCCATGAACATTTTCAGCCAAGTGCTCCATGACACTTGTCATCTCAATGATCCTTGACTTTGTCATCCCAATGCTCCATGACACCTGTATTCACAATGCTGCGTGACGCTTGTCATCACAGTGCTCCATGACACATGTCATCACAATGCTCCATGCCCTTGTCATCACAATGCTCCACGACCCTTGTAATCACAATGCTCCATGCCCCTTTTCATCTCAATGCTCCATGAACCCTGTCATCACAATGCACCATGCCCATCAACATAATGCTTCAGGCTATTGTCATCACAATGAAATCAATTTTCTCCATGACCTCTGTCATCATAATGCTCCAAAACCTTGTGATCACAATGTTCCATAACACTTATCATCACAATTCCCCATGACGCTCATCATCACAATTATCCATGGTCTTCTATTAACTATGATCCATGATCTTTGTCATCACAATGCTGAATACATTTTTCATCACAATGCTCCCAGACACTTGTCGTCAGTATGCTCCTTGAACCCTGTCATGACAAGGTTCTATGCAATTTTCATAACAGTGACCCAGGCATTTTCATCACAATGCTCCAAGATCCCTATAATCACAGTGCTCCATGCCCGTGTCATCACAAAACTCCATGATGCATGTCATCAGAATGCTCCATGGCCTTCTCATCACAATGTTCCATGCCCTAGTCATCACAATGCTCCCAGACCTCTGTAATCACAATGTTCCATGTCCCTTTTCATCAGAATGCTCCATGAGACTTGTCATCACAAGTCTCCATGGTCTTCTCATCAGAATGCTCCAGGACCTTGTCATCACCATGCTCCATTCCCTTGTCATCACAATGCTCCATGACTGAATATTTTCAGCCCAATGCTCCATGAACTACTCATCACAATGCTCCCTGGCCAATATCATCACAATGCTCCATGACCACTGTCATCACAACACTCCATGACACCTGACAACACAATGATCCGGGACTCTTTTCATCACAACGCTCCATTCCCTAGTCATCACAATGCTCCATGACCCCAGTCATCACAACACTCCATGAACATTTTCAGCCCAGTGCTCCATGACACTTGTCATCATAATGATCCATGCCCTTGTCATCCCAATGCTCCAAGACCACTGTATTCACAATGCTCCTTGACGCTTGTCATCACCGTGCTCCATGACACCTGTCATCACAATGCTCCATGCATTTGTCAGCAAAATGCTACATTACCTTATCATTACAATGCTCTATGCGCTTGTCATCACAATACTCCATTTCCATTTTCATCACAATCATCCATGAACATTGGGATCACATTGCTTCATGCCCTTGTCATCACAATGCTCCATGCTCCTTGAAATCAAAATGATCCATGACTTCTCTCATCACAATGCTCCAAACCCTTGTGATCACAGTGTTCCATAACACTTGTCATCACAATGCTCCATGATGCCTGTCATCACAATACTCCATGCCCTTTTCATCACAATGCTCCATGACCTTTGTCATCACAATGCTCAATACACTTGTCATCACAATGCTCCCTGACACTTGTCATCACAATGCTCCTTGAATCCTGTCACGAAAAGGCTCCATGCAATTTTCATCACAAAGCCCCATGCTGTTTTCATCAAAATGCTCCATGCCATTGTCATCAAAATATTCCACAAGCTTGTCATCAGAATGCTCCATGACCCTTGTCATCACAATTCTCCATGCACTTGTCAGCACAATGCTCCCTGACCCTTGTCATCACAATGCTCCAAGCCATTGTCATCACAATGCTCCATTACCTTTGGCATCAGAATCCTCCATGACACTTGGCATCACAATGCTCCATGCCATTGCCATCACAATGGGCCATTACATATGTCATCACCATGCTCCCTGATACCTGTCTTCACAATACTGCATGACATGGTCATCACAATGCTCCATGCCCTTGTCATCACAATGTTCGATGACCCCTGACATCACAATGTTCCATAACAACTGTCATCAAAATATTCCATGACACTTTTCATCAAATTTCTCCATGACCCAGTCATCAGAATGCTCCCTGCCCTTCTCATCACAATGCACAATGCCCTTGCCATCAAAATGCTCCATGACCTTTGTCATCACAAAGATCCATGACCCTTGGCATCACAATGCTCCATGTCATTGTCATCACAATGCTCCATGAACGCTCTCATCACATTGCTCCAGGCCCTTGTCTTCACAAAACTCCATGACACATGTCTTCAGAATGCTCCATGGCCTTCTCATCACAATGTTCCATGCCCTTCCCATCACAATGCTCCATTACCCAAGACATAACAATGTTCCATGACCCCTGCCTTCACGATGTTCCATGGCCTTGTCTTCACAAAGCTCCTTGACCCTTCTCATCACAATGCTCCAAGAACCCTGTAATCACAATGCTCTATGCCCTTTTTCATCTCAATGATCCATGAACCCTGTCATCACAATGCACCACGCCCATCATCATAATGCTTCATGCTATTGTCATCACAATGAAATCAAAATGCTCCATGACCTCTGTCATAACAATGCTCCAAACCCTTGTGATCACAATATTCCGTAACACTTGTCAGCACAAAGCTCAATGACGCACGCTATCAGAATGCTCCTTGTTCTTCGCCTCACAATGCTCCATGCCCTTGTCATCACAATGTTCCAAGACCCCTGTAATCACAATGCTCCTTTCCCTTGTCATCAAAAAACTCCATGACGCATGTCATCAGAATGCTCCATGGCCTTCTCATCACAATGCTCCATGCCCTAGTCATCACAATGCTCCAAGACCCCTGTAATCACAATGTTCCATTTCCCTTTTCATCAGAATGCTCCCTGAGACTTGTCATCACAAGTCTCCATGGTCTTCTCATCACAATGCTCCAGGACCTTGTCATTACCATGCTCCATTCCCTTGTCATCACAATGCTCCATGACCCCTGTCATCACAATAATCCATGATTATTTTCATCCCAATGATCCACGACCTACTCATCCAATGCTCCATGGCCAATATCATCACAATGCTCCATGACCACTGTCTTCACAACACTCCATGACACCTGACAAAACAGTGATACGGGACTCTTGTCATCACAATGCTCCATTCCCTAGTCATCACAGTGCTCCATGACCCCTGTCATCACAACACTCCATGAACATTTTCAGCCCATTTTTCCATGACATTTATCATCACAATGATCCATGCCCTTGTCATCCAAATGCTCCATGACCCCTGTATTCACAATGCTCCGTGACCGTTGTCATCACAGTGCTCCATGACACCTGTCATCAAAATGCTCCATGCCTTTGTCAGCAAAATGCTACATGACATTGTCATTACAATGCTCTATGCGCTTGTCATCACAATACTCCTTTTCCATTTTCATCACAATCCTCCATGAACATTGGGATCACATTGCTTCATGCCCTTTTCATCAAAATGATCCATGCTCCTTGAAATCAAAATGGTCCATGGCCTCTCTCATCACAATGCTCCAAACACTTGTGATCACAGTGTTCCATAACACTTGTCATCACAGCGCTACATGATGCCTGTCATCACAGTACTCCATGCCCTTTTCATCACAATGCTCCATGACATTTGTCATTACAATGCTCAATACACTTGTCATCAAAATGCTCCCTGACACTTGTTGTCTGTATGCTCCTTGAACCCTATCATGAAAAGGCTCCATGCCTTTTTCATCACAATGATCCATGCCCTTTTCATGACAATGCTCCAAGACCAATGTAATCACAATGCTCCATGCCCTTGTCATCAAAAAACTCCATGACACATGTCATCAGAATGCTCCATGGCATTCTCATCAAAATGCTCCATGCCCTAGTCATCAGAATGCTCCAAGACCCCTGAAATCACAATGCTCCAGGCCCCTTTTCATCAGAATGCTCCATGAGACTTGTCATCACAACTCTTCATGGTCTTCTCATAACAGTCCTCCAGGACCTTGTCATCCCCATGCTCCATTCCCTTGTTATCACAATGCTCCAGGACCACTGTCATCACAACACTCCATGACACCTGACAACACAATGATCCGGGACTCTTGTCATCACAATGCTCCATTCCATAGTCATCACAATGCTCCATGACCCGTGTCATCACAATACTCCATGAACATTTTCAGCCAAGTGCTCCATGACACTTGTCATCTCAATGATCCTTGACTTTGTCATCCCAATGCTCCATGACACCTGTATTCACAATGCTGCGTGACGCTTGTCATCACAGTGCTCCATGACACATGTCATCACAATGCTCCATGCCCTTGTCATCACAATGCTCCACGACCCTTGTAATCACAATGCTCCATGCCCCTTTTCATCTCAATGCTCCATGAACCCTGTCATCACAATGCACCATGCCCATCAACATAATGCTTCAGGCTATTGTCATCACAATGAAATCAATTTTCTCCATGACCTCTGTCATCATAATGCTCCAAAACCTTGTGATCACAATGTTCCATAACACTTATCATCACAATTCCCCATGACGCTCATCATCACAATTATCCATGGTCTTCTATTAACTATGATCCATGATCTTTGTCATCACAATGCTGAATACATTTTTCATCACAATGCTCCCAGACACTTGTCGTCAGTATGCTCCTTGAACCCTGTCATGACAAGGTTCTATGCAATTTTCATAACAGTGACCCAGGCATTTTCATCACAATGCTCCAAGATCCCTATAATCACAGTGCTCCATGCCCGTGTCATCACAAAACTCCATGATGCATGTCATCAGAATGCTCCATGGCCTTCTCATCACAATGTTCCATGCCCTAGTCATCACAATGCTCCCAGACCTCTGTAATCACAATGTTCCATGTCCCTTTTCATCAGAATGCTCCATGAGACTTGTCATCACAAGTCTCCATGGTCTTCTCATCAGAATGCTCCAGGACCTTGTCATCACCATGCTCCATTCCCTTGTCATCACAATGCTCCATGACTGAATATTTTCAGCCCAATGCTCCATGAACTACTCATCACAATGCTCCCTGGCCAATATCATCACAATGCTCCATGACCACTGTCATCACAACACTCCATGACACCTGACAACACAATGATCCGGGACTCTTTTCATCACAACGCTCCATTCCCTAGTCATCACAATGCTCCATGACCCCAGTCATCACAACACTCCATGAACATTTTCAGCCCAGTGCTCCATGACACTTGTCATCATAATGATCCATGCCCTTGTCATCCCAATGCTCCAAGACCACTGTATTCACAATGCTCCTTGACGCTTGTCATCACCGTGCTCCATGACACCTGTCATCACAATGCTCCATGCATTTGTCAGCAAAATGCTACATTACCTTATCATTACAATGCTCTATGCGCTTGTCATCACAATACTCCATTTCCATTTTCATCACAATCATCCATGAACATTGGGATCACATTGCTTCATGCCCTTGTCATCACAATGCTCCATGCTCCTTGAAATCAAAATGATCCATGACTTCTCTCATCACAATGCTCCAAACCCTTGTGATCACAGTGTTCCATAACACTTGTCATCACAATGCTCCATGATGCCTGTCATCACAATACTCCATGCCCTTTTCATCACAATGCTCCATGACCTTTGTCATCACAATGCTCAATACACTTGTCATCACAATGCTCCCTGACACTTGTCATCACAATGCTCCTTGAATCCTGTCACGAAAAGGCTCCATGCAATTTTCATCACAAAGCCCCATGCTGTTTTCATCAAAATGCTCCATGCCATTGTCATCAAAATATTCCACAAGCTTGTCATCAGAATGCTCCATGACCCTTGTCATCACAATTCTCCATGCACTTGTCAGCACAATGCTCCCTGACCCTTGTCATCACAATGCTCCAAGCCATTGTCATCACAATGCTCCATTACCTTTGGCATCAGAATCCTCCATGACACTTGGCATCACAATGCTCCATGCCATTGCCATCACAATGGGCCATTACATATGTCATCACCATGCTCCCTGATACCTGTCTTCACAATACTGCATGACATGGTCATCACAATGCTCCATGCCCTTGTCATCACAATGTTCGATGACCCCTGACATCACAATGTTCCATAACAACTGTCATCAAAATATTCCATGACACTTTTCATCAAATTTCTCCATGACCCAGTCATCAGAATGCTCCCTGCCCTTCTCATCACAATGCACAATGCCCTTGCCATCAAAATGCTCCATGACCTTTGTCATCACAAAGATCCATGACCCTTGGCATCACAATGCTCCATGTCATTGTCATCACAATGCTCCATGAACGCTCTCATCACATTGCTCCAGGCCCTTGTCTTCACAAAACTCCATGACACATGTCTTCAGAATGCTCCATGGCCTTCTCATCACAATGTTCCATGCCCTTCCCATCACAATGCTCCATTACCCAAGACATAACAATGTTCCATGACCCCTGCCATCACGATGTTCCATGGCCTTGTCTTCACAAAGCTCCTTGACCCTTCTCATCACAATGCTCCAAGAACCCTGTAATCACAATGCTCTATGCCCTTTTTCATCTCAATGATCCATGAACCCTGTCATCACAATGCACCACGCCCATCATCATAATGCTTCATGCTATTGTCATCACAATGAAATCAAAATGCTCCATGACCTCTGTCATAACAATGCTCCAAACCCTTGTGATCACAATATTCCGTAACACTTGTCAGCACAAAGCTCAATGACGCACGCTATCAGAATGCTCCTTGTTCTTCGCCTCACAATGCTCCATGCCCTTGTCATCACAATGTTCCAAGACCCCTGTAATCACAATGCTCCTTTCCCTTGTCATCAAAAAACTCCATGACGCATGTCATCAGAATGCTCCATGGCCTTCTCATCACAATGCTCCATGCCCTAGTCATCACAATGCTCCAAGACCCCTGTAATCACAATGTTCCATTTCCCTTTTCATCAGAATGCTCCCTGAGACTTGTCATCACAAGTCTCCATGGTCTTCTCATCACAATGCTCCAGGACCTTGTCATTACCATGCTCCATTCCCTTGTCATCACAATGCTCCATGACCCCTGTCATCACAATAATCCATGATTATTTTCATCCCAATGATCCACGACCTACTCATCCAATGCTCCATGGCCAATATCATCACAATGCTCCATGACCACTGTCTTCACAACACTCCATGACACCTGACAAAACAGTGATACGGGACTCTTGTCATCACAATGCTCCATTCCCTAGTCATCACAGTGCTCCATGACCCCTGTCATCACAACACTCCATGAACATTTTCAGCCCATTTTTCCATGACATTTATCATCACAATGATCCATGCCCTTGTCATCCAAATGCTCCATGACCCCTGTATTCACAATGCTCCGTGACCGTTGTCATCACAGTGCTCCATGACACCTGTCATCAAAATGCTCCATGCCTTTGTCAGCAAAATGCTACATGACATTGTCATTACAATGCTCTATGCGCTTGTCATCACAATACTCCTTTTCCATTTTCATCACAATCCTCCATGAACATTGGGATCACATTGCTTCATGCCCTTTTCATCAAAATGATCCATGCTCCTTGAAATCAAAATGGTCCATGGCCTCTCTCATCACAATGCTCCAAACACTTGTGATCACAGTGTTCCATAACACTTGTCATCACAGCGCTACATGATGCCTGTCATCACAGTACTCCATGCCCTTTTCATCACAATGCTCCATGACATTTGTCATTACAATGCTCAATACACTTGTCATCAAAATGCTCCCTGACACTTGTTGTCTGTATGCTCCTTGAACCCTATCATGAAAAGGCTCCATGCCTTTTTCATCACAATGATCCATGCCCTTTTCATGACAATGCTCCAAGACCAATGTAATCACAATGCTCCATGCCCTTGTCATCAAAAAACTCCATGACACATGTCATCAGAATGCTCCATGGCATTCTCATCAAAATGCTCCATGCCCTAGTCATCAGAATGCTCCAAGACCCCTGAAATCACAATGCTCCAGGCCCCTTTTCATCAGAATGCTCCATGAGACTTGTCATCACAACTCTTCATGGTCTTCTCATAACAGTCCTCCAGGACCTTGTCATCCCCATGCTCCATTCCCTTGTTATCACAATGCTCCAGGACCACTGTCATCACAACACTCCATGACACCTGACAACACAATGATCCGGGACTCTTGTCATCACAATGCTCCATTCCATAGTCATCACAATGCTCCATGACCCGTGTCATCACAATACTCCATGAACATTTTCAGCCAAGTGCTCCATGACACTTGTCATCTCAATGATCCTTGACTTTGTCATCCCAATGCTCCATGACACCTGTATTCACAATGCTGCGTGACGCTTGTCATCACAGTGCTCCATGACACATGTCATCACAATGCTCCATGCCCTTGTCATCACAATGCTCCACGACCCTTGTAATCACAATGCTCCATGCCCCTTTTCATCTCAATGCTCCATGAACCCTGTCATCACAATGCACCATGCCCATCAACATAATGCTTCAGGCTATTGTCATCACAATGAAATCAATTTTCTCCATGACCTCTGTCATCATAATGCTCCAAAACCTTGTGATCACAATGTTCCATAACACTTATCATCACAATTCCCCATGACGCTCATCATCACAATTATCCATGGTCTTCTATTAACTATGATCCATGATCTTTGTCATCACAATGCTGAATACATTTTTCATCACAATGCTCCCAGACACTTGTCGTCAGTATGCTCCTTGAACCCTGTCATGACAAGGTTCTATGCAATTTTCATAACAGTGACCCAGGCATTTTCATCACAATGCTCCAAGATCCCTATAATCACAATGCTCCATGCCCGTGTCATCACAAAACTCCATGATGCATGTCATCAGAATGCTCCATGGCCTTCTCATCACAATGTTCCATGCCCTAGTCATCACAATGCTCCCAGACCTCTGTAATCACAATGTTCCATGTCCCTTTTCATCAGAATGCTCCATGAGACTTGTCATCACAAGTCTCCATGGTCTTCTCATCAGAATGCTCCAGGACCTTGTCATCACCATGCTCCATTCCCTTGTCATCACAATGCTCCATGACCACTGTCGTCACAATAATCCATGAATATTTTCAGCCCAATGCTCCATGAACTACTCATCACAATGCTCCCTGGCCAATATCATCACAATGCTCCATGACCACTGTCATCACAACACTCCATGACACCTGACAACACAATGATCCGGGACTCTTTTCATCACAATGCTCCATTCCCTAGTCATCACAATGCTCCATGACCCCAGTCATCACAACACTCCATGAACATTTTCAGCCCAGTGCTCCATGACACTTGTCATCATAATGATCCATGCCCTTGTCATCCCAATGCTCCATGACCACTGTATTCACAATGCTCCTTGACGCTTGTCATCACCGTGCTCCATGACACCTGTCATCACAATGCTCCATGCATTTGTCAGCAAAATGCTACATTACCTTATCATTACAATGCTCTATGCGCTTGTCATCACAATACTCCATTTCCATTTTCATCACAATCATCCATGAACATTGGGATCACATTGCTTCATGCCCTTTTCATCACAATGCTCCATGCTCCTTGAAATCAAAATGATCCATGACTTCTCTCATCACAATGCTCCAAACCCTTGTGATCACAGTGTTCCATAACACTTGTCATCACAATGCTCCATGATGCCTGTCATCACAATACTCCATGCCCTTTTCATCACAATGCTCCATGACCTTTGTCATCACAATGCTCAATACACTTGTCATCACAATGCTCCCTGACACTTGTCATCACAATGCTCCTTGAATCCTGTCACGAAAAGGCTCCATGCAATTTTCATCACAAAGCCCCATGCTGTTTTCATCAAAATGCTCCATGCCATTGTCATCAAAATACTCCACAAGCTTGTCATCAGAATGCTCCATGACCCTTGTCATCACAATTCTCCATGCACTTGTCAGCACAATGCTCCCTGACCCTTGTCATCACAATGCTCCAAGCCATTGTCATCACAATGCTCCATTACCTTTGGCATCAGAATCCTCCATGACACTTGGCATCACAATGCTCCATGCCATTGTCATCACAATGGGCCATTACATATGTCATCACAATGCTCCCTGACACCTCTCTTCACAATACTGCATGACCTCGACATCACAATGCTCCATGCCCTTGTCATCACAATGCGCCATTCCAAATGTCATCGCAATAATCCATGCAACTTATTAGACCAATGTTCCATGCACTTGTCATCACAATGCTCCATGCCCTTTTTTTCAAAATGCTCCATGACCCCTGTCATCACAATGCTCCGTGACTCCAGTCACCACAATGTTTCATGACCTTTGTCATCACAATGGTCCCTGCCCTCGTCATCAACAGTCTCTCTGACGTTTTTAACCACAATGCTACATGAACTTTTCATCAAAATGCTCTTTGACCCTTGTCATCACAATGCTCCATGCACTTGTCAGCACAATGCTCCATGACTCATGTCATCACAATGCACCATGACCTTGTCTTCAGAGTGCTCCACAATCTTGTAATCACATTGCTACTTAAAATTTGTCATCACAATGCTCCATGCACTTCTCATCAAAATGCTCTCTCACCATTGATATCAGAATGCTACATCACTATTTTTCACAATACTCCCTCACCCTGTCATCACAATGTTCCATTACTCCTGTCATCACAATGCTACATGCACTTATCATCACAATTTTCGATGACCCCTGACATCACAATGTTCCATAACACCTGTCATCAAAATATTCCATGGCACTTTTCATCAAATTTCTCCATGACCCAGTCATCAGAATGCTCCCTGCCCTTCTCATCACAATGCACAACGCCCTTGCCATCAAAATGCTCCATGATCTTTGTCATCACAAAGATCCATGACCCTTGGCATCACAAGGCTCCATGTCATTGTCATCACAATGCTGCATGAACCCTCTCATCACATTGCTCCAGGCCCTTGTCTTCACAAAGCTCTATGACACATGTCATCAGAATGCTTCATGGCATTCTCCTCACAATGCTCCATGCCCTTGCCATCACAATGTTCCATTACGCAAGACATAACAATGCTCCATGACCCCTGCCATCACGATGTTCCATGGCCTTGTCATCACAAAGCTCCATGACCCTTCTCATCACAATGCTCCAAGAACCCTGTAATTACAATGCTCTATGCCCTTTTTCATCTCAATGATCCATGAACCCTGTCATCACAATGCACCATGCCCATCATCATAATGCTTCATGCTATTGTCATCACAATGAAATGAAAATGCTCCATGACCTCTGTCATAACAATGCTCCAAACCCTTGTGATCACAATATTCCATAACACTTGTCATCACAATGCCCCATGACGCTCGTCATCACAGTTATCAATGGTCTTCTCATCACAATGCTCCATGACCTTTGTCATCACAATGCTCAATACACTTGTCATCAAAACTCTCCCTGACACTTGTTGTCTGTATGCTCCTTGAACCCTGTCATGACAAGGCTCCATGCCTTTTTCATCACAATGATCCATGTCTTTTTCAACACAATGCTCCAAGACACATGTAATCTCAATGCTCTATGCCCTTTTCATCACAATGTTCCAAGACCCCTGTAATCACAATGCTCCTTGCCCTTGTCATCAAAAAACTCCATGACGTATGTCATCAGAATGCTCCATGGCCTTCTCATCACAATGCTCCATGCCCTAGTCATCACAATGCTCCAAGACCCCTGTAATCACAATGTTCCATTTCCATTTTCATCAGAAAGCTCCATGAGACTGGTCATCACAAGTCTCCCTGGTCTTCTCCTCACAATGATCCAGGACCTTGTCATTGCCATGCTCAATTCCCTTGTCATCACAATGCTCCATGACGCCTCTCATCACAATAATCCATGAACATTTGCAGCCCAATGCTCCACGACCTACTCATCACAATGCTCCATGGCCAATATCATCACAATGCTCCATGACCACTGTCATCACAACACTCCATGACACATGACAACACAATGATCCGGGACTCTTGTCATCACAATGCTCCATTCCCTAGTCATCACAATGCTCCATGAACCCTGTCATCAGAACACACCATGGACATTTTCAGCCCAGTGCTCCATGACCCTTGTCATCCCAATGATCCATGCCCTCGTCATCCCAATGCTCCATGACCCGTGTATTCACAATGCTCCGTGACGCTTGTCATCACAGTGCTCCATGACACATGTCATCACAATGCTCCATGCCTTTGTCAGCAAAATGCTACATGACCTTGTCATTATAATGCTCTATGAGCTTGTCATCTCAATACTCCATTTCCATTGTCATCACAATCCTCCATGAACCTTGTGATCACATTGCTTCATGCCCTTGTCATCACAATGCTCCATGCTCCTTGAAATCAAAATGATCCATGACCTCTGTCTTCACAATGCTCCAAACCCTTGTGATCACATTGTTCCATAACACTTGCCATCACAACGCTCCATGATGCCTGTCATCACAATACTCCATGCCTTTTTCATCACAATGCTCCATGACCTTTGTCATCACAATGCTCAATACACTTGTCATCACAATGCTCATTGACCCTTGTCGTCAGATGCTCCTTGAACCCTGTCAGGAAAGGCTCCATGCTTTTTAATCACAATGCCCCATGCCGTTTTCATCACAATGCTCCATGTCATTGTCATCAAAATATTCCACAAGCTTGTCATCAGAATTCTCCATGACACTTGTCATCACAATTCTCCATGCACTTGTCAGCACAATGCTCCCTGACCATTGTCATCACAATGCTCCAAGCCATTGTCATCAAAATGCTCCATTACCTTTGTCATCAGAATCCTCCATGACACTTGGCATCACAATGCTCCATGCCATTGTCATCACAAAGGGCCATTACATATGTCATCACAATGCTCCCTGACACCTGTCTTCACAATACTGCATGACCTGGTCATCACAATGCTCCATGCCCTTGTCATCACAATGTGCCATTCCAACTGTCATCGCAATAATCAATGCAACTTATTAGACCAATGTTCCATGCCCTTGTCATCACAATGCTCCATGCCCTTGTTATCAAAATGCTCCATGACCCCTGTCATCACCATGCTTCGTGACTCCAGTCATCACAATGCTTCATGACCATTGTCATCACAATGGTCCATGCCCTCGTCATCAACAGTCTCTGTGACCTATTTAAACACAATGCTCCATGAACTTTTCTTCACAATGCTCTTTGACATTTGTCAGCACAATGCTCCATGTGCTTGTCAGAACAATGCTCCATGACACATGTCATCACAATGCACCATACGCTTGTAATCACAGTGCTCCACAATCTTTTCATCACAATGCTCCTTAAAATTTGTCATCACAATGCTCCATGCACTTCTCATGAAAATGCTCTCTCACAACTGATATCACAATGCTAAATCACGATTTGTCACAATACTCCCTCACCTCTGTCATCACAATGTTCCATGACTCCTGTCATCACAATGCTACATGCACTTATCATCACAATGTTCGATGACCTCTGACATCACAATGTTCCATAACACCTGTCATCAAAATATTCCATGACACTTTTCATCAAATTGCTCCATGACCCTGTCATCAGAATGCTCCCTGCGCTTCTCATCACATTGCACAATGCCCTTGCCATCAAAATGCTCCATGACATTTGTCGTCACAAAGATCGATGACCCTTGGCATCACAATGCTCCATGTCATTGTCATCACAATGCTCCATGAATGCTCTCATCACATTGCTCCAGGCCCTTGTCTTCACAAAGCTCCATGACACATGTCATCAGAATGCTCCATGGCCTTCTCATCACAATGCTCCATGCCCTTGCCATCACAATGCTCCATTACCCAAGACATAAAAATGCTCCATGGCCCCTGCCATCACGATGTTCCATGGCCTTGTCATCACAAAGCTCCATGACCCTTCTCATCACAATGCTCCAAGAACCCTGTAATCACAATGCTCTATGCCCTTTTTCATCTCAATGATCCATGAACCCTGTCATCAAAATGCACCATGCCCATCATCATAATGCTTCATGCTATTGTCATCACAATGAAATGAAAATGCTCCATGACCTCTGTCATAACAATGCTCCAAACCCTTATGATCACAATATTCCGTAACACTTGTCATCACAAATCTCAATGACGCATGCCAACAGAAAGCTCCTTGTTCTTCGCCTCACAATGCTCCATGCCCTTGTCATCACAATGTTCCAAGACCCCTGTAATCACAATGCTCCTTTCCCTTGTCATCAAAAAACTCCATGACGCATGTCATCAGAATGCTCCATGGCCTTCTCATCACAATGCTCCATGCCCTAGTCATCACAATGCTCCAAGACCCCTGTAATCACAATGTTCCATTTCCCTTTTCATCAGAATGCTCCCTGAGACTTGTCATCACAAGTCTCCATGGTCTTCTCATCACAATGCACCAGGACCTTGTCATTACCATGCTCCATTCCCTTGTCATCACAATGCTCCATGGCCCCTGTCATCACAATAATCCATGATTATATTCATCCCAATGCTCCACGACCTACTCATCACAATGCTCCATGGCCAATATCATCACAATGCTCCATGACCACTGTCATCACAACACTCCATGACACCTGACAACACAATGATCCGGGAGTCTTGTCATCACAATGCTCCATTCCCTAGTCATCACAATGCTCCATGACCCCTGTCATCCCAACACTCCATGAACATTTTCAGCCCATTGCTCCATGACCCTTGTCATCACAATTCTCCATGCACTTGTCAGCACAATGCTCCCTGACCATTGTCATCACAATGCTCCATGCCATTGTCATCAAAATGCTCCATTACCTTTGTCATCAGAATCCTCCATGACACTTGGCATCACAATGCTCCATGCCCTTGTCATCACAATGTTCCAAGACCCCTGTAATCACAATGCTCCATGCCCTTGTCATCAAAAAACTCCATGACGCATGTCATCAGAAGGCTCCATGGCATTCTCATCACAATGCTCCATGCCCTAGTCATCACAATGCTCCAAGACCCGTGAACTCACAATGCTCCTGGCCCCTTTTCAGCAGAACGCTCCATGAGACTTGTCATCACAACTTTTCATGGGCTTCTCATAACAGTGCTCCAGGACCTTGTCATCCCCATGCTCCATTCCCTTGTCATCACAATGCTCCATGACCACTGTCATCACAACACTCCATGACACCTGACAACACAATGATCCGGGACACTTGTCATCACAATGCTCCATTCCCTAGTCACCACAATGCTCCATGACCCGTGTCATCACAATACTCCATGAATATTTTCAGCCAAGTGCTCCATGACACTTGTCATCCCAATGACCCATGCCCTTGTCATCCCAATGCTCCATGACACCTGTATTCACAATGCTCCGTGACCCTTGTCATCACAGTGCTCCATGACACATGTCATCACAATGTTCCATGCCTTTGTCAGCAAAATGCTACATGACCTTTTCATTATAATGCTCTATGCGCTTGTCATCTCAATACTCCATTTCCATTGTCTTCACAATCCTCCATGAAACTTGGGATCACATTGCTTCATGCCATTGTCATCACAATGCTCCATGCTCCTTGAAATCAAAATGATCCATGACCTCTGTCATCACAATGCTCCAAACACTTGTGATCACATTGTTCCATAACACTTGTCATCACAATGCTCCATGACCTTTGGCATCACTATGCTCAATACACTTGTCATCACAATGCTCCCTGACACTTGTCATCAGAATGCTCCTTGAAACCTGTCACGAAAATGCTCCATACGTTATTCATCATATTGCCCCATTCCGTTTTCATAATAATGCTCCATGCCATTGTCATCAAAATACTCCACAAGCTTGTCATCAGAATGCTCCATGACCCTTGTCATCACAATTCTCCATGCACTTGTCAGCACAATGCTCCCTGTAATTTGTCATCTCAATGCTCCAAGCCATTGTCATCAAAATGCTCCATTACCTTTGTCATCAGAATCCTCCATGACACTTGGCATCACAATGCTCCATGCCATTGTCATCACAAAGGGCCATTACATATGTCATCACAATGCTCCCTGACACCTGTCTACACAATACTGCATGACATGGTCATCACAATGCTCCATAACCTTGTCATCACAATGTGCCATTCCAACAGTCATCGCAATAAACCATGCAACTTATTAGACCAATGTTCCATGCCCTTGTCATCACAATGCTCCATGACCTTTTTATCACAATGCTCCATGACCCCTGTCATCAACATGCTTCGTGACTCCAGTCATCACAATGCTTCATGACATTTGTCATAACAATGGGCCATGCCCTCGTCATCAACAGTCTCTGTGACCTATTTAACCACAATGCTCCATGAACTTTTCTTCACAATGCACTTTGACATTTGTCATCACAATGCTCCATGTGCTTGTCAGCAGATTGCTCCATGACACATGTCATCACAATGCACCATACGCTTGTCATCACAGTGCTCCACAATCTTGTCATCACAATGCTCCTTAAAATTTGTCATCACAATGCTCCATGCACTTCTCATCAAAATGCTCTCTCACCACTGATATCACTATGCTATATCACTATTTATCACAATACTCCCTCACCCCTGTCATCACAATTTTCCATGACTCCTGTCATCACAATGCTACATGCACTTATCATCACAGTGTTCGATGACCCCTGACATCACAATGTTCCATAACAACTGTCATCAAAATGTTCCATGACACTTTTCATCAAATTGCTCCATGACCCTATCATCAGAATGCTCCCTGCACTTCTCAGCACAATGCACAATGCCCTTGCCATCAAAATGCTCCTTGAACTTTGTCATCACAAAGATCCATGACCCTTGGCATCACAACGCTCCATGTCATTGTCATCACAATGCTCCATGAACGCTCTCATCACATTGCTCCATGCCCTTGTCTTCACAAAGCTCCATGACACATGTCATCAGAATGCTCCAACGCCTTCTCATCACAATGCTCCATGCCCTTGCCATCACAATGCTCCATTACACAAGACATAGCAATGCACCATGACACCTGCCATCATGATGTTCCATGGCCTTGTCATCACAAAGCTCCATGACCCTTCTCATCACAATGCTCCGAGAACCCTTTAATCACAATGTTCCATGCCCTAGTCATCACAATGCTCCAAGAACCCTGTAATCACAATGCTCCATGCCCCTATTCATCGGAATGCTCCATGAGATTTGCCATCACAATTCTTCATGGTCTGATCATCACAACGCTCCAGGACCTTGTCATCACCGTGCTCCATTCCCTTGTCATCACAATGCTCCTTGACCATTCTCATCACAGCACACCATGATACCTGACAACACAATGATCCCGGACTCTTGTCATCACAATGCTCCATGACCCGTGTCATCACAACACTCCATGAACATTTTCAGCCCAGTGATCCATGACCCTTGTCATCCCAATGATCCATGCCCTTGTCATCCCAATGTTCCTTGACCCCTGTATTCACAATGCTCCATGACGATTGTCATCACAGTGCTCCATGACACGTATC
Organism: Mesoplodon mirus; assembly: GCF_964341445.2. Classification (NCBI taxonomy): domain Eukaryota; kingdom Metazoa; phylum Chordata; class Mammalia; order Artiodactyla; family Ziphiidae; genus Mesoplodon; species Mesoplodon mirus. The sequence continues at coordinate 2,729,090 of NW_028295778.1, read as the reverse complement.
ATCACATGCTCCATGCCTTTGTCAGCAAAATGCTACATGACCTTGTCATTACAATGCTCTATGCGCCTGTCATCACAATACTCCATTTCCATTGTCATCACAATCCTCCCTGAACTTGGGATCGCATTGCTTCATGCCCTTGTCATCACAATGCTCCATGCTCCTTGAAATCAAAATGATCCATGACCTGTCTCATCACAATGCTCCAAACCCTTGTGATCACAGTGTTCATAACACTTGTCATCCCAATGCTCCATGATGCCTGTCATCACAATACTCCATGCACTTTTCATAACAATGCTCCATGACCTTTGTCATCACAGTGCTCAATACACTTGTCATCACAATGCTCCCTGACAGTTGTCATCAGAATGCTCCTTGAACCCTGCCAGGAAAAGGCTCCATGCCATTTTCATCACAATGCCCCATGCCATTTTCATCACAATGCTCCATGCCATTGTCATCAAAATACTCCACAAGCTTGTCATCAGAATGCTCCATGATCCTTCTAATCACAATTCTCCAAGCCATTGTCATCACAATGCTCCATTACCTTTGTCATCAGAATCTTCCATGACACATGGCATCACAATGCTCCATGCCATTGTCACCACAATGGGCCATTACATATGTCATCACAATGCTCCCTGACACCGGTCTTCACAATACTGCATGATCTGGTCATCACAATGCTCCATGCCCTTGTCATCACAATGTGCCATTCCAACTGTCAACACAATAATCCATGAAACTTATTAGACCAATGGTCCATGCCTTTATCATCACAATGTTCCATGCCCTTGTTATCACATTGCTCCATGACGCCTGTCATCACAGTGCTCCGTGACTCCAGTCACACAATGATTCATGACCTCTGTCATCACAATGGTCCATGCCCTCATCATCAACAGTCTCTCTGACCTTTTTAACCATAATGCTCCATGAACTTTTCATCACAATTCTCTTTGACCCTTGTCATCACAGTGCTCCATGTGGATGTCAGCACAGTGCTCCATGACACATGTCATCACAATGCACCATACTCTTGTCATCACAGTGCTCCACAATCTTGTCATCACAATGCTCCATAAAATTTGTCATCACAATGCTCCATGCACTTCTCATCAAAATGCTCTCTCACCACAGATATCACAATGCTACATCACTATTTGTCACAATACTCCCTCACCCCTGTCATCACAATGTTCCATGACTCCTGTCATCACAATGCTACATGCACCGATCATCACAATGTTCGATGACCCCTGACATCACAATGTTCCATAACACCTGTCATCAAAATGTTCCATGACACTTTTCATCTAATTGCTCCATGACCCTGTCATCAGAATGCTCCCTGCCCTTCGCAACACAATGCACAATGCTCTTGCCATCAAAATGATCCATGACCTTTGTCATCACAAAGATTCATGACCCTTGGCATCAAATAGCTCCATGTCATTGTCATCTCAATGCTCCATGAACGCTCTCATCACATTGCTCCATGCCATTGTCTTCACAAAGCTTCCTGACACATGTCATCAGAATGCTCCATGGCCTTCTTATCACAATGCTCCACGCCCTTGGCATCACAATGCTCTATTACAAAAGACATAACAATGCTCCATGACCCCTGCCATCACGATGTTCCATGGCCTTGTCATCACAAATCTCCATGACCCTTCTCATCACAATGCTCCAAGAACCCTGTAATCACAATGTTCTATGCCCTTTTTCATCTCAATGATCCATGAACCCTGTCATCACAATGCACCATGCCCATCATCATAATGCTTCATGCTATTGTCATCACAATGAAATCAAAATGCTCCATGACCTCTGTCATAACAATGCTCCAAAACCTTGTGATCACAATATTCCATAACACTTGTCATCACAATGCCCCATGACGCTCGTCATCACAATTATCAATGGTCTTCTCATCACAATGCGCCATGACCATTGTCATCACAATGCTCAATACACTTGTCATCAAAATGCTCCCTGACACTTGTTGTCTGTATGCTCCTTGAATCCTGTCATGACAAGGCTCCATGCCTTTTTCATCACAGTGATCCATGTCCTTTTCATCAGAATGCTCCAAGAAACATGTAATCTCAAAGCTCCATGCCCTTCTCATCAGAAAGCTCAATGACTCATGCCATCAGAATGCTCCTTGTTCTTCTTCTCACAATGCTCCTTGCCCTTGTCATCACAGTGTTCCAAGACGCCTGTAATCACAATGCTCCATGCCCTTGTCATCAAAAAACTCCATGACGCATGTCATCAGAATGCTCAATGGCCTTCTCATCACAATGCTCCATGCACTAGTCATCACAATACTCCAAGACCCCTGTAATCACAATGTTCCATGTCCCTTTTCATAAGAATGCTCCATGAGACTTGTCATCACAAGTCTCTATGGTCTTCTCATCACAATGCTCCAGGACCTTGTCATCACCATGCTCCATTCCCTTGTCATCACAATTCTCCATGAACCCTGTCATCACAATAATCCATGAACATTTTCAGAACAATGCTCCACGACCTACTCATCACAATGCTCCATGGCCAATATCATCACAATACTCCATGACCACTGTCATCACAACACACCATGACACCTGACAACACAATGATCCGGGACTCTTGTCATCACAATGTTCCATTCCCTAGTCATCACAATGCTCCCTGACCCTTGTCATCACTATGCTCCATGCCATTGTCATCACAATGGGCCATTACATATGTCATCACAATGCTCCCTGACACCTGTCTTCACAATACTGCATGACCTGGTCATCACAATGCTCCATGCCCTTGTCATCACAATGTGCCATTCCAACTGTCATCGCAATAATCCATGCAACTTATTAGACTAATGCTCCATGCCCTTGGTATCACAATGCTCCATGACCCCTGTCATCACAATGCTCCGTGAACCCTGTCATCACAATGCTCCCTGACTCCAGTTATCTCAATGCTTCATAACGTTTGTCATCACAATGGTCCATGCCCACGTCATCACAAGGCTCTCTGACCTTTGTAACCACAATCCTCCATAAACTTGTCATCACAATACTCTGTGACCCTTGTCATTACAATGCTCCATATCTTTGTCAGAACAATGCACCATGACCATTGTCTTCACAATGTGCCATGCGCCTTTCATCACAACGGTCCACAACCTTGTCATTGCAATGCTCCATAAACCTTGTAATCACAATGGTCCATGCACTTCTCATCAAAATTCTCTCTCACCAGGGATATCATTATGTTCCACCACTAGTCATCACAATACTCCCTCACCCCTGTAATCACAATGATCCATGACCCTGTCATCACACTGCTACATCCCCTTACCATCACAATGTTCCATGACAACTGTCATCAAAATGCTCCATGTCACATTTCATCCCAAAGCTCCAAGACCCCTGACATCACAATGTTCTATAACCCCTGCCATCAAAATGTTCCATTACACTTTTCCTCAAATTTCTGCATGACCCGGTCATCAAAATGCTCCCTGCTTTTCTCATCACAATGCACCATGCCCTTGTCATCAAAATGCTCCATGACTTGTCATCACAAAGCTCCATGACCCTTGGCATCACAATGCTCCATGTCATTTTCATCTCAATGCTCCATGAACCCTCTCATCACATTGCTCAATGCCCTTGTCATCACAAAGCTCCATGACACTTGTCATCAAAATGCTCGATGCCATTCTCATCACAATTCTACATGCCCTTTCCATTACAATCCTGCATGACCCATGTATCATAGTGTTCCGTACCCTAGTCATCACAATGCTCCATGCCCACTCTCATCACAATAATCCATGAAACATTTCAGACCAATATTCCATGCCCTTCCCATCACAGTGCTCCATTACCTCTGTCATAACAATGCACCATGACCGCTGCCATCACAATGATCCACGGCCTAGTCATCACAAGGTTCCATGACACTTGTCATCACAATGCTGAAGACCCCTGTAATCACTATTCTCCATGCCCTTGTCATCACAAAGCTCCATGACGCATGTCATCAGAATGTTCCATGGCCTTCTCATCACAATGCTCCATGCCCTTGTCATCACAATGCTCCAAGACCCATGTAAACACAATGCCCCATGCCCCTTTTCATCTCAATGCTCCATGAACCCTGTCATCACAATGCACCATGCCCATCATCATAATGCTTCAGTCTATTGTCATCACAATGAAATCAATATTCTCCATTACCTCTGTCATCATAATGCTCCAAACCCTTGTGATCACAATGTTCCATAACACTTATCATCACAACACCCAATGACGCTCATCATCACTACTATCCCTGGTCCTCTCATCACAATGCTCCATGATCTTTGTCATCACAATGCTCAATTCACTTGTCATCACAATGCTCCCTGACACTTGTCGTCAGTATGCTCCTTGAACCCTGACATGACAAGGCTCCATGCCTTTTTCATCACAATGATCCATGCCATTTTCATCACAATGTTCCAAGACCCCTGTAATCACAATGTTCCATGCCCCTTTTCATCAGAATGCTCCAGGAGACTGTCATCACAAGTCTCCATGGTCTTCTCATCACAATGCTCCAGGACCTTATCATCACCATGCTCCATTCCCTTGTCATCGCAATGCTCCAAGCCATTGTCATCACAATTCTCCATGCCATTGTCATCACAATGGGCCATTACATATGTCATCACAATGCTCCGTGACACCTCTTTTCACAATAATGCATGACCTGGTCATCACAATTCTACATGGCCTTGTCATCACAATGTGCCATTCCAAATGTCATCACAATACTCCATGAAACTTATTAGACCAATGTTCCATGCCCTTGTCATCACAATGCTCCATGCCCTTGTTATCACAGTGCTCCATGACCCCTGTCATCACAATGCTCCGTGACTCCAGTCATCACAATGGTTCATGTCCTTTGTCATCACAATGGTCCATGCCCTCGTCATCAACAGTCTCTGTGACATTTTTAACAACAATGCTCCATGAAATTTTCATCACAATGGCTTTGACCCTTGTCATCACAATGCTCCATGTGCTTGTCAGCACAGTGCTCTATGACACATGTCATCACAATGCACCAAGCGCTTGTCATCACAGTGCTCCACAATCTTGTCATCACAATGCTCCTTAAAATTTGTCATCACAATGCTCCATGTACTTCTCATCAAAATGCTCTCTCACCACTGATATCACAATGCTACATCACTATTTGTTACAATACTCCCTCACCCCTGTCATCACAATTTTCCATGACTCCTGTCATCACAATGCTACATGCACTTATCATCACAATGTTCGATGACCCCTGACATCACAATGTTCCATAACAAATGTTATCAAAATGTTGCATGACAATTTTCAGCAAATTGCTCCATGACACTGTCATCAGAAGGCTCCCAGCCCTTCTCATCACCATGAACAACGCCCTTGCCTTCAAAATGCTCCATGACCTTTGCCATCACAAAGATCCATGACCCTTGGCATCACAATGCTCCATGTCATTGTCATCACAATGCTCCATGAACGCTCTCATCACATTGCTCCATGCCCATGTCTTCACAAAGCTCCATGACACATGTCATCAGAATGCTCCATGGCCTTCTCATCACAATGCTCCATGCCCTTGCCATCACAATGCTCCATTATTCCAGTAATAACAATGCTCCATGACCTCTGCCATCACGATATTCCATGGCCTTGTCATCACAAAGCTGATTGACCCTTCTCATCACAAGGCTCCAAGAACCCTGTAATCACAATGCTCTCTGCCCCTTTTCATCTCAATGATCCATGAACCCTGTCATCACAATTCACCATGCCCATCATCATAATGCTTCATGCTATTGTCATCACAATGAAATCAGAATGCTCCATGACCTCTGTCATAACAATGCTCCAAACCCTTGTGATCACAATATTCCATAACACTTGTCATCACAATGCTCGATGATGCCTGTACATCACAATACTCCATGCACTTTTCATCACAATGCTACATGACCATTGTCATCACAATGCTCAATACACTTGTCATCAAAATGCTCCCTGACACTTGTTGTCTGTATGCTCCTTGAACCCTGTCATGACAAGGCCTCATGCCTTTTTCAGCACAATGATCCATGCCCTTTTAATCACAATGCTCCAAGACCCATGTAATCACAATGCTCGATGCCCTTGTCATCACAAAGCTCAATGACGCATGCCATCAGAATGCTCCTTGGTTTTCGCCTCACAATGTTCCATGCCCTTGTCATCAAAATGTTCCAAGACCCCTTTAATAACAATGCTCCATGCTCGTTTTCATCAGTATGCTCCATGAGACTTGTCATCACAAGGCTCCATGGTTTTGTCATCACAATGCTCAAGGACCTTGTCATCACAATGCTTCAAGACCTTGTCAAGATAATTTTCAATGGCCCTTGTCATCATAATGCTCCATGCCCTAATCATCACAATGCTCCATTATATTTGTCAAAACAATTCTCCATTACATTTGGCATCACAATGCTCCATGCCATTGTCATCGCAATGGACCATGACATATGTCATCACAATGCTCCCTGACACTTGTCTTCACAATATTCCATGACCTTCTCATCACAGTGCTCCATGCCCTTGTCGTCACAATGCACCATGCCCACTGTCATCACAATAATCTATAAAACTTGTCAGAGCAATGCTCCATGCCCCTGTCATCACAATGCTCCATGCCCTTGTCATCACAATGCTCCATTACCCCTGTCATCACAATGCTCCGTGACTCCAGTCATCACAATGTTTCATAACGTTTGTCATCACAATGGTCCATGCCCTCATCATCACAAGTCTCTGTGACCTTTGTAACTACAATGCTCCATAAATTTTCATCACAATTCTCTTTGACCCTTCTCATCACAATGCTCCATGTCTTTGTCAGAACAATGCTCCATGACCATTGTCATCACAATGTGCCACACACATTTCATCACAACGGTTCACAACTTTGTCATCGCAATGCTCCATTAACCTTGTAATCACAATGGTCCATGCACTTCTCATCAAAATGCTCTCTCACCAGAGATATCACAATGTACCATCACTAGTTATCACAATACTCCCTCACACCTGTAATCACAATGTTCCATGACCCTGTCATCCCAATGCTACATCCCCTTATCATCACAATGTTCCATGACCCCTGCCATTACAATGTTCCATAACACCTGTCATCAAAATTCTCCATGAACATTTCATCCCAAAGCTCCAAGACCCCTGATATCACAATGTTCCTTTGCACTTTTCATCAAATTGCTGCATGACCCGGTCATCAGTATGCTTCCTGCCCTTCTCATCATAATGCACCATGCCCTTGTCATCAAAATGCTCCATGACTTGTCATCACAAAGCTCCATGAACATTGGCATCACAATGCTCCATGTCATTGTCATCACAATGCTCCATGAATCTTCCAATCACATGGTTCCATGTCCTTGTCATCACAAAGCTCCATGACACTTGTCATCACAATGCTCGATGCCCTTCTCATCACAATGCTCCATGCCCTTGTCATTACAATCCTGAATGCCCCATGTATCACAGTGTTCTGTGCCCTTGTCATCACAATGCTCCATGCCAACTCTCATGACAATAATCCATGAAACATTTCAGACCAATGTTCCATGCCTTTCTCATCAAAATGCGCCATTACCCCAGTCATAACAATGCACCATGGCCCTTGCCATCACAATATTCCACGGCCTAGTCATCACAAGGTTCCATGACACTTGCCATCACAATGCTCAAGACCCCTGAAATAACAATGCTCCATGCCCTTGTCATCACAAAGCTCCATGATGCATGTCATCAGAATGTTCCATGACCTTCTCATCACAATGCTCCATGCCCTTGTCATCATAATGCTCCAAGACCCTTGTAATCAAAATGCTCCATGTGTCTTTTCATCTCAATGTTCCATGAACCATGTCATCACAATGCACCATGCCCATCATCATAATGCTTCAGGCTATTATCATCACAATGAAATCAATATTCTCCATGACCTCTGTCATCATAATGCTCCAAACCCTTGTGATCACAATGTTCCATAATACTTATCATCACAACACCCCATGACGCTCATCATCACAATTATCCATGATCTTCTCATCACAGTGCTCCATGATCTTTGTCATCACAATGCTCAATACACTTATCATCACAATGCTGCCTGACACTTGTCGTCGTATGCTCCTTGATCCATGTCATGACAAGACTCCATGCCTTTTTCATAACAATGATCCATGCCATTTTCATCACAATGCTCCAAGATCCCTGTAATCACAATGCTCCATGCCCTTGTCATCACAAAACTCCAGGACGCATGTCATCAGAATGCTCCATGGCCTTCTCATCACAATGCTCCATGCCCTAGTCATCACAATGCTCCAAGACCCCTGTAATCACAATGCTCCATTCCCCTTTTCATCAGAATGGTCCATGAGACTTGTCATCACAAGTCGCCATGGAATTCTCTTCACAATGCTCCAGGACATTGTCATCACCATGATCCATTCCCTATTCATCATAATGCTCCATGACCCATGTTATCACAATAATCCATGAACATTTTCAGCCCAGTGCTCCACGACCTACTTATCACAATGCTCCGTGGCCAATATCATCACAATGCTCCATGACCACTGTTAACACAACACTCCATGCACCTGACAACACAATGATCCAGGACTCTTGTCATCACAGTGCTCCATTCGCTAGTCTTCACAAAGCTCCATGACCCCTGTCATCACCACACTCCTTGAAAATTTTCAGCCCAGTGCTCCATGACACTTGTCATCACAATGATCCATGCCCATGTCATCCCAATGCTCCATGACCCCTGTATTCACAATGCTCCGTGACGCTTGTCATCACAGTGCTCCATGACACCTGTCATCACAATGCTCCATGCTTTTTTCAGCAAAATGCTACATGACCTTGTCATTATGCTGTATGCGCTTGTCATAACAATACTCCATGAACCTTGGGATCACATTGCTTCATGCCCTTGTCATCACAATGCTCCATGCTCCTTGAAATCAAAATGATCCATGACCTCTGTTATCACAATGCTCCAAAGCCTTGTGATAACAATGTTCCATAACACTTGTCATCACAACGCTCCATGATGCCTGTCATCACAATACTCCATGCCCTTTTCATCCCAATGCTCCATGACCTTTGTCATCACAATGCTCAATACACTTGTCATCACAATGCTCCCTGACACTTGTCATCAGAATGCTCCTTGAAACCTGTCACTAAAAGGCTCCATGCGATATTCATCACAATACCCTAAGCCGTTTTCATCACAATGCTCCATGCCATTGTCATCAAAACACTCCACAAGCTTGTCATCATAATGCTCCATGACCATTGTCATCACAGTTCTCCATGCACTTGTCAGCACAATGCTCCCTGACCATTTTCATCACAATGCACCAAGCCATTGTCATCACATTGCTCCATTACTTTTGTCATCAGAATCCTCCATGACATTTGTCATCACAATGTTCCATGCCATTGTCATCACACTGGGCCATTACATATATCATCACAATGCTCCCTGACACCAGTCTTCACAATACTGCATGACATGGTCATTACAATGCTCCATGACATTGTCATCACAATGTGCCATTCCAACTGTCATCGCAATAATCAATGAAACTTATTAGACCAATGTTACATGCCCTTGTCATCACAATGCTCCATGCCCTTGTTATCACAATGCTCCATGACCTCTGTCATCACAATGATCCGTGACTCCAGTCATCACAATGCTTCATGACCTCTGTCATCACAAAGGTCCATGCCCTCATCATCAACAGACTCTGTGACCTTTTTAACCACAATGCTCCATGAACTTTTCATCACAATGCTCTTTGACCCTTGTCATCACAATGCTCCATGTGCTTGTCAGCACAATGCTCCATGACACATGTCATCACAATGCACCATACGCTAGTCATCACAGTGCTCTACAATCTTGTCATCACAATGCTCCATAAAATTTCTCATCAAAATTCTCCATGAACTTCTCATCAAAATGCTCTCTCACCACTGATATCACAATGCTACATCACTATTTGTCAGAATACTCCCTCAACCCTGTCATCACAATGTTTCCATGACTCCTGTCATCACAATGCTACATGCACTTATCATCACAATGTTCGATGACCCCTGATATCACAATGTTCCATAACACCAGTCATCAAAATGTTCCATGACACTTTTCATCAAATTGCTCCATGACCCTGTCATCACAATGCTCCCTGCCCTTCTCATCACAATGCACTACGCCCTTGTTATCAAAATTCTCCATGAGTTTTTTCATCACAAAGATCCATGACCTTTGGCCTCACAATGCTCCATGTCATTGTCATCACAATGCTCCATGAACGCTCTCATCACATTGTTCAATGCCCTTGTCTTCACAAAGCTCCATGACACATGTCATCAGAATGCTCCATGGCCTTCTCATCACAATGCACCACGCCCTTGCCATCAGAATGCTCCATTACACCTGAGATATCAATGCTCCATGACCCCTGCCATCACGATGTTCCATATCCTTGTCATCACAAAGCTCCATGACCCTTCTCATCACAATGCTCCAAGAACCCTGTAATCACAATGCTCTATGCCGCTTTTCATCTCAATGATCCATGAACCCTGTCATCACAGTGCACCATGCCCATCATCATAATGCTTAATGCTATTGTCATCACAATGAAATCAAAATGCTCCATGACCTGTGTCATAACAATGCTCCAAACCCTTGTGATCACAATATTCCATATCACTTTTCATCACAATGCCACCTGACGTTCGTCATCATTATTATCCATGGTATCCTTATCACAATGCTCCATGACCATTGTCATCACAATGCTCAATACACTTGTCTTCAAAATGCTCCCTGACACTTGTTGTCTGTATGCTCCTTGAAACCTGTCATGACAAGGCTCCATGCCTTTTTCATCACAATGATCCATGCACTTTTCATCACAATGCTCCCTGACCCATGTAATTACAATGCTCCATGCCCTTATCCTCACAAAGCTCAATGACGCATGCCATCAGAATGCTCCTTGGTATTCTCCTCACAATGTTCCATGCCCTTGTCTTCACAATGTTCCATGACCCCTGTAACCACAATGCTCCATGCCCCTTTTCATCAGAATGCTCCATGAGACTTGTCATCACAAGGCTCCATAGTTTTGTCATCACAATGCTCCAGGAACTTCTCAGCACAATCCTTCACGACATTTTCATGAAAATTCTCAATCCCCTTATCATCATAATGCTCCAAGCCGTAACCATCACAATGCTCCATTATATTTGTCATCACAATCCTCCATTACATTTGGCATCACAGTGCTCCATGCCATTGTCATCGCAGTGGACTATGACATATGTCATCACAATGCTCCCTGACACCTGTCTCCACAATACTCCATGACCTTCTCATCACAATGCTCCATGCCCTTGTCATCACAATGCACCATGCCCACTGTCATCACAATAATCTATGAAATTTGTCAGACCAGTGCTCCATTACCTGTCATCACAATACTCCATGCCCTTGTCATCACAATGCTCCATGACCCTGGTCATCAGAATGCACCGTCACTCCAGTCATCACAATGCTTCATAACGTTTGTCATCACAATGGTCCATGCCCGCGTCATCACAAGGCTCTGTGACATTTGTAACCACAATGCTCCATGAACTTTTCATCACCATTCAGTCTGACCCTTGTCATCACAATGCTCCATTTCTTTGTGAGAACAATGCTCCATGACCAATGTCATCACAAAGGTCCACAACCTTATCATTGCAATGCTCCATAAACTTTGTAATCACAATGGTCCATGCACACTTCATCAAAATGCTCTCTCACCAGAGATATCACAATGTTCCATCACTAGTCATCACAATACTCCCACACCCCTGTAATCACAATGTTCCATGACCCTGTCATCACAATGCTACATCCCCTTATCATGACAATGTTCCATGACCCCTGATATAACAATGTTCCATAAACCCTGTCATCAAAATGCTCCATGACCCTTTTCATCCCAAAGTTCCAAGAACCCTGACATAACAATATTCTATAACCCCTGCCATTAAAATGTTCCATTTCACTTTTCATCAAATTGCTGCATGACCCGGTCATCAAAATGCTCCCTGCACTTCTCATCACAATGCACCATTCCCTTGTCATCAAAATGTTCCATGACTTGTCATCACAAAGCTCCATGACCATTGGCATCACAATGCTCCATGTCATTGTCATCACAATGCTCCATGAACCCTCTCATCACATTGCTCCATGCCCTTGTCATCAAAAGCTCCATGACACTTGTCATCACAATGCTCGATGCCCTTCTCATCACAATGCTCCATGCCCAAGTCATTACAATCCTGCATGACCCATGTATCACAGTGTTTTGTGCCCTTGTCATCACAATGCTCCATGACCACTCTCATCACAATAATCCATAAAATATTTCAGATCAATATTCCATGCCCTTCTCATCACAATGCTCCATTACCCCTGTCATAACAATGCTCCATGACCCCTGTCATCACAGTGTTCCACGGCCTAGTCATCACAATGCTCCATTACTTTGTCAGCAAAATGCTACATGACCTTGTCATTACAATGCTCTATGTTCTTGTCATCACAATACTCCATTTCCATTGTCATCACTAAACTCCATGAACCTTGGGATCACATTGCTTCATGCCCTTGTCATCAAAATGCTCCATGCTCCTTGAAATCAAAATGATCCATGACCTCTGTCATCAAAATGCTCCAAAACCTTGTGATCCCAATGTTCCATAACACTTGTCATCACAATGCTCCATGATGCTTGTCATCACAAAATTCCATGCCCTTTTCATCCCAATGCTCCATGACCTTTGTCATCACAATTCTCATTACACTTGTCATCACAATGCTCCCTGACACTTGTCATAAAAATGCTCCTTGAACCCTGTCACGAAAAGACTCCATGCCTTTTTCATTACAATGCCCCATTCCATTTTCATCACAATGCTCCGTGACTGTTGTCATCACAATGCTCCATGCCTTTGTCTGAAAAATATTCCATGACCCTTGTCATCACAATGTGCCATTCACTTTTCATCACAACGGTCCAGAAACTTGTCATTGCAAAGCTCCATAAACCTTGTAATCACAATGCTCCATACATTTCTCATCAAAATGCTCTCTCACCAGAGATATCACAGTGTTCCATCACTAGTCGTCACAATACTCCCTCACCCCTGTAATCACAATGTCCCATGCCCCTGTCATCACAATACTCCATGAACATTTTCAGCCCAATGCTCCATGACCCTTTTCATCAAAATGATCCATGCCCTTGTCATCCCAATGCTCCATGACCCCTGTATTCACAATGCTCCATGACGCTTGTCATCACACTGCTCCATGACACCTGTCATCACAATGCTCCATGCCCTTGTTATCACATTGTTCCATGACCCCTGTCATCACTATGCTCCGTGACTTCATTCATCACAATGCTTCATGACCTTTGTCATCTCAATGGTCCATGCCCTCATCATCAACAGTCTCTGTGACCATTTTAACCACAATGCTCCATGAACTTTTCATCACAATGCTCTTTGACCCTTGTCATCACAATCCTCTCTGCCTTTCTCAGCACAATGCTCCATGACACATGTCATCAAAATGCACCATGCGCTTGTCATCACAGTGCTCCACAATCTTGTCATCACAATGCTCCTTAAAACTTGTCATCACAATGCTCCATGCACTTCTCATCAAAATGCTCTCTCACCACTGATATCACAATGTTACCTCACCTTTCGTCACAACACTCGCTCACCCCTGTCATCACAATATTCCATGACTCCTGTCATCACAATGCTACATGCACATATCATCACAATGTTTGATGACCCCTGACATCACAATGTCCCATAACCCCTGTCATCAAAATGCTCCCAAATCTTTTTCATCAAAATGCTCCATGACCCCTGGCATCACAATGTTCAATAACCCCTGTCATCAAAATGTTCCATGACACTTTTCATCAAATTGCTCCATGACCCTGTCATCACAATGCTCCCTGCCCTTCTCATCACAGTGCACAACGCCCTTGTCATCAAAATCCTCCATGACCTTTGTCATCAAAAAGATCCATGACACTTGGCATCACAAGGCTCCATGTCATTTTCACCACAATGCTCCATGAACGCATTCATCACACTGCTCAATGCCCTTGTCATCACAAAGCTCCAAGACACATGTCATCAGAATGCTCCATGGCCTTCTCATCACAATCCTCCATGCCATTGCCATCGCAATGTTCCATTACCCCTGTCATAACAATGCTCCATGACCACTGCCATCACGATGTTCCATGGCCTTGTCCTCTCAAGGCTCCATGACCCTTCTCATCACAATGCTCCAAGACCCCTGTAATCACAATGTTCCATGACACCTGACATCACAATGTTCCACAACACCTGTCATCTAAATGCTTCATGACACTTTTCATCCCAAAGCTCCATGACCCCTGACATCACAATGTTCTATAACCACTGTCATCAAAATATTCCATTACAATTTTCATCAAATTGCTGCATGAACCTGTCATCAAAATGCTCCCTGCCCTTGTTATTAAAATGCTCCATGACGTTTGTCATCACAAATCAACTTGACCCTTGACATCACAATGCTCCATGTCATTGTCATCACAATGCTCCATGAACCCTCTCATCATATTTCTCCATGCCCTTGTCAACACAAAGCTCCATGACACATGTCATCACAATGCTCGATGCCCTTCTCATCACTATGCTCCATGCCCTTGTCATTACAATCCTCTATGACCATTGTATCACAGTGTTCTGTGCTCTTGTCATCAAAATGCTCCATGCCCACTCTCATCACAGTAATCCATGAAACATTTCACACCAATGATTCCTGTCCTTCTCATCACAATGCTCCATTCCACCTGTCATAACAATGTTCCATGACCCCTGCCATCACAAAGTTCCACGGCCTTGTCATTCACAAGGCTCCATGACACTTGTCATCACAATGTCCCAAGACCCCTGTAATCACAATGCTCCATGCTCTTGTCATCACAAAGCTCCATGACTCATGTCATTACAATGTTCCATGGACTTCTCATCACAATGCTCCAAGACACTTTTTATCAAAATGCTCGATGCCCCTTTTCATCTCAAAGCTCCATGAATCCTATCATCACAATGCACCATGCCCATCATCATAATGCTTCAGGCTATTTTCCTCACAATGAAATCAAAATGCTCCATGACCTCTGTCATCACAATGCTCCAAACCCTTGTGATCACAATGTTCCATAACACTTCTCATCACAACACCCCATGATGCTCATAATCACAATTATCCATGGTCTTCTCATCACTATGCTCCATAACCTTTGTCATCATAATGCTCAATACACTTGTCATCACAATGCTCCCTGACACTTGTCGTCAGTATGCTCCTTGAACACTGTCATGACAAGGCTCCATGCCTTTTTCATCACAATGATCCATGCCCTTTACATCACAATGCTCCAAGACACCTGTAATCACAATGATCCATGCACTTGTCATCACAGTGCTCCATGACACATTCATCAGAATGCTCCATGGCCTTCTCTTCACAATGATCCATGCCCTTGTCATCACAATGCTCCAAGACCCCTGTAATCACAATGCTCCATGCCCTTTTCATCACAATGTGCCATGCCCACTGTCAACACAATTATCCATGAAACTTGTCAGACCAATGCTCCATGCTCCTGTCATCACAATGCTACATGACCCCAGTCATCACAATGCTCCATGTGTCCCGTCATCACAAGACACCATGACGTGTGTCACCACAAAAGTCAATGCCCTCATCATCACAAGGCTCTGTGAAATTTGTCACCACAATGCTCCATGAACTTTTCATCAAAATGCTCAATGTTATTGTCATCACAATGCTCCATGAATGCTCTCATCACATTGCTCCATGACCTTGTCATCACAAAGCTCCATGACGCATGTCATCAGAAGGCTCCATGGCCTTCTCATCACAATGTTCCATGCCCTTGCCATCACAATTCTCCATTAACCCTGTCATAACAGTGCTCCATGACCCCTGCCATCACGATGTTCCATGGTCTTGTCATCACAAGGCTCCATGACCCTTCTAATCACAATGCCCCAAGACCTCTGTAATCACAATGCTCCATGCCCCTTTTCATCTCAATGATCCATGAACCCGGTCATCACAATGCACCATGCCCATCATCAAAATGCTTCATGCTATTGTCATCACAATGAAATCAAAATGCTACATGATCTCTGTCATCACAATGCTCCAAAACCTTGTGATCAAAATGTTCCATAACACTTATCATCACAACGCCCCATGACGCTCGTCATCACAATTATCCATGGTCCTCTCATCACAATGCTCCATGACCTTTTTCATCACAATGCTCAATACACTTGTCATCACAATGCTCCCTGACACTTGTCCTCAGTATGCTCCTTGAACCCTGTCATGACAAGGCTCCATGCCTTTTTCATCACAATGTTCCATGCCCCTGTCATCACAAAGCTCCATGATGCATGTCATCAGAACGTTCCATGGCCATCTCATCCCAATGCTCCATGAACGTTTTCAGCCCAATGCTCCTTGGCCTTCTCATCACAATGCTCCATGACCCCTGTCATCACAATGCTCCATGACTCCTGTCATCACAACGATCCATGAACACTGACAACACAATGATCCGGGACACTTGTCATCCCAATGCTCCATGACCCTTGTAATCACAATGCTCCGTGACGCTTGTCATCACAGTGCTCCATGAACCTTGTCATCACAATGCTCCATGCCTTTGTCAGCAATATGCTACATAATCTTGTCATCACAATGCTCCATGTTCTTGTCATCACAATCCTTCATGACACTTTGGATCATATTGCTTCATGCCTTGGCATCTCCCTCTTGCCTTTCTGGTTTTCACAGATTTTCGGATGTCCCTTTTGACCCGTGGGAAGTGACAATTCTTTGTAGTGTGGATTTGCATTGCGCGCTTGCTTGATTGTCCAAAAAGGTCGTATGCGTTTTCTCCTGAATATATTCAGGAGAAAACGCATACGCCCTTTTTGGCCAAGTGCATCATTGTCGAAGTTGTGATGCTTTTCCTGTGCTTTAAAGGCGATTCCAATTTACCTCTTGAAATATGTTTTGTGCAATTCTGCCTCATTTTCAAGTCAGCTTCGTTGCCTTCCCTCAACAGATTTTTGGAAGACAGTAGTCCTTTATAACTGTTGGTTTGTGAATTGCTGTGCCCATGAGCTCCAATTTTCAAATCCCATTTTTGGGAGCTGACTGCAAATCCACAATTTTGCTTCAGGACCTATACTTGTTCCAGGGGTGGCTATACTGTTCCCTGCAGGTGGCTGAGGCTTTGGTTAATTCTTCTTTTTGACGGGAATTTAGAGTGACATGTGCCTGTCCAAAAGCCTACATCTACTCTCTGATTGGTTCTCCCTCTTCCCTTTCATCCTCTGCACAATTAGCAAACTGTGCGAACCAGGAGGTTATAGGGGCTGGCTCTCCTAAGTTGGGAGATTGATAGTAAAGCAGTTGGAATGCCAAACTGGAGCACAAGGAGAGGAAAAATTAGGAGACTTTTAGAAACCTTTCACCATCACAGGGTGTCCATTCTCTAGGTTTCCCATACATGTTATAACTGTAGTGATATTCCCTACTACCTGGAGATTTGGTATCCATGGAATCGTGGCATGCATTAGTACTTTAAAGGGTCTGCATTTTCTATCCCAATCTCACCAGTCCTCTCAGTCCCAAGTGTCCAGCCTTATGTCTTATTCAGCTGTCTTTACAGATAGGGTCATTCCCGGTTTCATCAGAACCCCTGAAGGAATTGTGTAAGAATTTCGCTGTTTTTTTGTTTGTTTTTGAAATTCATTTATATAATGGGGTTGAGCTGATTTTCACTGACGTGTTTATGCCAGTCTAGACACACTTGATTCCCTTATGAAGACAAATCAATACATTGGTTTTAAGATTCTCACTAGTCAGATATATTCCTCTGCAGGGAATAGGGGTTTCGAGTCCCGTTCACTGAGGAAGGGGTAGGTCTCGTCTGTTCTCTATTTGGTTTATGGAATGGTACCTGTGCTAATATGAAACTCTGGTTTTATGCATCACCCCACCTCTCCTTTCCCATTAAACAGGCATAAGATTGTTTGCTAAATGTGACACTCTGTTCTCTTTCTTAATTCAGTTCATGCGTTGTGATGTTGACATTCCCTCTGTAAGTGATATCTTATGAATAGATTCTTTTCTGTGTGACTAATTTCACTTAGAATCATCATACCTAAATCCACTCTTTATGCTGCTACTGGCCTTATGACATTGATTTCAAGTCTGAGTGATATTCCGTTGTACAAATTTACCACAAGTAATTTATGCATTTCTCTTTTTCCTGGGATATTTTAGGTGTACCGAAGTTGAGGTTCTTGTATGCAGAGCAGCCCTAAACTTTGGAGTGCCTGTGTGTTGTCGATATTTAGTCTTCCCAAGTTATATGTCCATGAGTTGAAGTCCCCTTTGCTCGGGGTCTTTGTATTTAAATGTTTTAGGAAACAGCATACACTTCTTCAGAGTGGCTCTTGGATATTTATACCCCACCCATCAGCGTGACTAGGCTCCCTGTTCTCCATGGCCTCTCCAGCATTTCTGGTTTGTACACATTTTTTGGATGGCCTTTCTGAGCAGTGGAAATTGTGACTTCTTTGTTGCGCGGATTTGCATTTCCCGCTTGCTTGGTTGGCCAAAAACTCTGTATGTGTTTTTTTCCTGAAGATATTCACGAAAAAAAGGCATACACCCTTTTGCCCAACTGCATCATTTTAGAAATTCTGCTGCTTTTCATATGCTTTAAATGAGAGTACAATCTACCATTTGAAAAATGTTTCCTGCAATTCTGCCTCTCATTCAGATCCTCTTCGTTGCCTTACCTGAATATATTTTTTGGACGTTGGTTATCATTTATATCTTTGCAGGTCTTTGAATTTTTTGCTCCTGAGCTCCATTTTACAACTCGCTTTTATTGTGAGCTCGCCGCCAAACCATTGGATTGCTTCTGGCCCTATTCTGGTTCTGAGGAGGCAGGCTGAGCCTTTGGTTAATTCTTGTTCCTAATGGGAAATTAGAGTGACATGTGCCTGTCAAAATTCCTACAGCTTATCTCTCATTGGTTCCCCCCTTCCCATTTATCCTCTGCACAATTTGCAAACTGTGTGAAACAGGAGGTTAAAGGTGCTGATTCTCCAAGAGGGGAGATTGTTAATAATGTGGCTGGAATGGCGATCCCCAGCACCAGGAGATCAAAAATGAGGTGCATTTTAGACACCTTTCCTGAGCACACGGTGTACATTCATCTCGGTTTCTCAGGCATGTTTTTGCTGTCAGAAGATTCCCTTGAACCTGCCGATTTGGGACCCATGGAATGGGTACCAGGCAGTATTACTTTAAAAGGTCTGCATTTCCTCACCCAGCCTCTCTAACATCTCTTAGCGTGCATAGCTTCCAGCCTTATATATCATCCTGCTGTGGGTCTACATGTGTTCAATCCATGTTACATCGTAGCCCTTCAACAAAAGTTGTAAGAATTTTTGTCTGTCTCACCGTTTTTATAAATATTTTTAAATTTATTTTTATATTGGTTACAGCTGATTTTCAAAGCTCTGTTTTTTGCTGCTGTACATCCACTTGATTCATGTACTGTGAGACAACAAGAAATTATTTTTCAGATGCTTACGAGTCATATGTATTATTGTCCAGTGACTTGAGTGGGCTGAGTGCAGTTCTTTGAGGTACCGTGTAGGCCTTGTCAGTTATTCAATTTGGTACTTGGAATGGTATGTTTGCTAATTTCAACCTCCTGGATAATACCTCACCATTCCCCACCTTTCCCATTTAGCAGCCTTATGTCTATTTTCTACATATTTGACTATGTTTCTGTTTTGTAGTTTATTTCATGTGTAGCCATGTTTGATTCCACCTTTAAGTGACATCTTATGATTTGTGTCTTTTTCTTTCTGACATATGTCACTTAGAATGATCGTATGTAACTCCTCCAGAGTTGTTCCAACTGGCCTTATTTCATTGATTTCGGGATGAGTAATATTCCACTCTACATAAGTACCCCATCTCTTTTATCCATTTTATCCTTCCAGGGACATTTAGGTTATATCCAAGTGGAGGCCCTTTTTAACAGAGAGGTGGTAAACGTTGGGGTGCCTGTTTTCTGTCCATTTTTGTTTTTCCCATGGTATACGCCCATGAGTGCAAGTGCACTATGCTCTGTAGCTCATCTTTTAGATGTCTTAGCAAACACAATACACTTCTCCAGAGTGGCCATTGGCAAATTACATTTCCACTATCAGCCTCACAGGGCTCCCTTTTCTCCTCGCCCTGTCCTGCATTTCTGGTGTTTACACTTTATGTGGATGGCCCTTCTGACTGATGGGAAGTGATACATTTTGTAGTATTAATTTCCAGTGCCCACCTGTTTGGTTGGATAAAAAGTGTGTATGGCCTTTACTTGAATATATTCAGAAAAAATTCATACGCCCTTTTGGGCCAACAGCATCATTGGCGATGTTCAGCCCCTTTTCTTGTGCTTTAATGGGGAGTCCTTTCTACCTCTTCAAATCTGTTTCCTGCCACTCTCCCTTGCTTACAACTCCTTTTCTGTGACTTACCTCAAGACATTTTTCGATGATAGATATTTTCAACTCTGCAGTTTCATGAATTTTAGTGACCCTGAGTTCCATTTTTCAACTTGTGTTTTTGGAAACTGGACACAAAACAGCGGGATTTCCTCTAGACCTATTCTGTTTCCGTGGGCAATTCTAGCCTTTGATGAATTTGTCTTCCAGATTGGAAATTAGAGTGGCATGTGCCTGTCCAAACAACTAAGACTTGGCTCTAAATTTTTCTCATCCTTCCGCTTCATCCTCTGGACAAATTCCAAACTGTGTGCAACAGGATGTTGACGGTGCTGATATCCCCAAGTGAGGAGATTGTTAGGAAAGATGCTGGAGGGGTGAACCCGAGCACCAGTCGATGAGGAGATGAGGTGCCTTTTCCAAACTCTTTCCGATCAAACGGTGTACCATCCTCTAGGTGTGACAGGCATGTTTTATCTGTAGGAAGGGTCCCGTGCATGGAAGGAGAACACCAGGGATTTTTCCAAATCAGTGCCTCCCCGTACCCCAAACTGGGGAATTTTTAAGCTACAGCTACACGTATGTCCATTAAAGGCCTTGGGAAATAGGCAGAGCCCAAACTTTAGATGATTGAAATCTTCAGGTTCAGAAGCGCTCACCAACGGCCTTGCTTAGGTTACATTTTATCTGTCATTGATAGATGATGTCAATAAAAAGATCGATTCTTTTTCAGATTATTTCCCCTTATAGGTTATTGCAAAATATTCAGTGTAGTTCCCTGTGCTATACAGTAGTTCCTTGTTGATGATCTATTTTATACATAGCAGTGTGTATGTGTTAATCCCACACTGTTAATTTATCCCTTCTCCTACCTTTCCCCTTTGGTAATAATAAATTATAAGATTTTATACTTCTCAGAAATGGGGGAGCTGAAAGAGAGGTATCCTTTTCAATGGAAAAGCATTCAAAACAAGATTGAAGCTTCAGCCAAGAGTATTCGATGTACATCCATGGAAATAAATCACTTCATTTCTCTAATGTTGACCTGACAAATAAGACAGACGTCTTCACTGAACTTGCTTATAGTAAAGTGATGGAAATATCAAATGTAAGTCTTAGAAAAATCTTATTTTACCCGAGCATTATACACTGCTCTAGGTTAACTACAGTTTGGCTCACACATCTGTTCATTGAAGTTACAATGTTCTCAATTTCTGTTACTGATCCTCCAGAGTGGACCCCAACAGGATTCACCATGCCCAGTGTCATTGGAGTCAAGAGATCAAGACTGAGTTTGCTTCAGAAGCAAAGGAAACATTATTTTGAAAACAGAATGGAGAGGTGAGAGCGTGCAGTCCCCCACGGGCTGTGGGCTGGGCTGCTGTGTAGGGATCCCGGCAGTGTCAGTAGGAGGGAGGGGATGGAACTCTCGAGGGCTGGGTTGGATGCAGCACAGGCTATATGCCGTGGAGTCTGCATGGGACCCCGCTAGCTGAGGTGTCGACCCAGCCATTCTCCTCTAGGAAATCGGGTCTGAAGTGCCGGGTGTGGGATCTCTGCATGCGGAACCCTAGGAGCACGTGAAATTAGACAAAGCACAAAGGAAAAACAGGTTAGACTTTATTTTATTGCCCAGATTCTCTTTTTATCTCCCAGGAATTTTTAATGAACGTTGCCGGAGACAAACCCCTCCTCTGCTTTTTGTTCCGTTCCTCATTCTTGGGGTGTTGAGGGTGCAGACCCCTCTTTTGTAACTGCTTCATGCTGTGGTGGGAGCCCTGATACCTGGGGGGAGGGGCAAAACGTCTCCCCACCAGCCACCAGGTGAGGTTGATTGTCCCAAGGCCTCCTGCCTCACTTCTCGTCCGCCTGAGCACCAGCATTGGAAGTGTTATAGATTCTAATGACCTTTAAGGGTCCAGGAAAGAGATGCGCAGAGATGCTGAGGTGGCAGGTTTCACCCCACCCCACATTTGTTCGGCGACCTTAGGCTGACGGTTTTTGCCAGCCTAGATGCTCTGACCAGTAGTCTGTGCTTTCTTTAATTAGGTCCCTGAATAAATGTACAAACAGCACCATGTGTCAGAACCCTGCCCGTGCAAGTCCCAGACAGTCCAGGGTCAGTGGTGATCCAGGACCATGACGTCCACTGAGTCAACGGCCTTTAGAAGTAGCCAGCAGTCCAGCCGGTCATATTGGCCACCATCACCGTGTTGTCTGTAGGGTTTTCTATGGTGAAAGCGTGATATACGTTTCCCCCGCCAAGCTTATTAGCTCCCCTCTGGGTGCAGTAAGTCCTGCAAGCAGTAGTCTGCTCTTTCGGGGCACAGTCTTCTTGTTTTCTGAGAGAAACTCCAGGTCAAGTGATGGTCACATGAGTCATCTTGGGGGCCCGTTGCCCCCGTTTGTCTCTCTGGAGGTTGGAGTTGGAGGGCCTCCTCACTCGAGGTCAGTGTGTCCACAGAGCGACCCCTGCAACTTCAGGACATGATGGGTGGTTAGGATCACGACGTGGGGTCCTTTTCCCTTAGGAGGGAGCTGGCCTTGTGGGCTGCTGATTTCCAGCTTTTTAGATACCCCAGTATCCTGACCTGATGAGTCGGTGGGCAAAGCCCTTGGTGACCATAGTTTATCATACCTGAAGGGCATTCTTGTGTTGCTCCATTTCAAGTGGTCCCAGTTCTTGCACTAAGGCTCCAAGGGCAATTAAACTTTGACCGGTTATGTAAAGGTGAAAGGGTTTAGCTAAATTAGGGAGTTCCTGGGCAAGGGTCTGAATTGACTGCTCTTTCCATTCTTGAAAGCCCGCTTCTGGATTCTATACAAAAGGATCATCATCTTTTCGTGTCAGTGTTTCATGTAGAGGCCCAGCTATTAGACTGTAGTTAGGGATCCAGATGCAGAAAACCTTGGACTCCCCAGGAACCCCTAAGCTGTCTTCTAGTTTTAGAAGAGGTAAAGCTGTAAATGGCTTCTTCCCTATCCTGGGATGCGTTTCTCTGAATATCTGTGAGAATGAAGCCCAGGCATGTCACCTGAGCCTGGGATATTTGAGCCTTTTCCTTGGACACCTTCTATCCTTTCTTGGCTAGGTAGTTCCGAGGCGTCTTTAGTAGGCCTGGCGATCAGAATGTCATCTGCATATTGAAGGAGGGTTCCCTTTTACAGAGGTAGAACGTTTAGGTTTTTAGAGGACATTTCCCCAATGATGGTGTGGGGATTTTTGTACCGTTGGGGCAGGACGGCCCAGCATTATTGCTTTTGTTGCATGTTGTGTCCTGCCACTCACAAGCCAAAAATTTTTGTGACTCTGAGATGAATGGAATACAGAAGAAGGCATCATTGAAGTGTAATAAAGAATGCCATGGCCTGGTGGATGGTAGAATGAGCAGCAGGGTTTAGGAAATAGGAGCTACTGGATGTATATCCTCGGTGGCTTCACTGACTGTCCTGATATCCTTTACCAGGTCTCCAGCAGCCCATGGGGCTCTCGTGGTCAGGCCAATCCAAGGATATGGAGCTCACCTTGGCTGCACCACCCATCCCCACAGCCCACGGGGCTCTCGTGTTCAAGTCCCTCCCAGGGTATGGAGCTCACCTGTGCAGCTACCCAGCAGCCCATGGGGCTCTCATAGTCAGGCCCTTCCCAGGATACAGAGCTCCCCTGGGCAGGTACCCAAGCAGGGCTGGACACACAGGAACAGTGCACATAGCCCACCTTGCAGAGAACCCCCAGATCACCTGTCGCTCACAGCTGACACAGAATACCTCAGAGCAGGACTTGAACTAACAAACAGCAGCTCTGACAATTCTGTGACCCTGGCTATCACTCTGTGCAGCCTCTCTCTGCCTGGTCTTCCAGACACTTCAACTGCAGCCAGGGCACCAGGCCTCTGTCTCCACCCACCATCACTCCTCTCCCTGACTCCTGGGTTCCTCTCATTAGGATAGGGTCTTCTTGAAGTTGTTTTCCACTCATGGACCAGATAAAATGATAAGAAAACAAGCGGCAGCTGCAGCCCCTTGTCTAGTCTGACTCTCAAGGGCCCACACCTGTTCCTTGGGCCTGGCCCGTTTAGCAAGGTTCATTTTCTGCTACTGTGAGCCCCTGAGGGGTGAGGATTGGCTGATTTGGGCAGCCTGACACTGCCTGCCAAACCCCCCACAGGTGTGCCTGGGTTGAGGTCAATATAAACACCTCTCCAGGCAGCTAGAGCCCCTTTAGCTGTGCCTGATGCCATATTCTCTGCCCCGTCAGCAGTGTCGGGGCTGGGGTGGTGGTAGGGAGTGAGGGGCCGTGGCTTTGTGGGTGGCCCAGTGTGAGTGGGGCTCTGCTGGACTTTCCACAGGAGTTGCTAGGCTGCCACCTGCTAAAGAAGAGGATGTGTCATCCATACCTGCCGCTTGAATTTCTCCCCAGGCAGAGGTGAGGAAGTAAAAAAGCAGTGGGGGCTGTGGCAGGAGGGGTATCTCAGGCAGGGAAATGGAAAGCTTCCAGAAGAGCATCTGGGGCCAGGACCATGCTGACTGGCCTGCAGGCACCAAGTCGGCCTGCGTGCTGTCGCTGGTGTGGCTCCACAGCCCTTCTTCTAGGCTTGCAAGTGCTTGTACGTATTCAGATGTTTTACCTGGAAAGGGTGGGAAGAGTTCAGCTGCAGCAGGACTGGGGCTCAGCTCACATTTACTCACAGACGCCTCAACACAGTCCCCCCAGCTTTGCAATGAGGATGCTCCTTGTCGGGGGGAGCGCTGCTGACTCCATGGGAGACGATTTCCCACCTCTGACCAACTTAAGAATTTTTTACCACTGGAGCAAGTGCCCTGATACGATTTTCCTCTGTATAACTGGTGGGTTCTGTTTTGTTTTTTTCTTTTTTTTCTTTTTGGTTCAAGTTAGATTTTATTTATTCCTCTTTTTTTTTAATTTGGAGATATAAACATGGAAATAATGCATTAATATAAAGACGTCTATGTGAAGGGAAATACTTTTTTTCTCTTTTCTTTTATTAAATGCTATTTATTTTTATTTTTTTTAAATTTATTTGTTTTATACAGCAGGTTCTTATTGGATATCTATTTTATACATATAAGTGTGCACATGTGAATCCCAGTCTCCCAATTCATCCCACCACCACCCTCACATGGCGTTTCCCCCTTGGTGTCCATATGTTTGTTCTCTACATCTGTGTCTCTATATCTGCCCTGCAAACCGGTTCATCTGTACCATTTTTCTAGGTTCCACATATATGCATTAATATACAATATTTGTTTTTCTCTTTCTGACTTACTTCACTCTGTATGACAGTCTCTAGATCCATTAAGGTCTCTACAAATGACCCAATTTCATTCCTATGTATGGCTGAGTAATATTCCATTGTATATATGTACCACATCTTTATCCATTCGTCTGTCTGTGGGCACTTAGGTTGCTTTCATTACCTGGCTATTGTAAATATTGGTGCAGTGAACATTGTGGTGAATGTGTCTCTTTGATTTATGGTTTTCTCTGGGTATATGCCCAGTAGTGGGATTGCTGGATTATATGGTAATTCTATTTTTACTTTTCTAAGGAACCTCCATACTGTTCCCCATAGAGACTGTATCAATTTACATTCCCAACAATAGTGGAAGAAGGTTCCTTTTCTCCATACCCTCTCCAGCATTTGTTGTTTGTAGATTCTCTGTTGATGCCCATTCTAACAGGTGTGACATGACACCTCATTGTAGTGTCCATTTCCATTTCTCTAATAATTAGTGATGTTGAGCAGATTTTCATGTGCGTACTGGCCACCTCTATGTCTTCTTGGAAGAAATGTCTATTTATATCTTCTTCCATTTTTGTATTGGGTTGTTTGTTTTATTAATATTGAGCTGCATGAGCTGTTTATATATATTGGAGATTAATCATTTGTCCATTGATTCGTTTGCAAATATTTTCTGCCATTCTGAGGGTTGTCTTTACATCTTGTTTGTAGTTTCCTTTGCTTTGCAAAAGATTTTACGTTCCCTTAGGTCCAATCTGTTTAGTTTTCTTTTTTAGTTCATTACTATAAGAGGTGGATCAAAAAAGATCTTGCTGTGATTTACGTCAGAGTATCCTTCGTAAGTTTTCCTCTCAGAGTTTTATACTATCCGGTCTTACATTAAGTTCTCTAATCCATTTTGAATATATTTTTATGTATGGTGTTGGGGAGTGTTCTAATTTCATTATTTTACATGTAGCTCTCCATATTTCCCAGCACCAAAGATTGAAGAGACTGTCTTATCTCCAT
The DNA here is from genome assembly GCF_964341445.2 of Mesoplodon mirus. Lineage (NCBI taxonomy): Eukaryota > Metazoa > Chordata > Mammalia > Artiodactyla > Ziphiidae > Mesoplodon > Mesoplodon mirus. Next base: position 2,701,936 of record NW_028295778.1, on the reverse strand, counting down.
TGTATAGTCTTGCCTCCTTTGTCATAGATTAGGTGACCATAGATGTGTAGGTTTATCCCTGTGCTTTCTTTTTTTTTTCCTTTTACACGTTTATTGGATTGTAATTGCTTTACAATGGAGTGTTCGTTTCTGCTGTATAACAAAGTGAATCAGCTATACATATACAAATATCACCAGATCCCCTCCCTCTTGCATCTCCCTCTCACACCCCTTATCCCACCCCTTTATGTGGTCACAAAGCACCAAGCTGATCTCCCTGTTTTATGTGGCTGCTTCCCAGTAGCTATTGGTGTTACATTTGGTAATGTATTTATGTCCATGCCACTCTCTCACTTCGTCCCAGCTTACCCATCCCCCTTCCGGTGTCCTCAAGTCCTTTCTCTATGTCTGTGTCCTTAATCCTGTCCTGCCACTAGGTTCTTCAAAATCTTTTTTTTTCTTCATTAGATTCCGTATATCTCTGTTAACATACAGTATTTGTTTTTCCCTTTCTGACTTACTTCACTGTGTAGGACAGATTCTAAGTCCATCCAACTCAGTACAACTAACTCAGTTTTGCTTCTTTTTATGGCTGAGTAATACTCCATTGTATATATGTGCCAGATCTTCTTTAAACATTCATCTGTCAATGGACACTTAGGTTGCTTCCATGTCCTGACTATTGTAAATAGAGCTGCAATGAACATTTTTCTACATAACTCTTTTTGAATTATGGTATTCACAAGGCAAATGCCCAGTAGTTGGATTGTTGTGTCATATGGTACTTCTATTGTTAGTTATTTAAAGGAACCTCCGTACTGTTCTCCCTAGTGCCCATATCAATTTACATTCCCACCCACAGTGCAAGTGTGTTCCCTTTTCTCCAATAAAGGCCTCTCCAGCATATATTGTTTTGTAGATTTTTTTGATGATTGCCACTCTGACTGCTGTGAGGTGATACCTCACGGTAGTTTTGATTTGCATTTCTCTAATGATTAGTGATGTTCAACATCCTTTCATGTGTTTCTTGGTAATCTGTATATCTTCTTTGGAGAAATGTCTATTTAGGTCTTCTGCCCGTTTTTGGATTGGGTTGTTTGTTTTTGTGATATTGAGCTACATGAGGTGCTTGTAAAGTTTGGAGATTAATCCTTTGTCAATTGCTTCATTTGAAAATATTTTCTCCCATTCTGAGGGTTGTTTTTGCATCTTGTTTATGTTTTCCTGTACTGTGTAAAAGCTTTTAAGTTTCATTAGGTCCCATTTGTTGATTTCTGTTTTTATTTCCATTTCTCTAGGAGGTGGGTCAAAAAGGATCTTGCTGTGATTTATGTCATAGAGTGTTCTGCCTATGGTTTCCTCTAAGTGTTTTATAGTGTCTGGTCTTATATTTAGATCTCTAATCAATTTAGAGTTTATTTTTGTGTATAGTGTTATGGAGTGTTCTAATTTCATTCTTTTATGTGTAGGGGTCCAGTTTATCCAGCACCAGTTACTGAAGAGACTGTCTTTCCTCTATTGTATATCCTTAGCTCCTTTGTCATAGATGAGATAGCCATAGGTATGTAGGTTTATCTCTGGGCTTTCTGTCCTGTTCCATTGATCTGTGTTTATGCCAATCTACATACACTTGATTCCATTATGCAGACATATAAATACATAGGTTTCAAGTTTATTACCAGTCAGATATATTCCTCTTCAGTGAATAGGGTGTTTTGTGTCCAGTTCATTGAGAAAGGAGTAGGTCTTGTCTATTACATATTTGGTATATGGAATGGGATCTGTGCTAATTTCAAACTCTGCTTTTACACATCACCCTACGTCACCTTTCCCCTTAAGGAGGAATAACTGTGTTTTCTAAATGTGTAACTCTGTTCACATTTGAAATTCAGTTCATGTGTAGCCATGTTTACATTCCCTCTATAAGTGATATATTACAATAATTTTTTTTCTTTGTGGCTCATTTCACTTAGCATCATCATACCTAAAGCCACTCATTATGCTGCTATTGGCCTTATGACCTTGATTTTATGTCTGAGTGACATTCCATTGTATATAAGTACCACAACATCTATATCCATTTTCTTCCCTTTCCTGGGATATTTAAAGTGTACTGAATTCGAGGTTCTTGTAAACAGAGCAGCCCTAAAGTTTGGGCTGGCTGTGTGTTGTGGATTTTTAGTTTTCACAAAATACACGCCCATGAGTGGAAGTGTGCTATGCTCTGTAGCTCTGTTTTAGAAAACAACATACAGTTCTCCAGAGAGGCTGTTGGCAATTTACATCCAGTCCATCGGCGTAACCAGGCTCCCTTTTCTCCATGGCCTGTCCTGCATTTGTGGCTTTTACACTATTTGTGGATGGCCCTTTTGACTGGAGGTAAGGGACACTTCTATGTAGTGTGGATTTTCAATGCCTGATGGCTTGCTTGCCCAAAAAGGGTGTATGCATTTTTTCCCGAATATATTCAAGAAAATACACATACTCCCTTTTTGGCCAAGGGCAACATTGTCGAAGTTCTGTCACTTTTCATGTGCTTTAAAGACAACTCCAATCTACCTCTTGAAATCTGTTTCCTTCAATTCTGCCTTGCATTCAAATCCTCTTCACTGCCTTACCTCAATATATTTCTGGATGATAGTTGTCCTTTATAACTCTGCAAGTTTATGAATTGCTGTGCCCCTGATTTCTATTTTTAAACTGGCCTCTTTGTGAGCTGGCTGCAATACCGCAGGATGGCTGTAGGCCCTAGTCTGGTTCTGGGGTGTCAGGCTGAGCCTTTGTTTAATTCTTCTTGCTGATGGGAACCTAGAGTGACATGTGCCCATCCAAACACCTACAGCTAATCTCTCATTTGTTTCCCCTCTTCCTGTTCATTCTCTGCACAATTTGCAAACTGTGCATAACAGGAGGGTAAAGGCGCTGACACTCCAAGTGGGGGGATTTTTAGTAATGCAGATGGAATGGCGAAGCCGAGCATGACAAAAGGAAAAATGAGGTACCTTTTAGAAAACTTTCCCAATTACACAGTGTACCATCCACTGGGTTTCCCATGCATGCTTTAACTGTAGGAAGATTCCCTTAAACTTGGAGAGTTGGGACCACTAGAATGGGTAGTACACAGTATTGCTCTAAGTGGTGTTCTTTTGCTCACACAACCTCAACAATCTTGTCAGCCCCAAGTGTCCAGGTTTATGTCTTATCCAGCTGTGGGTGTAAAGGTGCACAATCCAGGTTGCATCACAGGACCTGAACGTAATTCTTAAGGCTTTCCCTCTGTTTCGCTATTTTTGCATTTTGCTTTTGAAATTTATTTTTATAAAGGTATTTAGCTGAATTTCAGTGCTGTGTTCATGCCGTTATACACACACATGACTCCTTTATGGAGACATGATAATACATATGTATTATAATTCTTGGAGTCAGATATATTCCTCTGCAATGAATAGGGGGTGTTGAGTCGAGTTCATGGTGCGGGGAGTAGGTGATGTCTATTACATACTTGGTTTATGTAACGGTATCTGTGCTAATTTAAAACTGTGGTTTTATGCATCAACTCACCTCGCCTTTCCCGATAAGAAGGCAGAATATTGTTTTCTAAGTGTGTGACTCTGTTGTGTTTGTAATTCAGTTCATTCGTTGCCAAGTGTACATTCCCAAAATAGTGATATCTTATGATAAGTTTTGGTACTCTGTTATCTTTCCTAACTCAGTTCATATGTAGCCATGTTTACAGGATCTTCATAAGTGATATCTTATGATAAGTTTCTTTTTCTGTGTGACTTATTTCACTTAGAATCACCGTACATGAATCCACTCATTTTGCTGCTACTGGCCTTATGACATTGATTTCATGGCTGAGGGGTATTCCATCGTATGTAAGTAACACAATTTTTTGAACCATTTTAATCTTTCCTGGGATATTTAATTTGTACGCAACTTGAGGTTCTTGTAAGCAGTGCAGCCCTAAACATTGGGGTGGCTCTGTCTTATTGATTTTCAGTTTTCCCAAGGTATATTCCCTAGACTGGAAGTGCCCTTTGCTCTGTAGCTCGGTTGTTTACTTGTTTATGGAACACAATGCACTCCTCCAGTGAGGCAGTTGGCAATTTATATCCCGCCCATCAGCATAACAAGGCTCCCTGTTCTCCAGGGCCTGTCTTGCCTTTCTGCTTTTTATCCATTTTGTGGATGTGCCTTTTGACTGGTGAGAAGTGATACTTCTTTCGAGTGCAGATTTGCATTGCCCGCTTGCTTGCTTGGCCAAAAAGGGCGTATGTGTTTTCTCTTGAATATATTCATGAAAAAACGCATACGCCCTTTTTGGCCAAGTGCAACATTGTCGAAGTAGTGCCCGTCTTCCTGTGCTTTAAAGGCGATTCCAACGTACCTAGTGTAATCTGTTTCCTGCTATTCTGCCTCGCATTCAAGTCCGCCTCGTTGCCTTCCCTCAACAGATTTTTGGACGATAGTTGTCCTTTATTATTCTGCCAGTTTGTGAAGTGCTGTGCCCCTGAGCTCCATTTTTTTTTTTCCTTTTGCGGTATGTGGGCCTCTCACCGTTGTGGCCTCTCCCGTTGCGGAGCACAGGCTCCGGACGCGCAGGCCCAGCGGCCATGGCTCACGGGCCCATCCGCTCCGTGGCATATGGGATCCTCCCAGACCGGGGCACGAACCCGTATCCCCTGCATCGGCAGGCGGACTCCCAACCACTGCGCCACCAGGGAGGCCCTGAGCTCCATTTTTTAACTCGTTTTTTGTGAGCTGAACGCAAGTCCAAAATTTTGGTTCAGGAACTCTACTGGTTCCCGGTGGGTGGCGGAGACTTTGGTTAATTCTTCTTCCAACCGGGATATAAGAGTGACATGTGCCCGCCCAAATGCCTAACAGCTACTCTCTCATTGGTTCTCCCTCTTCCCTTTTATCCTCTGCCAAATTGGCAACCTGTGTGAACCAGGAGGTTAAAGGGTCTGTCTCTCCAAAATGGGTGATTGATAGAAAAGCAGTTGGAAATTCAACCTGGAGCACCAGGAGAGAGAGTATTAGGTGAGTTTTAGAAACCTTTCGTATTCACACTGTGTCCATTCTCTAGGTATCCCATACATATTATAACTAGTAATATTCACTTCAACCAGGAGAGTTGGGACGCATGGAATGGGTTCCATGCATTATTGCTTTAAAGGGTCTGCATTTGCTCACCCAATCTCACCAATCCTCTCAGTCCCATGTGTCCAGCCTTCTGCCACATCCAGCTGTCGTTGTAGATAAGGTCATTCCTGGTTTCATCAGATACCCTGAAGGAATTGTAAAGAATTTCCCTTTTTTTTTCTTGTTTTTCAAATTCCTTTTTATAGTGGGTTTGAGCTGATTCTCGCTGCCATGTTTATGCCAGTCTAGACACACTTGATTCCCTATGGAGATATGTCAATACATAGATGTTAAGATTCTTACTAGTCAGATATATTCCTCTGTGGGAAATATGGTGTTTTTATTCCCTTTCTCTGAGGAAGGAGTAGGTCTTGTCTATTCCATAGTTGGTTTTTGGAACGGTACGTGTGCTTATATCAAACTCTGGTTTTATGCATCACCCCAAATTTCCTACCCCCTTAAGCGGGCATAAGCGTGTTTTCTAAATGTGAGACTCTGTTCTCTTTCCTAACTCAGTTCATGTGTAGCCTTGTTACAGGATCTTCATAAGTGATATCTTATGATAAGTTTCTTTTTCTGTGTGACTTATTTCACTTAGAATCATCGTACCTGAATCCACTCATTTTGCTGCTACAGGTCTTATGACATTGATTTCATGGCTGAGGGATATTCCATCGTACGTAAGTACCAAAATTTTTTGAACCATTTTTATATTTCCTGGGATATTTAGGGTGTAGACAAGTTGAGGTTCTTGTAAGCAGTGCAGCCCTAAATTTTGGTGTGGCTCTGTCTTATTGATTTTCAGTTTTCCCAAGGTATATTCCCTTGACTGGAAGTGCCATTGGCTCTGTAGCTCTGTTGTTTACTTGTTTTAGGGAATACAATTCACTCCTCCAGTGAGGCAGTTGGCAATTTACATGCCGCCCATCAGCATAACAAGGCTCCCTGTTCTCCAGGGCCTGTCTTGCCTTTCCGGTTTTTACCCCTTTTGTGGATGTCCCTTTTGACAGGTGGGAAGTGATACTTTTTTGTAGTGCAGATTTGCATTGCCCGCTTGCTTGCTTGGCCAAAAAGGGCGTATGCGTTTTCTCCTGAATATACTCAGGAGAAAACGCATACACCCTTTTTAGCCAAGTGCATCATTGTCGAAGTTGTGCCCCTCTTCCTGTGCTTTAAATGCGATTCCACCGTACCTCTTGAAATCTGTTTCCTGCTATTCTGCCTCACTTTCAAGTTCGCCTCGATTCCTTCCCTCAACAGATTTTTGGACGATAGTTGCCCTTTATTACTCTGCCACTTTGTGAATTGCTGTGCCCCTGAGCTCTGTTTTATAACTGTTTTTTTTCTGATCTGTACGCAAGTCCAATATTTTGGTTCAGGATCTATACTGGTTCCCGGTGGGTGGCTGAGACTTTGGTCAGTTCTACTTCCTACCGGGAAACAAGAGTGACATGTGCCCGTCCAAATGCCTAACAGCTACTCTCTCATTGGTTCTCCCTCTTCCCATTCATCCTCTGGTAAATTGGCAACCTGTGCGAACCAGGAGGTTAAAGGTGCTGTCTCTCCAAGTTGGGAGATTGATAGTAAAGCAGTTAGAAATTGAAACTAGAACACCAGGAGAGGGACTATTCGTTGAGATTTAGAAACTTTTTGTATTCACAGTGTGTCCATTCTCTAGGTTTCCCATACATGTTATAGCTGTAGTAATATTCCCTACAACGTGGAGAGTTGGGACCCATGGAATGGGTGCCATGCATTATTGTTTAAAGGGTCTGCATTTGCTCACGAATCTCACCAATCCTCTCAGTCCCATGTGTCCAGCTTTATGCCACCTCCACCTGTCGTTCTAGATAGGGTCATTCCAAGTTTCATCAGAGAGCCTGAAGGAATTGTAAAGAATTTCGCTGTTTTTTTTTTTTTGTTTTTGGAATTCCTTTTTATAGTGGGTTTGAGCTGATTCTCACTGCCATCTTTATGCACGTCTACACACACTTGATTCCCTTATGGAGACATATCAATACATAGGTTTTAAGATTCTTACTAGTCAGATATATTCCTCTGCGGGAAATATGGGGTTTTGAGTCCCTTTCACTGAGGAAGGTGTAGGTCTTGTCTATTCCATACTTGGTTTTTGGAACGGTACCTGTGCTTATATCAACCTCTGGTTTTATGCATCACCCCACCTCTCCTGCCCCCTTAAGCAGGCATAAGAGTGTTTTCTAAATGTGAGACTCTCTTCTCTTTCCTAACTCAGTTCATGTGTAGCCATGTTTACAGGATCTTCATAAGTGATATCTTATAAGTTTCTTTTTCTGTGTGACTTATTTCACTTAGAATCATCGAACCTGAATCCACTCATTTTGCTGCTACTGGTCATATGATATTGATTTCATGGCTGAGGGATATTCCCTCGTACGTATGTACCACAACTTTTTCAACCATTTTTATATTTCCTGGGATATTTAAGGTGTACCCAATTTGAGGTTCTTGTAAGCAGAGCATTCCTAAATTTTGGGGTGGTTCTGTCTTATTGACTTTCAGTTTTCCAAAGGTATATTCCCTAGACTGGAAGTGACCTTGGCTCTGTAGCTCTGTTGTTTACTTGTTTTAGGGAACACAATGCACTCCACCAGAGAGGCAGTTGGCAATTTACATCCCACCCATCAGCATAACAAGGCTCCCTGTTCTCCAGGGCCTGTCTTGAATTTCTGGTTTTTACCCTTTTTGTGGATGTCCCTTTGGACCGGTGGGAAGTGATAATTCTTCGTAGTGCAGACTTACATTGTCCGCTTGCTTGCTTGGCCAAAATGGGCGTATGCATTTTCTCCTGAATATACTCAGGAGAAAACGCATACGCCCTTTTTGGACAAGTGCATCATTGTCGAAGTTGTGCCCCTCTTCCTGTGCTTTAAAGGCGATTCCAACGTACCTCTTGAAATCTGTTTCCTGCTATTCTGCCTCACTTTCAAGTCCGCCTCATTGCCTTCCCTCAACAGATTTTTGGATGATAGTTGTCGTTTATTACTCTGCCAGTTTGTGAATTGCTCTGCCCTATAGCTCCATTTTTTAACTCGTTTTTTTGAGCTGAACGCAAGTCCCATATTTTGGTTTAGGACCTAAACTGGTTCCCGGTGGGTGGCTGAGACTTTGGTTAATTCTTCTTCCTCCCGGGAAATAAGAGTGACATGTGCCTGTCCAAATGCCTAACAGCTACTCTCTCTTTGGTTCTCCCTCTTCGCTTTCATCCTTTGCCAAATTGGCAACCTGTGCGAACCAGGAGTTTAAAGGTGCTGTCTCTCCAAGTTGGGAGATTGATAATAAACCAGTTAGAAAGTGAAACTGGAGCACCAGGAGAGGGACTATTCGTTGAGATATAGAAACCTTTTGTATTCACAGTGTGTCCATTCTCTAGGTTTCCCATACATGTTATAGCTGTAGTAATATTCCCTACATCCTGGAGAGTTGGGATCCATGGAATGGGTCCCATGCATTATTGCTTGAAAGGGTCTGCATTTGCTCACCCAATCTCACCAATCCTCTCAGTCCCATGTGTCCAGCCTTATGCCACCTCCAGCTGTCGTTCTAGATATGGTCATTCCAAGTTTCATCAGAGAGCCTGAAGGAATTGTAAAGAATTTCGCTGTTTTTTTGTTTTGTTTTTGAAATTCCTTTTTATAGTGGATTTGAGCTGATTCTCGCTGCCATCTTTATGCCAGTCTAGACACACTTGATTCCCTTACGGAGACATATCAATACATAGGTTTTAAGATTCTTACTAGTCAGGTATATTCCTCTGCGGGAAATATGGGGTTTTGAGTCCCTTTCACTGAAGAAGGTGTAGGTCTTGTCTATTCCATACTTGGTTTTTGGAACGGTACCTGTGCTAATATCAACCTCTGGTTTTATGCATCACACCACCTCTCCTTCCCCCTTAAGCAGGCATAAGAGTGTTTTCTAAATGTGAGACTCTCTTCTCTTTCCTAACTCAGTTCATGTGTAGCCATGTTTACAGGATCTTCATAAGTGATATCTTATGATAAGTTTCTTTTTCTGTGTGACTTATTTCACTTAGAATCATTGTACCTGAATCCACTCATTTTGCTGCTACTGGTCTTATGACATTGTTTTCATGGCTGAGGGATATTCCATCATACGTAAGTACCACAATTTTTTGAACCATTTTTATCTTTCCTGGGATACTTAAGGTGTACCCAAGTTGAGGTTCTTGTAAGCAGTGAAGCACTAAATTTTGGGGTGGCTCTGTCTTATTGATTTTCAGTTTTACCATGGTATATTCCCTAGACTGGAAGTGCCCTTGGCTCTGTAGCTCTGTTGTTTACTTGTTTTAGTGAACACAATTCACTCCTCCAGTGAGGCAGTTGGCAATTTACATCCCGCCCATCAGCATAACAATGCTCCCTGTTCTTCAAGGCCTGTCTTGCCTTTCTGGTATTTACATATTATGTGGATGTCCTTTTTGACTGGTGGGAAGTGATACTTCTTTGTAGTGCAGATTTGCATTGCCCGCTTGCTTGCTTGGCCAAAATGGGCGTATGCATTTTCTCCTGAATATACTCAGGAGAAAATGCATAGGCCCTTTTTGGCCAAGTGCATCATTGTCGAAGTTGTGCCCCTCTTCCTGTGCTTTACAGGTGATTCCAACGTACCTCTTGAAATCGATTTCCTGCTATTCTGCCTCGCTTTCAATTCCTCCTCGTTGCCTTCCCTCAACAGATTTTGTGATGATAGTTGTCCTTTATTAATCTGCCATTTTGTGAATTGCTGTGCCCTTGAGCTCCATTTTTCAAGTCGTTTTTTGTGAGCTGAACGCATGTCCAAAATTTTCGTTCAGGACCTATATTGGTTCCCAGTGGGTGGCTGCAAATTTGGTTAATTCTTCTTCCTACCAGGAAATTAGAGTGACATATGCCCTTCCAAATGCCTAACAGCTACTCTCTCATTGGTTCTCCCTCCTCCCTTTCATCCTCTGCCAAATTGGCAACCTGTGAGAACCAGGAGGTTAAAGGGTCTAGCTCTCCAAGTTGGGAGATTGATAGTAAAGCAGGTGGAAAGTCATACCGGAGCACCAGGAGAGGGACTATTCATTGAGTTTTATAGACCTTTCGTATTCACAGTGTGTCCATTCTCTAGGTTTCCCGTACATGTTATAGCTGTAGTAATATTCCCTTCAACCTGGAGAGTTGGGACCCATGGAATGGGTGCCATGCATTATTGCTTTAAAGGGTCTGCATTTGCTCACCCAATCTCACCAATCCTCTCATTCCCAAGTGTCCAGCCTTATGCCACATACAGCTGTCATTGTAGACAGGGTCATTCCAGGTTTCATCAGAGACCCTGAAGGAATTGTAAAAAATTTCCCTGTTTTTTTGTTTTGTTTTTGAAATTCCTTTTTATAGTGGGTTTGAGCTGATTCTCGCTGCCATGTTTATGCCAGTCTAGACACACTTGATTCCCTTACGGAGACATATCAATACATAGGTTTTAAGATTCTTTCTAGTCAGATATATTCCTCTGTGGGAAATATGGGGTTTTGTGTCCCTTTCACTGAGGAAGGTATAGGCAGGTCTTGTCTATTCCATAGTTGGTTTTTGGAACGGTACCTGTGCTTATATCAAACTCTGGTTTTATGCATCACCCCACCTCTCCTTCCCCCTTAAGCAGCCATAAGAGTGTTTTCTAAATGTGAGACTCTGTTCTCTTTCCTAACTCAGTTCATGTGTAGCCATGTTTACAGGATCTTCATAAGTATTATCTTATGATAAGTTTCTTTTTCTGTGTGACTTATTTCAGTTAGAATCATCGTACCTGAATCCACTCATTTTGCTGCTACTGGTATTATGACATTGATTTCACGGCTGAGGGATATTCCATCGTACATAAGTACCACAATTTTTGGAACCATTTTTATCTTTCCTGGGATATTTAAGGTGTACCCAAGTTGAGGTTCTTGTAAGCAGTGCAGCCCTAAATTTGGGGGTCGCTCTGTCTTATTGATTTTCAGTTTTCCCAAGGTATATTCCCTAGACTGGAAGTGCCCTTGGCTCTGTAGCTCTGTTGTTTACTTGTTTTAGGGAACACAATTCACTCCTCCAGTGAGGCAGTTGGCAATTTACATTCCGCCCATCAGCATAACAAGGCTCACTGTTCTCCAGGGCCTGTCTTGCCTCTCTGGTATTTACACATTTTTTGGATATACCTTTTGACCAGTGGGAAGTGACAATTCTTTGTTGTGCAGATTTGCATTGCCTGCTTGCTTGCTTGGCCAGAAAGGGCGTATGCGTTTTCTCCTGCATATATTCAGGAGAAAATGCATACGCCCTTTTTGGCCAAGTGCATCATTGTCGAAGTTGTGCCCCTCTTCCTGTGCTTTACAGACGATTCCAACGTACCTCTTGAAATCTGTTTCCTGCTATTCGGCCTCACTTTCAAGTCCCCTTGGTTGCCTTCCCTCAACAGATTTCTGGACGATAGTTGGCTTTTATTACTATGCCTAATTGTGAATTGCTCTGCCGCTGAGCTCCATTTTTCAACTCTTTTTTTGTGAGCTGAATGTAAGTCCAAAGTTTTGTTTCAGGAGCTATTCTTGTTCCCAGTGTGTGGTTGAGACTTTGGTTAATTCTTCTTCCTGCCGGGAAATTAGAGTGACATATGCCCGTCCAAGTGCATAACAGCTACTCTCCCATTGGTTCTCCATCTTCCCTTTCATCCTCTCCCAAATTGTCAAACTGTGAGAACCAGGAGGTTAAAGGGGCTGTCTCTCCAATTTGGGAGATTGATAGTAAAGCAGTTGGAAAGTCAAACCGGAGCACCAGGAGAGGGACTTTTCGTTGAGTTTTAAAAACCTTTCGTATTCACAGTGTGTCCATTCTGTAGGTTTCCCGTACATGTTATAGCTGTAGTAATAATCCCTTCAACCTGGAGACTTGGAACCCATGGAATGGGTGCCATGCATTATTGCTTTAACGGGTCTGCATTTGTTCACCCAATCTCACCAATCCTCTCAGTCCCAAGTGTCCAGCCTTATGCCAAATCGAGCTGTCATTGTAGACAGGGACATTCCAGGTTTCATCAGAGACACTGAAGGAATTGAATAGAATTTCCCTGTTTTTTTGTTTTGTTTCTGAAATTCCTTTTTATAGTGGGTTTGAGCTGATTCTCGCTGCCATGTTTATGCCAGACTAGACACACTTGATTCCCTTATGGAGACATATCAATACATAGATTTTAAGATTCTTACTAGTCAGATATATTCCTCTGCGGGAAATATGGGGTTTTGAGATCCTTGCACTGAGGATGGTGTAAGTAGGTCTTGTCTATTCCATAGTTGGTTTTTGGAACGGTACCTGTGCTTATATCAAACTCTGGTTTTATGCATCACCCCACCTCTCCTTTCCCCTTAAGAAGGAATAAGAGTGTTTTCTAAATGTGAGACTCTTTTCTCTTTCCTAACTCAGTTCATGTGTAGCCATGTTTACAGGATCTACATAAGTGATATCTTATGATAAGATTCTTTTTCTGTGTGACTTATTTCACTTAGAATCATCGTAGCTGAATCCACTCATATTGATGCTACTGGTCTTATGACATTGAATTCATGGCTGAGGGATATTCCATCGTATGTAAGTTCCACAATGTTTTGAACCATTTTTATCTTTCCTGGGATATTTAAGGTGTACCCAAGTTGAGGTTCTTGTAAGCAGTGCAGCCCTAAATTTGGGGGTGGCTCTGTCTTATTGATTTTCCGTTTTCCCAAGGTATATTCCCAAGACTGGAAGTGCCCTTGGCTCTGTAGCTCTGTTGTTTACTTGTTTTAGGGGACACAGTGCACTTCTCCAGAGAGGCAGTTGGCAATTTACATCCCGCCCATCAGCATAACAAGGCTCCCTGTTCTCCAGGGACTGTCTTGCCTTTCTGGTATTTACACATTTTGTGGATGTCCCTTTTGACCGGTGGGGAGTGATACTTCTTTATAATGCAGATGTGCATTGCCCCCTTGCTTGCTTGGCCAAAAAGTGCGTATGCGTTTTGTCCTTAATATATTCAGGAGAAAATGCATACGCCGTTTTTGGCCAAGTGCATCATTGTCGAAGTTGTGCCCCTTTTCATGTGCTTTACAGATGATTCCAACATAGCTCTTGAAATCTGTTTCCTGCTATTCTGCGTCGCCTTCAATTCCCCCTCATTGCCTTCCCTCAACAGATTTTTGGACGATAGTTGTCCTTTAATACTCTGCCAGTTTGTGAATTGCTGTGCCCCTTAGCTTCATTTTTCAACTCGTTTTTTGTGAGCTGAACGCAAGTCCACAATTTTGTTTCAGGACGTAATCTGGATCCCGGGTGGTGGCTGAGACTTTGGATAATTCTTCTTCTTCTTGGGAAATTAGAGTGACATATGCCCGTCCAAATGCCTTACAGCTACTCTCTCATTGGTTCTCCCTCTTCCCTTTTATCCTCTGCCAAATTGGCAACCTGTGCGATCCAGGAGGATAAAGGGGCTGTCTCTCCAAGTTGGGAGCTTGATAGTAAAGCAGTTGGAAAGTCAAACCGGAGCACCAGGAGAGGGACTATTAGTTGAGTTTTAGAAACCTTTCGTATTTACAGTGTGTCCGTTCTCTAGGTTTCCCGTACATGTTATATCTGTAGTAATATTGACTTCAACCTGGAGAGTTGGGACAAATGGAATGGGTGCCACACATTATTGCTTTAAAGGGTGTGCATTTGCTGAACCAATCTCACCAATCCTCTCAGTCCCAAGTGTCCAGCCTTATGCCATATCCAGCTGTCATTGTAGATAGGGTCATTCCAGGTTTCATTAGAGCCCCTAAAGGAATTGTAAAGATTTTCCATGTTTTTTGTTTTTTGTTTTTGAAATTCCTTTTTATAGTGGGTTTGAGCTGATTCTCACTGCAATGATTATGCCAGTCTAGACACACTTGATTCCATTACGGAAACATATCGATACATAGGTTTTAATATTCTTACTAGTCAGATATATTCCTCTGTGGGAAATATCGTGTTTTGAGATCCTTTCACTGAGGAAGGTGTAGGTCTTGTATATTCCATAGTTGGTTTTTGAAATGGTGCGTGTGGTTATATCAAACGCTGGTTTTCTGCAGCACCCCACCTCATATTCCCCCTTAAGCAGGCATAAGAGTGTTTTCTAAATGTGAGTCTCTGTTCGCTTTCCTAACTCTGTTCATGTGTAGCCATGTTTAGAGGACCTTCATAAGTGATATCTTATGATAAGTTTCTTTATCTGTGTGACTTATTTCAGTTAGAATCATCGTACCTGAATCCACTCATTTTGCTGCTACTGGTCTTATGACATTGATTACATGGCTGAGGCATATTCCATCATAAGTAACTACCAAAATATTTTAAACCATATTTATATTTCCTGGGATATTTAAGCTGTACCCAAGTTGAGGTTCTTGTAATCAGTGCAGCCCTAAATTTTGGGGTGGCTCTGTCTTATTGAATTTCTTCTTTCCCAAGGTATATTCCCCAGACTGAAAGTACCCTTGACTCTGTAGCTCTGTTGTTTACTTGTTTTAGGGAACACAATGCACTCCTCCAGAGAGGCAGTTGGCAATTTACATCCCGCCCATCAGCATAACAAGCCTCCCTGTTCTCCAGGGCCTGTCTTGCCTTTTTGGTTTTTACCCATTTTTTGCATGTACCTTTTGACAAGTGGGAAGTGATACTATGTAGTGCAGATTTGCATTGCCAGCATGCTTGCTTGGCCAAAAAGGGCGTATGCGTTTTCTCCTGAATATATTCAGGAGAAAACGCATACGCCCTTTTTGGCCAAGTGCATCATTGTCGATGTTGTGCCCCTCTTCCTGTGCCTTAAATGCGATTCCAACTTACCTCTTGAAATCTTTTTCCTGCTTTTCTGCCTCGCTTTCAAGTCTGCCTAGTTGCCTTCCCTCAACAGATTTTTGGACGATAGTTGTCCTTTATTACTCTGCCTCTTTGTGAATTGTTGTGCACTGAGCTACATTATTTAACTTGTTTTTTGTGTGAGCTTAACGCAAGTCCAATATTTTGGTTCAGGCCCTATACTGGTTCCCGGTGGGTGGCTGAGTCTTTGGTTATTTCTTCTTCTTCCCGTGAAGTAAGAGTGACATGTGCCCGTACAAATGTCTAACAGCTACTCTCTCACTGGTCTCCCTCTTCCCTTTCATCCTCTGCCAAATTGGCAACCTGTGCGAACCAGGAGGTTAAAGGTGCTGTCTCTCCAAGTTGGGAGATTGATAGTAAAGCAGTTGGAAAGTCAAACTGGAGCACAAGGAGAGGGACTATTCGTTGAGTTTTAGAAACCTTTCGTATTCACACTGTGTCCATTCTCTAGGGTTCCCGTACATATTATAGCTGTAGTAATATGCCCTTAAACCTGGCCTGTTGGGACCAATGGAATGGGTGCCGCTCATTATTGCTTT
This sequence comes from Mesoplodon mirus, assembly GCF_964341445.2. Classification (NCBI taxonomy): domain Eukaryota; kingdom Metazoa; phylum Chordata; class Mammalia; order Artiodactyla; family Ziphiidae; genus Mesoplodon; species Mesoplodon mirus. The sequence goes on along the minus strand of NW_028295778.1, from coordinate 2,686,347 downwards.
AAAGGGTCTGCATTTGCTCACCCAATCTCACCTATCCTCTCAGTCCCAAGTGTCCAGCCTTATGCCACATCCAGCTGTCATTTTAGATACGGTCATTCCAGGTTTCATCAGTGACCCTGAAGGTATTGTGTAAGAATTGTTCTGTTTTTATGTTTTGTTTTGAATTTCATTTCTATATTGGGTTTGAGCTGATTGTCCCTGCCATGTTTATGTCATACTAGACACACTTAGTTACCTTACGGAGACATATCAATACATAGGTTTTAAAATTCTTACTAGTCAGATATATTTCTCTGCAGGGAATAGGGATGTTGAGTTCTGTTCACTGAGGAAGGAGTAGGGCTTGTCTCTTTTGTTTTCGGATTATGGAACGGTACCTTTGCTAATATCAATCTTTTGTTTTGTGCATCTCCCCACCTGTCTTTCCCCTTAAGCAAGCGTTAGAGTGTTTTATAAATCTGAGACTCTGTTCTCTTCCCTAAATCAGTTCATATGTAGCCATGTTTACATTCCCTTCATAAGTGATATCTTATGTCAGAACGCACCATGGCCCTTGTCATAATAATGCTTCATGACCCCTGTCATCACAATGATCCATGCCCTGGTTATCACAATGCTCCATGTCCCTTGTCATCAAAATTCTCCACGTACTTGTCATCACAATGCTACATGACACTTCTCATCAAAATGTTACATGCTCTTGTCATCACAATTCTTCATTCTCTTGACATTGCAATGCTCCATGCCCTTGTCATCACAATGCTCCATGCCTTTGTCATCACATTGCTCCATGACCCCTGTCATCACATTGCTCCCTGACAACTGTCATCACAATGCTTCATGCCCCTTGTCATTACAGTGCTCCATGACGCTCGACATCACAATTACCCAAGGTCTTCTCATCACAATGCTCCACGGTTTTGCCATCACCATGCTCCATGCCTTGTCATCTCAAATCTCAATGTCCCTTGTCCTCACAATTCTCCACGTCCTTGTCATTACAATGCTCCATGGCACTTCACATCACAATGTTATATGCTCTTGTCATCACAATACTCCATGCACTTGTCATCGCAATGCTCCATGACCCCTGTCATAGGAAGCTCCATGCGCATTTCATCAAAATGTTTCACGACCAGGGCATTAAAATTCTCAATGGCCCTTGATATCACAATGCTCCATGCCCTTGTCATCACAATGCTCCTTTACTTTGTCACAACAATCCTCCATAACAATTGGCATCACAATGCTCCATGATATTGTCATCAAACTGGAACATGACATATTTCATCAAAATGCTCCCTGACAACTTTCTTCACAATAATCCATGACCTTGTCATCACAGTGCTCCATGCCCTTGTCATCACAATGTGCCATGCCCATTCTTATCACAATAATCCAAGAAACTTGTCAGACCAATGCTCCATGACACTTTTCATCACAATGCTCCATGAACGCTCTCATCAAAATGCACCATGCCCATCATCATAATGCTTCATGCTATTGTCATCACAATGAAATCAAAAAGTTCCATGACATCTGTCACCACAATAGTGCTAACCCTTGTGATCACAATGTCTCATAACACTTGTCATCACAATGCCCCATGATGCTGGTCACCACAGTTATCCATGGGCTTCTCATCACAATGCACCATGACTTTTGTCAACACAATGTTCAATACCCTTGTCAACACAATGCTCTCTGACTATTGACCTCAGTATGCACCATGCACTCTTTCATGGCAAGGCTCCATGCCTACTTCATCACAATGATCCATGCCCTTTTCATCAAAATGTTCCAAGACACCTGTGATAACAATGCTCCTTGCACTTGTCATCACAAAGCTCCATGACGAATGTCATCAGAATGCTCCATGGCCTTCTCATCATAATGTACCATGCCCTTGTCATCACAATGCTCCAAGACCCCTGTAATCAAAATGATCCCTGCGCCTTTTCATCAGAATGCTCCATGAGACTTGTCATCACAAGGTTCCATGGTCTTCACATCACAGTGCTCCAGGACCTTGTCATCACAGTGCTCCATTCCCTTGTCATCACAATGCATCATGACCCCTGTCATCACAATAATCCATGAATATTTTCAGCCCAATGCTCTACGAAATTCTCATCACAATGCTCCATAGCCCATATCACCACAATCCTCCATGACCACTGTCATCAAAACACTCCATGACACCTGACAACACAATGATCCGGGACACTTGTCATCACAATGATACATTCCCTTGTCATCACAATGCTCCATGACCCCTGTCATCACAACACTCCATGAACATTTTCCGCCCAGTGCTCAATGACCTTTGTCATCACAATGATCCATGCCCTTTTCATCCCAATGCTCCATGACCCCTGTATTCACAATGCTCTGTAACGCTTGTCATCACAGTGCTCCATGACACCTGTCATCACAATGCTCCATGCCTTTGTCAGCAAAATGCTACATGACCTTGTCATTACAATACTCTATGCACTTTTCATCACAATACTCCATTTCCATTGCCATCACAATCCTCCATGAACCTTGGGATCACATTGCTTCCTGCCATTGTTATCACAATGCTCCATGCTCCTTGAAATCAAAATGATCCATGACCGCTGTCATCACAATGCTCCAAAACCTTGTGATCACAATGTTCCATAACACTTGTCATACCAACGCTCCATGATGCCTGTCATCACAGTAATCCATGCCCTTTTCATTACAATGCTCCATGACCTTTGTCATCACAGTTCTCAATACACTTGTCATCACAATGCTCCCTGACACTTGTCATCAGAATGCTCCTTGAAACCTGTCAAGAAAAGGCTCCCTGCCGTTTTCATCACAATGCACCATGCCGTTTTCATCACAATGGTCCAGGCCATTTTCATCAAAATCCTCCACAAGCTTGTCATCAGAATGCTCCATGACCATTCTCATCACAATTCTCCATGCACTTGTCAGCACAATGCTCCCTGACCTTTGTCATCACAATGCTCCAAGCCATTGTCATCACAATGCTCCATTACATTTGTCATCAGAATCCTCCATGACACTTGGCTTCACAATGCTCCATGCCATTGTCATTACAATGGGCCATTCCAAATGTCATTGCAATAATCCATGAAACATATTAGACCAATGTTCCATGCCCTTGTCATCACAATGCTCCATGCCCTTGTTATCACAATGCTCCATGACGCCTCTCATCACAATGCTCCGTGACTCCCGTCATCACAATGCTTCATGACCTTTGTCATCACAATGGTCCATGGCATCGTCATCAACAGTTTCTGACCTTTTTAACCAAAATGCTCCATGAACTTTTCATCACAATGCTCTTTTAACTTTGTCATCACAATGCTCCATGTGCTTGTCAGCACAATGTTCCATGACACATGTCATCACAATGCACCATGCGCTTGTCATCACAGTGCTCCACAATCTTGTCATCACATTCTCCTTAAAATTTGTCATCACAATGTTCCATGCACTTCTCATCAAAATGCTCTCTCACAACTGATATCACAATGCTACATCACTATTTGTCACAATACTCCCTCACCCCTGTCATCACAATGTTCCATGACTCCTGTCATCACAATGCTACATGCACTTATCATCACAATGTTCGATGACCCCTGACATCACAATGTTCCATAACACCTGTCATCAAAATGTTCCATGACACTTTTCATCAAATTGCTCCATGACCCTATTATCACAATGCTCCCTGCCCTTCTCATCACAATGCACAACGACCTTGCTGTCAAAATGCTCCATGACTTTTTCATCACAAAGATCCATGACCCTTGGCATCACAATGCTCCATGTCATTGTCATCACAATGCTCCATGAACGCTCTCATCACCTTGCTCCATGCCCTTGTCTTCAAAAAGCTCCATGACACATGTCATCAGGAATGCTCCATGGCCTTCTCATCACAATGCTCCACGCCCTTATCATCAGAATGCTCCATTACACCTGACATAAAAATGCTCCATGACCCCTGCCATCACGATGTTCCATGGCTTAGTCATCACAAAGCTCCATGATCCTTCTCATCACAATGCTCCAGGAACCCTGTAATCACAATGCTCTATGCCCCTTTTCATCTCAATGATCCATGAACCCTGTCATCAAAATGCACCATGCCCATCATCATAATGCTTCATGCTATTGTCATCACAATGAAATCAAAATGCTCCATGACCTCTGTCATAACAATGCTCCAAACCCTTGTGATCACAATATTACATATCACTTGTCATCACAATGCCCCAGGTTGCTCGTCATCACAATTATCAATGGACTTCTCATCACAATGCTCCATGACATTTGTCCTCACAATGCTCAATACATTTGTCATCAACATGCTCCCTGACACTTGTTGTCTGTATGCTCCTTGAATCCTGTCATGACAAGGCTCCATGCCTTTTTCATCACAATAATCCATGTCGTTTTCATCACAATGCTCCAAGACACATGTAATCTCAATGCTCCATGCCCTTGTCATCACAAAGCGCAATGACGCAGGCCATCAGAATGCTCCTTGGTCTTCTCCTCACCATGCTTCATGCCCTTGTCATCACAGTGTTCCAAGACCCGTGCAATCACAATGCTCCATGCCCTTGTCATCAAAAACCTCCATGACGCATGTCATCAGAAGGCTCTATGGCCTTCTCATCACAATGCTCCATGCCCTAGTCATCACAATGCTCCAAGACCCCTGTAATCACAATGCTCCATGCCCCTTTTCATCAGAATGCTGCATGAGACTTGTCATCACAAGTCTCCATGGTCTTCTTATCACAATGCTCCAGGACCTTCTCATTACCATGCTCCATTCCCTTGTCTTCACAATGCTCAATGACCCCTGTCATCACAATAATCCATGAACATTTTCAGCCCAATGCTCCACGACCTACTCATCACAATGCTCCATGGCCAATATCATCACAATGTTCCATGACCACTGTCATCACAACAATCCATGACACCTGACAACACAATGATCTGGGACTGTTGTCATCACAATGCTCCATTCCCTAGTCATCACAATGCTCCATGACCCCTGTCATCACAACACTCCATGAACATTTTCAGCCCAGTGCTCCATGACCCTTTTCATCACAATGATCCATGCACTTGTCATCCCAATGCTCCATGACCTCTGTATTCACAATGCTCCGTGACAGTTGTCATCACAGTGCTCCATGATACATGTCATCACAATGATCCATGCCTTTGTAGGCAAAATGCTACTTGACCTTTTCATTACAATGCTCTATGTGCTTGTCATCACAATACTCCATTTCCATTGTCATCACAATCCTCCATGAAACTTGGGATCACATTGTTTCATGCCCTTGTCATCACAATGCTCCATGCTCCTTGAAATCAAAATGATCCATGACCTCTCTCATCAAAATGCTCCAAACCCTTGTGATCACAGTGTTCCATAACACTTGTCATCACAATGCTCCATGGTGCCTGTCATCACAATAATCCATGCCCTTTTCATCACAATGCTCCATGACCTTTGTCATCACAATTCTCAATACACTTGTCATCACAATGCTCCCTGACACTTGTCATCAGAATGCTCCTTGAACCCTGTCACGAAAAGGCTCCATGCCTTTTTCATCACAATGCCCCATGCCGTTTTCATCTATATGCTCCATGCCATTGTCATCAAAATACTCCACAAGCTTGTAATCAGAGTGCTCCATGACCCTTGTCATCACAATTCTCCAAGCACTTGTCAGCACAATGCTCCCTGGCCCTTGTCATCACAATGCTCCAAGCCATTGTCATCATAGTGCACCATTACCTTTGTCTTCAGAATCCTCCATGACACTTGGCATCACAATGCTCCATGCCATTGTCATCAAAATGGGCCATTACTTATGTCATCACAATGCTCCCTGACACCTGTCTTCACAATACTGCATGACCTGGTCATCACAATGCTCCATGCCCTTGTCATCACAATGCGCCATTCCAACTGTCATCGCAATAATCCATGAAACTTATTAGACCAATGTTCCATGCCCTTGTCATCACAATGCTCCATGCCCTTGTTATCACAATGCTCCATGACCCCTGTCATCACCATGCTCCCTGACTCCAGTCATCACAGTGCTTCATGACCTTTGTCATCTCAGTGGTCCATGCCCTCGTCATCAACAGTCTCTCTGACCTTTTTAACCACAATGCTCCATGAACTTTTCATCACAATTTTCTTTGACCCTTGTCATCACAGTGCTCCATGTGCTTGTCAGCACAATGCTCCATGACACATGTCATCACAATGCACCATGCGCTTGTCATCACAGTGCTCCACAATCTTGTCATCACATTCTTCTTAAAATTTTTCATCACAATGCTCCATGCACTTCTCATCAAAATGCTCTCTCACCACTGATATCACAATGCTACATCACAATTTGTCACAATACTCCCTCACCCCTGTCATCACAATGTTCCATGACTCCTGTCATCACAATGCTACATGCACTTATCATCACAATGTTCGATGACCCCTGACATCACAATGTTCCATAACACCTGTCATCAATATGTTCCATGACACTTTTCATCAAATTGCTCCATGACCCTGTCATCACAATGCTCCCTGCCCTTCTCATCACAATGCACAACGCCCTTGCGATCAAAATGCTTCATGACTTTTTTCATCACAAAATCCATGACCTTTGGCATCACAATGCTCCATGACATTTTCATCACAATGCTCCATGAACGCTCTCATCACATTGATCCATTCCCTTGTCTTCACAAAGCTCCATGACACATGTCATCAGAATGCTCCATGGCCTTCTCATCACAATGATCCACGCCCTTGCCATCAGAATGCTCCATTACCACTTTCATAACAATGCTCCATGACCCCTGCCATCACGATGTTCCATGGCCTTGTCATCACAAAGCTCCATGACCCTTCTCATCACAATGCTCCAAGAACCCTGTTATCTCAATGCTCTATGCCGCTTTTCATCTCAATGATCCATGAACCCTGTCATCACAATGCACCATGCCCATCATCATAATGCTTCATGCTATTGTCATCACAATGAAATCAAATTGCTCCATGACCTCTGTCATAAAAATGCTCCAAACCCTTGTGATCACAATATTCCATATCACTTGTCATCACAATGCCCTGTGACGCCCGTCATCACAATTATCAATGGTCCTCTCATCACAGTGCTCCATGAAGTTTGTCCTCACAATGCTCAATACACTTGTCATCAAAATGCTCCCTGACACATGTTGTCTGTATCCTCCTTGAATCCTGTCATGACAAGGCTCCATGCCATTTTCATCACAATAATCCATGTCCTTTTCATCACAATGCTCCAAGACACATGTAATCTCAATGCTCCATGCCCTTGTCATCACAAAGCTCAATGTCGCAGGCCATCAGAATGCTCCTTGGTCTTCTGCTCTCATTGCTCCATGCACTTGTCATCACAATGTTCCAAGACCCCTGTAATCACAATGCTCCATGCCCTTGTCATCAAAAAACTCCATGACCCATGTCATCAGAATGCTCCATGGCCTTCTCATCACAATGCTCCATGCCCTAGTCATCACAATGCTCCAAGACCCCTGTATTCACTATGCTCCATGTCCCTTTTCATCAGAATGGTCCATGAGACTTGTCATCACAAGTCTCCATGGTCTTCTGATCACAATGCTCCAGGAACTTTTCATCACCATGCTCCATTCAATTGTCATCACAATGCTCCATGACCCCTGTCATCACAATAATCCATGAACATTTTCAGCCCAATGCTTCACGACCTACTCATCACAATGCTCCATGGCCAATATCACAAAGCTCCATGACCACTCTCATCACAACACTCCATGACTCCTGACAACACAATGATCCGAGACTCTTGTCATCACAATGCTCCATTCCCTAGTTATCACAATGCTCCATGACCCCTGTCATCACAACACTCCATGAACATTTTCAGCGCAGTGCTCCATGAACCTTGTCATCACAATGATCCATGCCTTTGTCATCCCAATGCTCCATGACCCCTGTATTCACAATGCTCCATGACACTTGTCATCACAGTGCTGAATGACACCTGTCATCACAATGCTCCATGCCTTTGTCAGCAAAATGCTACATGACATTGTTATTACAATGCTCTATGCGTTTGTCATCACAATACTCCATATCCATTGTCATCACAATCCTCCATGAACTTTCGGATCACATTGCTTCATGCCCTTGTCATCACAATGCTCCATGCTCCTTGAAATCAAAATGATACATGACCTTTGTCATAACAATGAACCAAACCCTTGTTATCACAATGTTCCATAACACTTGTCATCAAAACGCTCCATGATGCCTGTCATCACAATACTCCATGCCCTTTTCATCACAATGCTCCATGACCTTTGTCATCACAATTCTCAATACACTTGACATCACAATGCTCCCTGACACTTGTCATCAGAATGCTCCTTGAACCCTGTCACGAAAAGGCTCCATGCCATTTTCATCACAATGTCCCATGCAGTTTTCATCACAATGCTCCATGCCATTGTCAACAAAATACTCCACAAGCTTGTCATCAGAATGTTCCATGACCCTTGTCATCACAATTCTCCATGCACTTGTCAGCACAATGCTCCCTGACACTTGTCAAAACAAAGTTGCAAGCCACTGTCATCACAATGATCCATGATATTTGGCATCAAAATGCTCCATGCCATTGTCATCGCAAAGGGCCATTACATATGTCATCCCAATGCTCCCGGACAAATGTCTTCACAATACTGCATGACCTGGTCATCACAATGTTCCATGCCCTTGTCATCACAATGCGCCATTCCAACTGTCATCGTAATAATCCATGAAACTTATTAGACCAATGTTCCATGCCCCTCTCATCACAATGCTCCATGCCCTTGTTATCACAATGCTCCATGACCCCGGTCATCACCATGCTCCGTGACTCCAGTCATCTCAATGCTTCATAACGTTTGTCATCATAATGGTCCATGCCCGCATCATCACAAGGCTCTCTCACAATTTTCACCACAATGCTCCATGAACTTTTCATCACAATGCTCTTTGACACTTGTCATCACAATGCTCCATGCGCTTGTCATACAGTGCTCCACAATTTTGTCATCACAATGCTCCATATAATTTGTCATCACAATGCTCCTTGCACATCTCATCAAAATGTTCTCTCCCCACTGATATCACAATGCTACATCACTATTTGTCACAATACTCCCTCACCCCTGTCATCACAATGTTCCATGATTCCTCTCATCACAATGCTACATGCACTTATCATCACAATGTTTGATGACCCCTGACATCACAATGTTCCATAACAATTGTTATCAAAATGTTCCATGACACTTTTCATCAAATTGCTCCATGAACCTGTCATCACAATGCTCCCTGCCCTTCTGATCACAATGCACAACACCCTTGCTATCAAAATGCTCCATGACCTTTTTCATCAAAAATATCCATGACCCTTGGCATCACAATACTCCATGTCATTGTCATCAAAATGGTCCATGAACGCTCTCATCACATTGCTGCATGCCCTTGTCTTCACAAAGCTCCATGACGCATGTCATCACAATGCTCCATGGCCTTCTCATCACAATGCTCCACGACCTTGCCATCACAATGCTCCATTACCACTTTCATAACAATGCTCCATGACCCCTGCCATCACGATGTTCCATGGCCTTGTCATCACAAAGCTCCATGACCCTTCTCATCACAATGCTCCAAGAACCCTGTAATCACAATGCTCTATGCCCCTTTTCGTCTCAATGATCCATGAACCCTGTCATCACAATGCACCATGCCCATCATCACAATGCTTCATGCTATTGTCATCACAGTGAAATCAAAATGCTCCATGACCTCTGTCATAACAATGCTCCAAACCCTTGAGATCACAATATTCCATATCACTTGTCATCACAATGCCCCATGACGCTCGTCATCACAATTATCAATGGTCTTCTCATCACATTGCTCCATGACCTTTGTCGTCACAATGCTCAATACACTTGTCATCAAAATGCTCCCTGACACTTGTGGTCTGTATGCTCCTTGAATCCTGTCATGACAAGGCTCCATGCTTTTTTCATCTCAGTGTTCCATGCACTTTTCATCACAATGCTCCAAGACCCATGTAATCACAGTGCTCCATGCCCTTGTCATCACAAAGCACAATGACGCATGCCATCAGAATGCTCCTTGGTCTTCTCCTCACAATGCTCCATGCCCTTGTCATCACAATGTTCCAAGACCCCTGTAATCACTATACTCCATGCCCCTTTTCATCAGTATGCTCCAAGAGACTTGTCATCACAAGGCTCCATGGTTTTGTCATCACAATTCTCCAGGAAATTTTCATCACAATGCTTCACGATCTTGTCATGAAAATTTTCAATGGCCCTTATCATCATAATGCTCCAAGCCGTAACCATCACAATGCTCCATTATATTTGTCATCACAATCCTCCATTACATTTGGCATCACGGTGCTCCATGCCATTGTCATCGCAGTGGACTATGACATATGTCATCACAATGCTCCCTGACACCTGTCTTCACAATACTCCATGACCTTCTCATCACAATGCTCCATGCCCTTGTCATCACAATGCACCATGCCCACTGTCATCACAATAATCTATGAAACTTGTCAGACCAATGCTCCATTCCCCTGTCAACACAATGCTCCATGCCCTTGTCATCACAATGTTCAATGACCCCTGTCATCACAATGCTCCGTGACTCCAGTCATCTCAATGCTTCATATTGTTTGTCATCAAAATGGTCCATGCCCACGTCATCACAAGGCTCTGTGACCTTTGTAACCACAATGCTCCATGAACATTTCATCACAATTCTCTGTGACCCTTGTCATCACAATGCTCCATGTCTTTGTCAGAACAATGTTACATGACCATTGTCATAACAATGTGCCACGCGCATTTCCTCACAACGTTTCACAACTTTGTCATTGCAATGCTCCATAAATCTTGTAATCACAATGGTCCATGCTCTTCTCATCAAAATGCTCTCTCACAAGAGATATCACAATGTTCCATCACTATTCATCACAATACGCCCTCACCCCTGTAATCACAATGTTCCATGACCCTGTCATCACAATGCTACATCCCCTTATAATCACAATGTACCATGACCCCTGACATCACAGTGTTCCATAACCCCTGTCATCAAAATGCTCCATGACACTTTTCATCCCAAAGCTCCAAGACCCCTGACATCAAAATGTTCTATAACCCCTGCCATCAAAATATTCCATTACACTTTTTATCAAATTGCTGCATGACCTGGTCATCAATATGATTCCTGGCCTTCTCATCACAATGCACCTAGCACTTGTCATCAAAATGTTCCATGCCTTGTCATCACAAAGCTCCATGACCTTTGTCATCACAATGCTCCATGACATTGTTCTCACCATGCTCCATGAACCCTCTCATCACATTGCTCCATGCCCTTGTCATCACAAAGCTCCATGACACTTGTCATCACAATGCTCGATGCCCTTCTCATCACAATGTTCCATGCCCTTTTCATTACAGTCCTGCATGACACATGTATCACAGTGTTCCGTGCACTTGTCATCACAATGCTTCATGCCCACTCTCCTCACAATAATCCGTGAAACATTTCAGACCAATATTCCATACCCTTCTCATCACAATGCTCCATTACCCCTGTCATAACAATGCACCATAACCACCGCCATCACAATGTTCCACGGCCTAGTCATCACAAGGTTCCATGACACTTGTCATCACAATGCTCAACACCCCTGAAATCACATTGCTCCATTCCCTTGTCATCACATAGCTCCATGACGCATGTCATCAGAATGTTCCATGACCTTCTCATGGCAATGCTCCATGCCCTTGTCATCACAATGCTCCAAGACCGTTGTAATCACAATACTCCTTGCCACTTTTCATCTCAATGCTCCATAAAACCTGTCATCACAATGCACCATGCCCATCATCATAATGCTTCAGGCTATTGTCATCACAGTGAAATCAATATTCTGCATGACCTCTGTCATCATAATGCTCCAAACCCTTGTGATCACAATGTTGCATAACACTTATCATCAAAACACCCCATGACGCTCATCATCACAATTATCCATGGTCTTCTTATCACAATGCTCCATGATCTTTGTCATCACAATGCTCAATACACTTGTCATCACAATGCTCCCTGACACTTGTCATCAGTATGCTCCTTGAAACCTATCATGACAAGGCTCCATGACGTTTTCATCAAAATGATCCATGACCTTTTCTTCACAATGCTCCAAGATCCCTGTAATCACAATGCTCCATGCCCTTGTCATCACAAAACTCCATGACGCATGTCATCAGAATGCTCCATTGCCTTCTCATCACAATGCTCCATGCCCTAGTCCTCACAGTGCTCTAAGACTCCTGTAATCACAATGCTCCATGACAATTTTCATCAGAATGCTCCATGAGACTTGTCATCACAAGTCTCCATGGACTTCTCATCACAATGCTCCAGGGCCTTGTCGTCACCATGCTCCATTCCCTTGTCATCACAATGCTCCATGACCCCTGTCATCACAATAATCTATGAATATTTTCAGCCCAATGCTCCATGACACTTGTCATCACAATGATCCATGCCCTTGTCATCACAATGATCCATGACCCCTGTATTCACAATGCTCCGTGACGCTTGTCATCTCAGTGCTCCATGACACCTGTCATCACAATGCTCCATGCCTTTGTCAGCAAAATGCTACGTGACCTTGTCATTACAATGCTCTATGCGCTTGTCATCACAATACTCCATTAACATTGTCATCACAACCCTCCATGAACTTTGGGATCACATTGCTTCATGCCCTTGCCATCAAAATTCTCCATGCTCCTTGAAATCAAAATGATCCATGACCTCTGTCATCACAATGCTCCAAACCCTTGTGATCACAATGTTTCATAGCCCTTGTCATCACAACGATCCATGATGCCTGTCATCACAATACTCCATGCCCTTTTCATCACAATGCTCCATGACATTTGTCATCACAATTCTCAATACACTTGTCATCACAATGCTCCCTGACACTTGTCTTCAGAATGCTCCTTGAACCCTGTCACGAAAAGGCTCCATACCTTTTTCATCACAATGCCCCATGCCATTTTCATCACAATGCTCCATGCCATTGTCATCAAAATACTCCACAAGCCTGTCATCAGAATGCTCCATGACCCTTGTCATCACAATTCTCCATGCACTTTTCAGCTCAATGCTCCCTGACACTTGTCATCATAATGTTGCAAGCCATTGTCATCACAATGATCCATGACATTTGGCATCACAATGCTCCATGCCATTGTCATCACAATGGGCCATTACATATGTCATCACAATGCTCCCTGACACTTGTCTTCAAAAAACTGCAACACCTGGTCATCACAATGCTCCATGCACTTGTTATCACAATGTTCCATGACCCCTATCATCACAATGATCCGTGACTCCAGTCATCACAATGCTTCATGACCTTTTTCATCACAATGGTCCATGCGCTCATCATCAACAGTCTCTGTGACTTTTTAACCACAATGCTCCATTAACTTTTCATCACAATGCTCTTGGACCCTTGTCATCACAATGCTCTATGCCTTTCTCAGCACAATGCACCTTGACGCATGTCATCACAATGCTCCATTGCATTCTCCTCAAAACGCTCTTTGCCCTTGTCATCACAGTGCTCCATGCCCACTCTCATCACAATAATCCATGAAACTTTTCAGACCAATGCTCAATGACCTTCTCATCACAATGCTCCATTACCTCTGTCATAACAATGCTCCATGACCCGTACCATCACAGTGTTCCATGTCGTTGTCATCACAAGGTTCCATGACCATTGTCATCACAATGCCTCAAGACCCCTGTAATCACAATTCTCCATGCCCTTGTCTTCACAAAGCTCCATGACACATGCCATCAGAATATTCCATGGCCTTCTCATCACAATGCTCCATGCCCTTGTCATGACGATGCTGCAAGACCCCTGTAATCACAATGCTCCATGCCCCTTTTCATCTCAATGCTCCATGAACCCTGTAATCAAAATGCACCATACCCATCATCATAATGCTTCAGGCTCTTGTCATCACAATGAAATCAAATTTCTCCATGACCACTGTCATCATAATGCTCCAAACCCTTGTGATCACAATGTTCCTTAACACTTATCATCACAACACCCTATGACGCTCATCATCACAATTATCCATGGTCTTCTCATCACAATGCTCCATGATCTTTGTCATCACAATTCTCAATACACTTGTCATCAAAATGCTCCCTGACACTTGTTGTCAGTATGCTCCTTGAACCCTGTAATGACATGGCTCCATGCCTTTTCATCACAATGAACAATGCCCTTTTCATCACAATGCTCCAAGACCCCTGTAATCACAATGCTCCATTCCCTTGTCATCACAAAGCTCCATGACGCATGTCATCGGAATGCTCCATGGCCTCCTCCTCACAATGCTCCATGCACTTGTCATCACAATGCTCCATGTCCCGTGTAATCACAATGCTCCATGCCCCTTTTCATCACAATGCTCCATGAGATTTGTCATCACAAGTCTCCATGGTCTTCCCATCACAATGCTCCAGGACCTTGTCATCACCATGCTCCATTCCCTTGTCATCACAATGCTCCATGACCCATCTCATCGCAATACTCCATGAACATTTTCAGCCCAGTGCTCCATGAACTTCTCATCACAATGCTCAATGACAAATATCATCAAAATACTCCATGACCACTGTCATCACAACACTCCATGACACATGACAACACAATGACCCGGGACTCTTTTCATCACAATGCTCCATTCCCTAATTATCAAAATGCTCCATGACCCCAATCATCACAGGACTCCATGAACATTTTCAGCCCAATGATCCATGACCCTTGTCATCACAATCATCCATGGTCTTGTCATCCCAATTTTCCATGACTCTTTTAATCACAATGCTCCAAGAACCCTTAATCAAAATGCTCCATGCCCCTGTCATCACAAAGCTCCATGACTCATGTCATCAGAATGTTCCATGGCCTTCTCATCAATATGTTCCATGCCCTTGTCATCACAATGCCCCCAGACCCCTGTAATCACAATGCTCCATGCCTCTTTTCATCTCAATGCTCCATGAATCCTGTCATCACAATGCATCATGCCCATCATCATAATGCTTCCGGCTATTGTCAGCAAAATAAAATCAAAATTCTCCATGACCTCTGTCATCAGAATTCTCCATGACCCCTGTCATCACAATACTCCAAGAACATTTTCAGCCCAATGCTCCATGACACTTGTCTGCACAATGATCCATGCCCTTGTCATCCCAATTCCCCAGGACCCATGTATTCACAATGCTCCGTGACGCTTCTCATCACAGTGCTCCATGACACCTGTCATCACAATGCTCCAGGCCTTTTTCAGCAAAATGCTACGTGACCTTTTCATTACAATGCTCTATGCGCTTGTCATCACAATACTCCATTACCATTGTCATCACAATCCTCCATGAACCTTAGGATCACATTGCTTCATGCCATTGTCATCACAATGCTCCATGCTCCTTGAAATCAAAATGATCCATGGCCTCTGTCATTGCAGTGCTCCAAAACCTTTTGATCACAATGTTCCAAAACACTTGTCATCACAACGCTCCATGATGCCTGTCATCACAATACTCCATGCCCTTTTCATCACAATGTTCCATGAACATTGTCATCACAGTTCTCAATAAACTTGTCATCACAATGCTCCATGACACTTGTCATCACAATGATCCATGCCCTTGTCATCCCAATGCTCCATAACCCCTGTATACACAATGCTCTGTGACGCTTGTCATCACAATGCTCCATGACCCCTGTCATCACAATACTCCATGAATATTTTCAACCCAATGCTCCATGAACTTCTCATCACAATGCTCCTTGACCATTATCATCAAAAAACTCCATGACCACTGTCATCACAATGCGCCATTCCAACTGTCATCACAATAATCCATGAAACATATTAGACCAATGCACCATGCCCTTGTCTTCACAATGCTCCATGCCCTTGCTATCACATTGTTCCAAGACCCCTGTAATCAGAATGCTCCATGCCCCTTTTCATCAGTATGCTCCATGAGACCTGTCATCACAAGGCTACATGGATTTCTCATCACAGTGCTCGAGGACCTTGTCATCACAATGCTTCACGACATTGTCATGAAAATTCTCAATGGCCCTTTTCATCATAATGCTCCAAGCCCTAGTCATCACAATGTTCCATTATATTTGTCATCACAATCCTCTATTACATTTGGCATCACAATGCTCCATGCCATTGTCATCGAAATGGACCATGACATATGTCATCACAATGCTCCCTCACACCTGTCTTCACAATTCTCCATGATTTTCTCATCACAATGCTCCATGCCATTGTCATCACAATGGGCCATTACATATGTCATCACAATGCTCCCTGACACCTCTTTTCACAATAATGCCTGACCTGGTCATCACAATGCTCCATGCCCTTGTCATCACATTGCGCCATTCCAACTGTCATCACAATAATCCATGAAACTTATTAGACCAATGCTCCATGCCCTTGTCATCACAATATTCCATGCCCTTGTTATCACAATGTTCCAAGACCCCTGTAATCAGAATGCTCCATGCCCCTTTTCATCAGTATGCTCCATGAGACTTGTCATCTCAAGGCTCCAAGGATTTCTCATCACAATGCTCCAGGACCTTGTCATCACAATGCTTCACGACATTGTCATGAAAATTCTCAATGGCCCTTGTCATCATAATGCTCCAAGCCATAGTCATCACAATGCTCCACTATATTTGTCATTACAATCCTCCATTACATTTCGCATCACAATGCTCCATGCCATTGTCATCGCAATGGACCATGAGATATGTCATCACAATGCTCCCTGACACCTGTCTTCACAATACTCCATGACCTTGTCATCATAATGCTCCATGCCCTTGTCATCACAATGCACCATGTCCACTGTCATCACAATCATCTATGAAAATTGTCAGACCAATGCTCCATGCCCCTGTCATAACAGTGCTCCATGCCCTTGTCATCACAATACTCCATGACCCCTGTCATCACACTGCCCCGTGTCTCCAGTCATCACAATGCTTCATGATGTTTGTCATCACAACTGTCCATGCCCGCGATATCACAAGGCTCTGTGACCATTTTAAACACAATGCTCCATGAACTTTTCAGCACAATGCTCCGTGACCCTTGTCATCACAATGCTCCATGCCTTTGTCAGAACAATGCTCCATGACCCTTGTCCTCACAATGTGCCATGTTCTTTTCATCACAATGATCTACAAACTTATCATCGCTATGCTCCATAAACCTTGTAATCACAATGCTCCATGAACTTCTCATCCAAATGCTCTCTTACATGAGATATCACAATGTTCCATCACTAGTCATCACTATCCTCCCTCATCCCTGTTATCACAATGTTCCATAACCCCTGTCATCACAATGCTATATCCCCTTATCTGCACAATGTTCCATGACGCCTGACATCACAATGTTCCATAACCCCTGTCACCAAAATGTTCCATTACACTATTCATCACATTGCTGCATGACCCTGTCATCAAAATGCATCCTGCCCTTCTCATCACAATGCACCACACCCTTGTCATCAAAATGCTCCATGACCTTTGTCATCACAAAGCTCCATAACACTTGGCATCACAATGCTCCATGTCATTGTCATCACAATGTTCCATGAACCCTCTCATCACATGGCTCCATGCCCTTGTCATCAAAAAGCACCATGACACTTGTCATCACATTGCTCCATGCCCTTGTCATTACAATCATCCATGACCCATGTATCGCAGTGTTCCGTGCCCTTGTCATCACAATGCTCCATGCCCACTCTCATCACAACAATCCATGAAACATTTCAGACCAATGCTCAATGCCCTTCTCATCACAAGGCTCCATTACCTCTATCATAACAATGCTCCATGACACCTGCCATCACAATGTTCCACGGCCTTGTCATCACAAGGCTCCATGACTCTTGTCATCACAATGCTCCAAGACCCCTGTAATCAAAATGCTCCATGCCCCTTTTCATAAGAATGCTCCATGAAACTTGTCATCACAAGTCTCCCTGGTCATCTCATCACAATGCTCCAGGACCTTGTCATCACCACGCTCCATTCCATTGTCATCACAATGCTCCATGACCCCTGTCATCACAATACTCCAGGAACATTTTCAGCCTAGTGCTCCATGACCATTGTCATCACAATGATCCATGCCCTTGTCATCCTAATGCTCCATGACCCCTGTATTCACAATGCTCTTTGAAGATTTTCATCACAGTGCTCCATGACACATGTCATCACAGTGCTGTACGCCATTCTCAGTACAATGCTCCATGCCCTTTTCATCACAGTGCTCCATGACCCCTGTCATCACAGTGCTCCGTGACTCCAGTCAACACAATTCTTCATAACATTTGTCATCACAATTGTCGATACCCATGTCATCACAAGGCTCTGTGACCATTGTAAACACAATGATCCATGAACTTTTCATCACAATGTTCCGTGACACTTGTCATCACAAAGCTCCATGACACTTGTCATCAGTATGTTCCATGTCCTTCTCCACACAATGCTCCATGTCCTTGTCATCAAAATGCTCCAAGTCCCCTGTAATCACAATGCTCCATGCCCCTTTTCATCTCAATGCTCCATGAACCCTCTCATCACAATGCATCATGCCAATCATCATAATGCTTCCGGCTATTGTCAGCACAATGAAATCAAAATTCTCCATGACCTCTGTCATCACAATGCTCCATGACCCCTGTCATCACAATGATCTATGCCCTTGTCATCCCAATGCTACATGACCCCTGTATTCACAATGCTCCGTGACGCTTGTCATCACAGTGCGCCATGACACTTGTCATCACAATGCTCCATGCCTTTGTCAGCAAAATGCTACATGACCTTGTCATTATAATGCTCTATGCGCTTGTCTTCACAATACTCCATTACTGTTGTCATCACAATCCTCCATGAACCTTGGGATCACATTGCTTCATGCCCTTGTCATCACAATGCTCCATGCTCCTTGAAATCAAAATGATCCATGACCGCTGTCATCACAATGCTCCAAAATTTTGTGATCACAGTGTTCCATAACACTTGTCATCACAATGCTCCATGATGCCTGTCATCACAATACTCCATGCCCTTTTCATCACAATGCTCCATGACCTTTGTCATCACAATTCTCAATACACTTCTCATCACAATGCTCCCTGACACTTGTCATCAGAATGCATCTTGAACCCTGTCACGAAAAGACTCCATGCATTTTTCATCACAATGCCCCATGCCGTTTTCATCACAATGCTCCATGCCATTGTCATCAAAATACTCCAAAAGCTTGTCATCAGAGTGCTCCATGACCCTTGTCATCACAATTCTCCATGCACTTTTCAGCACAATGCTCCCTGACCCTTGTCATCACAAAGCTCCAAGCCATGGTCATCACAATGCTCCATTACCTTTGTCATCAGAATCCTCCATGACACTTGGCATCACAATGCTCCATGCCATTGTCATCACAATGGGTCATTACATATGTCATCACAATGCTCCCTGACACCTGTCTTCACAATACTGCATTACCTGGTCATCACAGTGCTCCATGCCCTTGTCATCACAATGCGCCATTCCAACTGTGATCACAATAATCCATGAAACTTATTAGACCAATGCTCCATGCCCTTGTCATCATAATACTCCATGCCCTTGTTATCACAATGCTTCATGACCTTTGTCATCACAATGGTCCATGACCTCGTCATCAACAGTCTCTGTGACCATTTTAACCACAATGCTCCATGAACTTTTCATCACAATGCTCTTTGACCCTTGTCATCACAATGCTCTATGCCTTTCTCAGCACAATGCTCCATGACCCTTGTCATCACAATGCTCCATGCACTTGTCAGCACAATGCTCCATGACACATGTCATCCCAATGCACCATGCACTTGTCATCACAGTGCTCCCCAATCTTGACATCACAATGCTCCATGAAACTTGTCACCACAATGCTCCATGGACTTCTCACCAAAATGCTCTATCACCACTGATATCACAAAGTTACATCACAATTCGTCACAATATTCCCTCACCCCTCTCATCAAAATGTGCCATGACCCCTGTCATCACAGTGCTACATGCACTTATCATCACAATGTTCGATGACCCCTGGCATCACAATGTTCCATAACCACTGTCATCAAAAGGTTCCATGACACTTTTCATCAAATTGTTCCATGACCCTGTCATCACAATGCTCCCTACCCTTCTCATCACAATGCACAACGCACTTGTCATCAAAATGCTCCATGTCATTGTCATCACGGTGGTCCATTAAGGTTCTCATCACATTGCTTCATGTCCTTGTCATCACAAACCTCCATGACACATATCATCAGAATGCTCCATGGCCTTCTCATCACAATGCTCCTTGCCCTGCCATCACAATGCTCCATTATCCCTGTCATACCCATGATCCATGACCCCTGCCATCACGATATTCCATGGCCTTGTCATCACAAGGCTCCATGACCCTTCTCATCACAATGCTCCAAGAACCCTGTAACCACAATGATCCATGCCCATTTTCATCTCAATGATTCATGAACCCTGTCATCACAATGCACCATGATCATCATCATAATGCTTCATGCTATTGTCATCACAATGAAATCAAAATGCTCCATGACCTCTGTCATAACAATGCTCCAAACGCTTGTGATCACAATGTTCCAAAACGCTTGTCATCACAATGCTCCATGATGCTCGTCATCACAGTTATCCATGGACTTCTCATCACAATGCTCCATGACCCTTTTCATCAGAATGCTCCATGAGACTTGTCATCACATGGCTCCATGGTCTTCTCATCACAATGCTCCAGTACCTTGTCATCACAATGCTCCTTGACTCCTGTCATCACAATACTCCATGAACATTTTCAGCCCAATGCTCCATGACGTTCTCATCACAATGCTCCATGACCTCTGTCATAACAATGCTCCATGACCACTGTCATCACAATGCTCCATGAACCCTGACAACACAGTGATCCGGGAATCTTGTCATCAAAATGCTCCATGCCGTTGTCATCCCAATGCACCATGAACCCTGTAATCACAATGCTCCATGATGCTTGTCATCACAGTGCACCATGAACCTTGTCATCACAATGCCTTTGACAGCAAAATGATACATAATCTTGTCATCACAATGCTCCATGCGCTTGTCATCACAATCCTCCATGACCCTTGGGATCATATTGCTTTATGCCCTTGTCATCTCTATCTTGCCTTTCTGGTTTTTACAGATTTTCGGATGTCCTTTTTGACCGGTGGGAAGTGACAATTCTTTGTAGTGTAGATTTGCTTTGTGCGCTTGCTTGATTGGCCAAAAAGGGCCTATGCCTTTTCTCCTGAATATATTCAGGAGAAAATTCATATGCCGTTTTTGGCCAAGTGCATCATTCTCGAAGTTGTGATGCCTTTCCCGTGCTTTAAAGGTGATTCCAATTTACCTCTTGATATATGTTTTGTGCAATTCTGCCTCATTTTCAAGTCAGCTTTGTTGCCTTCCCTCAACAGATTTTTGGAAGAGAGTAGTCCTTTATAACTCTGCAGGTTTTTGATTTGCTTTGCCCCTGAGCTCCAATTTTCAAATCCCATTATTGGGAGCTGACCGCAAATCCACAATTTTGCTTCAGGAACTATACTGGTTCCAGGGGTGGCTATACTGGTTCCCTGTGGGTGGCTGAGGCTTTGGTTAATTCTTCTTCCTGACGGGAATTTAGAGTGACATGTGTCCATCCAAAGGCCTACATCTACTCTCTGATTGGTTCTCCCTCTTCCCTTTCATCCTCTGCACAATTAGCAAACTGTGCGAACCAGGAGGTTATAGGGGATGACTCTCCTAAGTTGGGAGATAGATAGTAAAGTAGTTGGAATGCCAAACTGTAGCACAAGGAGAGGAAAAAGTAGGAGACTTTCAGAAACCTTTCGCCATCACAGGGTGTCCATTCTCTAGGTTTCCCATACATGTTATAACTGTAGTGATATTCCCTTCTACCTGGAAATTTGGGACCCATGGAATGGTGGCATGCATTACTACTTTAAAGGGTCTGCATTTTCTCTCCCAATCTCACCAGTCCTCTCAGTCCCAAGTGTCCAGCCTTATGTCTCATCCAGCTGTCTTTGCAGATAGGGTCATTCTAGGTTTCATCAGAACCCCTGAAGGAATTGTGTAACAATTTCGCTGTTTTTTGTTTTGTTTTTGAAATTCATTTTTATAATGGGGTTGAGCTGATTTTCACTGACGTGTTTATGCCGGTCTAGACACACTTGATTCCCTTATAGAGGCATATCAGTACATAGGTTTTAAGATTCTTACTAATCAGATATATTCCTCTGTGGGGAATAGGGGTTTTGAGTCCCGTTCACTGAGGAAGGTGTAGGTCTTGTCTATTCTGTATTTGGTTTATGGAATGGTACCTGTGCTAATATCAAACTCTGGTTTTATGCATCACCCCACCTCTCCTTTCCCCTTAAGGAGGCATAAGAGTGTTTTCTAAATGTGAGACGCTGCTCTCTTACCTAAATCAGTTCATGTGTTGTGATGTTGACATTCCCTCTGTAAGTGATATCTTATGATAAGATTCTTTTTCTGTGTGACTAATTTCCCTTAGAATCATCATACCTAAATCCTCTCATTATGCTGCTACTGGCCTTATGACATTGATTTCACGTCTGAGTGATATTCCGTTGTACAAAATTACCACAAGTTCTTTATGCATTTCTCTTTTTCCTGGGATACTTTAGGTGTACCGAAGTTGAGGTTCTTGTATGCAGAGCAGCCCTAAACTTTGGGGTGCCTGTGTCTTGTTGATATTTAGTCTTCCCAAGTTATATGTCCATGAGTTGAAGTCCCCTTTGCTCGGGGGCTTTGTATTTTAGATGTTTTAGGAAACAGCATACACTTCTTCAGAGTAGCTCTTGGATATTTATACCCCACCCATCAGCGTGACTAGTCTCCCTGTTTTCCATGGCCTCTCCTGCATTTTTGATTTGTACACATTTTTTGGATGGCCTTTCTGAGCAGTGGAAATTGAGACTTCTTTATTGTGCGGATTTGCATTTCCCTCTTGCTTGTTTGGCCAAAAACTCTGTATGTGTTTTTTTCCTGAAGATATTCACGAAAAAAACGCATACACCCTTTTGCCCAACTGCATCATTTTATAAATTCTGCTGCTTTTCATATGCTTTAAATGTGAGTACAATCTACCTTTTGAAAAATGTTTCCTGCAATTCTGCCTCTCATTCAGAACCTCTTCGTTGCCTTACCTGAATATATTTTTGGACGTTGGTTATCATTTATATCTTTGCAGGTCTTTGAATTGTCTGCTCCTGAGCTCCATTTTGCAACTCGCTTTTTTTGTGAGCTGGCCGCCAAACCATTGGATTGATTCCGGCCCTATTCTGGTTCTGGGGAGGCAGGTTGAGCTTTTGGTTAATTCTTCTTCTAAAGGGATATTAGAGTGACATGTGCCTGTCAAAACTCCTACAGCTAATCTCTCACTGGTTCCTCCTCTTCCCATTTATCCTCTTCAAAAATTGCAAACTGTGTGAAACAGGAGGTTAAAGGTGCTGATTCTCCAAGTGGGGAGATTGTTAGTAATGTGGCTGGAATGGTGAACCCCAGCACCAGGAGATCAAAAATGAGGTGCATTTTAGACACCTTTCCTGAGCACACGGTGTACATTCATCTCGGTTTCTCAGGCATGTTTTTGCTGTCAGAAGATTCCCTTGAAACTGCCGATTTGGGACCCATGGAATGGGTACCAGGCAGTATTACTTTAAAAGGTCTGCATTTCCTCACCCAGCCTCTCTAACATCTCTTAGCGTGCATAGCTTCCAGCCTTCTATATCATCCTGCTGTGGGTCTACATGTGTTCAATCCATGTTACATCGTAGCCCTTCAACAAAAGTTGTAAGAATTTTTGTCTGTCTCACTGTTTTTATAAATATATTTAAATTTATTTTTATATTGGTTACAGCTGATTTTCAAAGCTCTGTTTTTTGCTGCTGTACATCCACTTGATTCATGTACTGTGTGACAACAATAAATTCTTTCTCAGATGCTTACGAGTCATATGTATTATTTTCCAGTGACTTGAGTGGACTGAGTGCAGTTCTTTGAGGTACCGTGTAGGCCTTGCCAGTTATTCAATTCGGTACTTGGAATGGTAACTTTGCTAATTTCAACCTCCTGGATAATACCTCACCATTCCCCACCTTTCCCATTTAGCAGCCTTATGTCTCTTTTCTACATATTTGACTATGTTTCTGTTTTGTAGTTTATTTCATGTGTAGCCATTTTTGATTCCACCGTTAAGTGACATCTTATGATATGTGTCTTTCTTTCTGACATGTGTCACTTAGAATGATCGTATGTAACTCCTCCAGAGTTGTTACAACTGGCCTTATTTCATTGATTTCTGGATGAGTAATATTCCACTCTACATAAGTACCCCATCTCTTTTATCCATTTTATCCTTCCAGGGACATTTAGGTTATATCCAAGTGGAGGCCCTTTTTAACAGAGAGGTGGTAAACGATGGAGTGCCTGTTTTCTGTCATTTTTTGTTTTTCCCAAGGTATACGCCCATGAGTGCAAGTGCCCTATGCTCTGTAGCTCAGTTTTCAGATGTTTTAGCAAACACAATACACTTCTCCAGAGTGGCCGTTGGCACATTACATTTCCACTATCAGCCTCACAGGGCTCCCTTTTCTCCTCACCCTGTCCGGCATTTCTGGTGTTTACACTTTATGTGGATGGCCCTTCTGACTGATGGGAAGTGATACATTTTGTAGTATTGATTTCCAGTGCCCACCTGTTTGGTTGGATAAAAAGTCTGTATGGCCTTTACATGAATATATTCAGAAAAAATTCATACGCCCTTTTAGGCCAACTGCATCATTGGCGATGTTCAGCCCCTTTTCTTGTGCTTTAATGGGGAGACCTTTCTACCTCTTCAAATCTGATTCCTGCCACTCTCCCTTGCTTAAAAGTCCTTTTCTGTGACTTACCTCAAGACATTTTTCGACAATAGATATTTTCAACTCTGCAGTTTCATGAATTTTATTGCCCCCGCGTTCCATTTTTCAACTTGTGATTTTGGAAACTGGAAACCAAAGAGCGGGATTTCCTCTAGACCTATTCTGTTTCCATGGGGAATTCTAGCCTTTGATGAATTTGTCTTCCAGATAGGAAATTAGAGTGGCATTTGCCTGTCTGAACAACTAAGACTTGTTTCTAAATTTTTCTCATCCTTCCGCATCATCCTCTGGACAAATTCCAAACTGTGTGCAACAGGATGTTGACGGTGATGATATCCCCAAGTAAGGAGATTGTCAGGAAAGATGCTGGAGGGTTGAACCCGTGCACCAGGCGATGAGGAGATGAGGTGCCTTCTCCAAAATCTTTCCGATCAAACGGTGTACCATCCTCTAGGTGTGACAGGCATGTTTTAGCTGTAGGAAGGGTCCCGTGCATGGAAGGAGAACACCAGGGATTTTTCCAAATCAGTGCCTCCCCGAACCCCAAACTGGGGAATTTTTAAGCTACGGCTACACGTATGTCCATTAAGGGCCTTGGGAAATAGGCAGAGCCCAAATTTTAGATGATTGAAATCTTCAGGTTCAGAAGCGCTCACCATCGGCCTTGCTTAGGTTACATTTTATCTGTCATTGATAGATGATGTCAATAAAAATATCGATTCTTTTTCAGATTATTTCCCCTTATAGGTTATTGCAAAATATTCAGTGTAGTTCCCTGTGCTATACAGTAGTTCCTTGTTGATGATCTGTTTTATACATAGCAGTGTGTATGTGTTAATCCCAAACTGTTAATTTATCCCTTGTCCTACCTTTCCCCTTTGGTAATAATAATTTATAAGATTTTATACTTCTCAGGAATGGGGGAGCTGAAAGAGAGGTATCCTTTTCAATGGAAAAGCATTCAAAACAAGATTGAAGTTTCAGCCAAGAGTATTCGATGTACAACCGTGGAAATAAATCACTTCATTTCTCTAATGTTGACCTGACAAATAAGACAGACGTCTTCACTGAACTTGCTTATAGTAAAGTGATGGAATTATCAAATGTAAGTCTTAGAAACATCTTATTTTACCCGAGCATTATACACTGCTCTATGTTAACTACAGTTTGGCTCACACATCTGTTCATTGAAGTTACAATGTTCTCAATTTCTGTTACTGATCCTCCAGACTGGACCCCAACAGGAGTCCCCGAGCCCAGTGTCATTGGAGCCAACAGATCAAGACTGAGTTTGTTTCAGAAGCAAAGGAAACATTATTTTGACAACAGAATGGAGAGGTGAGAGCGTGCACTCCCCCACAGGCTGTGGGCTGGACTGCTGTGTAGGGATCCCGGCAGCCTCAGTGGTAGTTAGGGGATGGAGCTCTCGAGGGCTGGGTTGGCTGCAGCTCAGGCTCTATGCCGTGGAGTCTGCATGGGACTCCGCTAGCTGAGGTGTCGACCCAGCCATTCTGCACTAGGAAATCAGGTCTGAAGTGCCGGGTGTGGGAACTCTGCATGCGGAACCCTAGGAGCACGTGAAATTAGACAAAGCACAAAGGAAAAACAGGTTAGACTTTATTTTATTGCCCAGTTTCTCTTTTTATCTCCCAGGAATTTTTAATGAACGTTGCCAGAGACGAACACCTCCTCTGCTTTTTGATCCGTTCCTCATTCTTGGGGTGTTGAGGGTGCAGACCCCTCTTTTGTAACTGCTTCATGCTGTGGTGGCAGGCCTGATACCTGGGGGGAGGGGCAAAACGTCTCCCCACCAGCCTCCAAGTGAGGTTGATTGTTCCAAAGACTCCTGCCTCACTTCTCGTCCGCCTGAGCACCAGCATTGGAAGTGGTATAGATTCTAATGACCTTTAAGGGTCCAGGAAAGAGATGCGCAAGGATGCTGTGGTGGCAGGTTTCACCCCACCACACATTTGTTCGGGGACCTTAGGCTGACGGTTTTTGCCAGCCTAGATGCTCTGACCAGTAGTCTGTGCTTTCTTTAATTAGGTCCCTGAATTAATGTACAAACAGCACCATGTGTCAGAGCCCTGCCCGCGGAACTCCCAGACAGTCCAGGGTCAGTGGTGATCCAGGACCATGATGTCCACTGAGTCAACGGCCTTTAGAAGTAGCCAGCAGTCCAGCTGGTCATATTGGCCACCATCACCGTGGTGTCTGTAGGGCTTTCTATTGTGAAAGCGTGATATACGTTTCCCCCGCCAAGCTTATTAGCTCCCTTCTGGGTGCAGTAAGTCCTGCAAGCAGTAGTCTGCTCTTTCGGGGCACAGTCTTGTTGTTTTCTGAGAGAAACTCCAGGTCAAGTGATGGTCACACAAGTCATCTTGGGGGCCCGATGCCCCCATTTGTCTCTCTGGAGGTTGGAGTTGGAAGGCCTCCTCACTCGAGGTCAGTGTGTCCACAGAGCGACCCCTGCAACTTCAGGGCATGATGGGTGGTTAGGATCACCACGTGGGGTCCTTTTCCCTTAGGAGGGAGCTGGCCTTGCGGGCTGCTGATTTCTAACTTTTTAGATACCCCAGTATCCTGGCCTGATGAGTCGGTGGGCAAAGCCTTTGGTGACCATAGTTTATCATACCTGAAGGGCATTCTTGTGTTGCTCCATTTCAAGTGGTCCCAGTTTTTGCACTAAGGCTCCAAGGGCAATTAACCTTTGACCGGGTATGTAAAGGTCAAAGGGTTTAGCTAAATTAGTGAGTTCCTGGGCAAGGATCTGAATTGACTGCTCTTTCCATTCTTGAAAGGCTGCTTCTGGATTCTATTCAAAAGGATCATCATCTTTTCATGTCAGTGTTTCATGTAGAGGTCCAGCTATTAGACTGTAGTTAGGGATCCAGATGCAGAAAACCTTGGCCTCCCCAGGAACCCCTAAGCTGTCTTCTAGTTTTAGAAGAGGTAAGGCTGCAAATGGCTTATTCCCTATCCTGGGATGCGTTTCTCCAAATATCTGTGAGGATGAAGCCCAGGCATGACACCTGAGCCTGGGATATTTGAACCTTTTCCTTGGACACCTTCTATCCTTTCTTGGCTAGGTAGTTCAGAGGCGTCTTTAGTAGGCCTGGCGATCAGAATGTCATCTGCATATTGAAGGAGGGTTCCCTTTTACAGAGGTAGAACGTTTAGGTTTTTAGAGGACATTTCCCCAATGATGGTGTGGGGATTTTTGAACCATTGGGGCAGGACGGCCCAGGATTATTGCTTGTGTTGCATGTTGTGTCCTGCCACACACAAGCCAAAAATTCTTGTGACTCTGAGATGAATGGAATACAGAAGAAGGCATCATTGAAGTGTAATACAGAATGCCATGGCCTGGTGGATTGTAGAATCAGCAGCAGGGTGTAGGAAATAGGAGCTACTGGATGTATATCCTCGGTGGCTTCACTGACTGTCCTGATATCCTTTACCAGGTCTCCAGCACCCCATGGGGTTCTCGTGGTTAGGCCAATCCCAGGATATGGAGTTCACCTGGGCTGCATCCCGCACCCCACAGCCCACGGGGCTCTCGTGTTCAAGTCCCTCCCAGGGTATGGAGATCACCTGTGCAGCTACCCAGCAGCCCATGGGGCTCTCATAGTCAGGCCCCTCCCAGGATACGGAGCTCCCCTGGGCAGGTACCCCAGCAAGGCTGGACACACAGGAACTGTGCACATAGCCCACCTTGCAGAGAACCCCCAGCTCACCTGTCACTCACAGCTGACACAGAACACCTCAGAGCAGGACTTGAACTAACAAACAGCAGCTCTGACAGGTCTGTGACCCTGGCTATCACTCTGTGCAGCCTCTCTCTGCCTGGTCTTCCAGACACTTCCACTGCAGCCAGGGCACCAGGCCTCTGTCTCCACCCACCATCACTCATCTCCCTGACTCCTGGGTTCCTCTCATTAGGATAGGGTCTTCTTGAAGTTGTTTTCCACTCATGGACCAGATAAAATGATAAGAAAAAAAGCCACAGCTGCAGCCCCTTGTCTATCCTGACTCTCAAGGCCCACACCTGTTCCTTGGAACTGACCCGTTTAGCAAGGTTCATTTTCTGGAACTGTGAGCCCCTGAGGGGTGAGGATTGGCTGATTTGGGCAGCCTGACACTGCCTGCCAGCCCCCCCCACAGGTGTGCCTGGGTTGAGGTCAATATAAACACCTCTCCAGTCAGCAAGAGCCCCTGTAGCTGTGCCTGACGCCATATTCTCTGCCCCGTCAGCAGTTTCGGGGCTGGGGTGGTGGGAGGGTGTGAGGGGCCGTGGCTTTGTGGGTGGCCCAGTGTGAGTGGGGCTCTGCTGGACTTTCTGCAGGAGTTGCCAGGCTGCCACCTGCTAAAGAAGAGGATGTGTCACCCATACCTGCCACTGGAATTTCTCCCCAGGCAGAGGTGAGGAAGTAAAAAAGCAGTGGGGGCTGTGGCAGGAGGGGTATCTCAGGCAGGGAAATGAAAAGCTTCCAGAAGAGCATCTGGGGCCAGGACCATCCTGGCTGGCCTGCAGGCACCAAGTCGTCCTGCGTGCTCTTGCTAGTGTGGCTCCACAGCCCTTCCTCTAGGCTTGCAAGTGCTTGTACATATTCAGGTGTTTTACCTGGAAAGGGTAGGAAGAGTTCAGCTGCAGCAGGACTGGGGCTCAGCTCACATTTACTCACAGACGCCTCGACACAGTCCCCCAGCTTTGCAATGAGGATGCTGCTTGTCGGTGGGAGCACTGCTGACTGCAAGGGATATGATTTCCCACCTCTGACCAACTTAAGAATTTTTTACCACTGGAGCAAGTGCCCTGATACGATTTTCCTCTGTATAACTGGTGGGTTCTGTTTTTTTTTTTTTTTTTTTTTTTCTTTTTTTTCTTTTTGGTTCAAGGTAGATTTTATTTATTCCTCTTTTTTTTTTAATTTACAGATATAAACATGGAAATAATGCATTAATATAAAGACGTCTATGTGAAGGGAAAAATTATTTTTCTGTTTTATTTTATTAAATGTTATTTATTTATTTTTATTTTTTTTTAATTTATTTCTTTTATACAGCAGGTTCTTATTGGATATGTATTTTATACATATAAGTGTGCACATGTGAATCCCAGTCTCCCAATCCATCCCACCACCACCCTCACATGGCGTTACCTCCTTGGTGTCCATATGTTTGTTCTCTACATCTGTCTCTATCTCTGCCCTGCAAACTGGTTCATCTGTACCATTTTTCTAGGTTCCACATATATGCATTAATATACAATATTTGTTTTTCTCTTTCTGACTTACTTCACTCTGTATGACAGTCTCTAGATCCATCGAGGTCTCTACAAATGACCCAATTTCATTCCTATGTATGGCTGAGTAATATTCCGTTGTATATATGTACCACGTCTTTATCCATTCGTCTGTCTGTGGGCACTTAGGTTGCTTTCATTACCTGTCTATTGTAAATAGTGTTGCAGTGAACATTGTGGTGAATGTGTCTTTTTGATTTATGGTTTTCTCTGGGTATATGCCCAGTAGTGGGATTGCTGGATTATATGGTAATTCTATTTTTAGTTTTTTAAGGAACCTCCATACTGTTCTCCATAGAGACTCTATCGATTTACATTCCCAACAATAGTGGAATAAGGTTCCTTTTCTCCACACCCTCTCCAGCATTTGTTGTTTGTAGATTTTCTGATGATGCCCAATCTAACAGGTGTGACGTGATACCTCATTGTAGTTTCGATTTCCATTTCTCTAATAATTAGTGATGTTCAGCAGATTTTCATGTGCGTACTGGCCATCTCTATGTCTTCTTGGAAGAAATGTCTATTTAGATCTTCCATTTTTGTATTGGGTTGTTTGTTTTATTACTATTGAGCTGCATGAGCTGTTTATATATATTGGAGATTAATCATTTGTCCATTGATTCGTTTGCAAATATTTTCTGCCATTCTGAGGGTTGTCTTTTCGTCTTGTTTGTAGTTTCCTTTGCTTTGCAAAAGCTTTTACGTTTCATTAGGTCCCATCTGTTTAGTTTTCTTTTTTTATTTCATTACTATTGGAGGTGGATCAAAAAAGATCTTGCTGTGATTTACGTCAGAGTATCCTTCGTAAGTTTTCCTCTCAGAGTTTTATACTGTCTGGTCTTACATTAAGGTCTCTAATTCATTATGAATATATTTTTATGTATGGTGTTGGGGAGTGTTCTAATTTGATTCTTTTACATGTAGCTCTCCATATTTCGCAGCACCAATGATTGAAGAGACTGTCTTATCTCCATTGTATAGTCTTGCCTCCTTTTTCATAGATTAGTTGACCATAAGTGTGTAGGTTTATCCTTGGGCTTTTTTTTTTTTCCTTTTACACGTTTATTGAAGTATAATTGCTTTACAATGGAGTGTTCGTTTCTGCTGTATAACAAAGTGAATCAGCTATACATATACAAATATCACCAGATCCCCTCCCTCTTGCATCTCCCTCCCACACTCCATATCCCACCCCTTTATGTGGTCACAAAGCACTGAGCTGATCTCCCTGTTCTATGTGGCTGATTCTCAGTAGCTATCGGTGTTACATATGGTAATGTATTTATGTCCATGCCACTCTCTCACTTCGTCCCAGCTTACCCATCCCCCTTCCGGTGTCCTCAAGTCCTTTCTTTATGTCTGTGTCCTTAATCCTGTCCTGCCACTAGGTTCTTCAAAATCTTTTTTTTTTCTTGATTTGATTCCATATATCTCTGTTAATATATAGTATTTTTTTTTTCCCTTTCTGACTTACTTCACTGTGTAGGACAGATTCTAAGTCCATCCACCTCAGTACAAATAACTCAGTTTTGCTTCTTTTCATGGTTGAGTAATATTTGATTGTATATATGTGCCAGATCTTCTTTATCCATTCATCTGTCGATGGACACTTAGGTTGCTTCCATGTCCTGGCTAATGCAAATAGAGCTGCAATGAACATTTTTGTACATAACTCTTTTTGAATTATGGTTTTCGCAAGGCAAATGCCCAGTAGTTGGATTGTTGTGTCGTATGGTACTTCTATTGTTAGTTATTTAAAGGAACCTCCGTACTGTTCTCCCTAGTGCTCATATCAATTTACATTCCCACCCACAGTGCAAGTGTGTTCCCTTTTCTCCAATAAAGGCCTCTCCAGCATTTATTGTTTTGTAGATTTTTTTGATGATTGCCACTCTGACTGCTGTGAGGTGATACCTCAGGGTAGTTTTGATTTGCATTTCTCTAATGATTAGTGATGTTCAGCATCCTTTCATGTGTTTCTTGGTAATCTGTATATCTTCTTTGGAGAAATGTCTATTTAGGTCTTCTGCCCGTTTTTGGATTGGGTTGTTTGTTTTTGTGATATTGAGCTACATGAGGTGCTTGTAATGTTTGGAGATTAATCCTTTGTCAATTGCTTCATTTGAAAATATTTTCTCCCATTCTGAGGGTTGTTTTTGCATCTTGTTTATGTTTTCCTGTACTGTGTAAAAGCTTTTAAGTTTCATTAGGTCCCATTTGTTGATTTCTGTTTTTATTTCCATTTCTCTAGGAGGTGGGTCCAAAAGGATCTTGCTGTGATTTATGTCATAGAGTGTTCTGCCTATGGTTTCCTCTAAGTGTTTTATAGTGTCTGGTCTTATATTTAGATCTCTAATCAATTTAGAGTTTATTTTTGTGTATGGTGTTATGGAGTGTTCTACTTTCATTCTTTTATGTGTAGGGGTCCAGTTTTTCCGGCACCAATTACTGAAGAGACTGTCTTTTCTCCATTGTATATCCTTAGCTCCTTTGTCATAGATGACATAGCCATAGGTATGTAGGTTTATCTCTGGGCTTTCTGTCCTGTTCCATTGATCTGTGTTTATGCCAATCTACATACACTTGATTCCATTATGGAGACATATAAATACATAGGTTTCAAGGTTATTACCAGTCAGATATATTCCTCTTCAGTGAATAGGGTGTTTTGTGTCCAGTTCATTGAGAAAGGAGTAGGTCTTGTCTATTACATATTTGGTATATGGAATGGGATCTGTGCTAATTTCAAACTCTGCTTTTACACATCACCCCACGGCACCTTTCCCCTTAAGGAGGCATAAGTGTGTTTTCTAAATGTGTAACTCTGTTCTCTTTTGAAATTCAGTTCATGTGTAGCCATGTTTACATTTCCTCTATAAGTGATATATTACAATAAGTTTCTTTTTCTTTGTGGCTCATTTCACTTAGCATCATCGTACCTAAACCACTCATTATGCTGCTATTGGCCTTATGAGATTGATTTTATGTCTGAGTGACTTTCCATTTTATATAAGTACCACAACATCTATATCCACTTTTTTTTCCTTTCCTGGGATATATAAAGTGTACTGAAGTCGAGGTTCTTGTAAACAGAGCAGCCCTAAATTTTGGGTTGGCTGTGTGTTGTGGATTCTTAGTTTTCCCAAAATACACACCCATGAGTGGAAGTGTGCTATACTCTGTAGCTCTGTTTTAGAAAACAACATACAGTTCTCCAGAGAAGCTGTTGGAAATTTACATCATGTCCATCGGCGTAACCACGCTCCCTTTTCTCCATGGCCTGTCCTGCATTTGTGGATTTTACACTATTTGTGGATGGCCCTTTTGATTGGAGGTAAGGGACACTTCGATGTAGTGTGGATTTGCAATGCCTGATGGCTTGCTTAGCCAAAAAGGGCATATGCATTTTTTCCCGAATATATTCAAGAAAATACACATAATCCCTTTTCAGCCAAGGGCAACATTGTCGAAATTCTGTCGCTTTTCATGTGCTTTAAAGATGACTCCAATCTACCTTTTGAAATCTGTTTCCTTCAATTCTGCCTTGCATTCAAATCCTCTTCACTGCCTTTCCTCAATATATTTCTGGATGACAGTTGTCCTTTATAATTCTGCACGTTTGTGAATTGCTGTGCCCCTGATTTCCATTTTTCAACTCGCCTTTTTGTGAGCTGGCTGCAATACCACAGGATGGCTTTAGGCCCTAGTCCTGGTCCGGGGCTTCAGGCTGAGCCTTTGGTTAATTATTCTTCCTGATGGGAAACTAGAGTGACATATACCCATCCAAACACCTACAGCTAATCTCTCATTTATTTCCCCTCTTCCTGTTCATCCTCTGCACAGTTTGCAAACTGTGCATAACGGGAGGGTAAAGGCACTGACACTCCAAGTGGGGAGATTTTGAGTAATGCAGATGGAATGGCGAAGCCGAGCACGACAAAAGGAAAAATGAGGTACCTTTTAGAAAACTTTCCCAATTACACAGTGTACCATCCACTGGGTTTCCCATGCATGCTTTAACTGGAGGAAGATTCCCTTAAACCTGGAGAGTTGGGACCACTAGAATGGGTAGCACACAGTATTGCTCTAAGTGGTGTTCTTTTGTTCACACAACCTCAGCAATCTTGTCAGCCCCAAGAGTCCAGTCTTATGTCTCATCCAGCTTTGGGTGTAAAGGTGGTCAATCTAGCTTGCATCACAGGCCCTGAAAGTAATTTTTAAGACTTTCTATCTGTTTTTGCAATTTGCTTTTGAAATTTATTTTTATAAGTGGGTTTAACTGAATTTCAGTGCTGTGTTCATGCCGTTATACACACACATGATTCCTTTATGGAGACATGAGAATACATATGTTTTAAAATACTTAGAGTCAGACATATTCCTCTGCAATGAATAGGGGGTGTTGAGTCCAGTTCATTGTGCCGGGAGTAGGTGTTGTCTATTACATTCATGGTTTATATAACGGTATCTGTGCTAATTTAAAACTGTGGTTTTATGCATCACCCCACCTCGGCTTTCCCATTAAGCAGGCAGAAGATGTTTTCTAAATGTGTGACTCTGTTGTGTTTGTAATTCAGTTCATGTGTAGTCATGTGTACATTCCCGCTATGAGTCATAACTTATGATAAGATTAGTTACTCTGTAATCTTTCCTAACTCAGTTCATGTGTAGCCATGTTTACAGGATCTTCATAAGTGATATCTTATGATAAGTTTCTTTTTCTGTGTGACTTATTTCACTTAGAATCATCGTACCTGAATCCACTCTTTTTGCTGCTACTGGCCTTATGACATTGATTTCATGGCTGAGCAATATTCCATCGTACGTAAGTACCACAATATCTTGAACCATTTTTGTCTTTCCTGGGATACTTAAGGTGTACCCACGTTGAGGTTCTTGTAAGCAGTGCAGCGCTAAATTTTAGGGTGTCTCTGTCTTATTGATTTTCAGTTTTCCCAAGGTATATTCCCTAGACTGGAACTGCCCTTGGCTGTGTAGCTCTGTTGTTTACTTATATTAGGGAACACAATGCACTCCTCCAGAGAGGCATTTGGTAACTTACATCCCGCCCATCAGCATAACAAGGCTCCCTGATCTCCAGGGCCTGTCTTGCCTTTCTGGTTTTTACACATTTTGTGGATGTCCCTTTTGACCGGTGGGAAGGGATACTTCTTTGTAGTGCAGATTTGCATTGCTGCTTGCTTGCTTGGCCAAAAATGGCGTATGAATTTTCTCCTGAATATACTCAGGAGAAAACGCATACACACTTTTTGGCCAAGTGCATCATTGTCGAAGTTGTGCCCCTCTTCCTGTGCTTGAAAGGTGATTCCAACTTACCTCTTGAAATCTGTTTCCTGCTATTCTGCCTCATTTTAAAGTCCGCCTCTCTGCCTTCCCTCAAAAGATTTTTGAACGATAGTTGTCCTCTATTACTCTGCCAGTTTGTAAATTGCTGTGCCCCTGAGCTCCATTTTTCAACTCGTTTTTGTGAGCTGACAGCAAATCCAAAATTATGGTTCAAAACCTATACTGGTTCCCGGCTGGTGGCTGAGACATTGGTTAATTCTACTTCATGCCGGGCAATTAAAGTGACATGTACCTGTCCAAATGCCTAACAGCTACTCTCTCATTGGTTCTCCCTCTTCCCTTTCATCCTCTGCCAAATTGGCAACCTGTGCGAACCAGGAGGTTTTACGGGCTATCGCTCCAAGTTGGGAGATTGATAGTAAAGCCGTTGGAAGGTCAAACTGGTGCACAAGGAGAGGGACTATAAGTTGAGTTTTAGAAACCTTTTGTATTCACAGTGTGTCCATTCTCTAGGTTTCCCGTAAATGTTATGGCTGTAGTAATATTCCCTTACACAAGGAGAGTTGGGACACATGGAATGGGTGCCACATATTATTGCTTAAAGGGTCTGCATTTGCTCACCCAGTCTCACCAAACCTCTCAGTCTCAAGTGTCCAGCTTTATGCCACATCCAGCTCTCGTTGTAGGTAGGGTCATTCCAGGTTTCATCAGAGCCCCTGAAGGAATTGTAAAGATTTTCCCTGTTTTTTTTGTTTTGTATTTGAAATTTCTTTTTTTTACTGGGTTTGAGCTGATTCTCACTGCCATGTTTATGCCAGTTTAGACACACTTGATTCCCTTACGGTGACATATCAATACATAGGTTTTAAGATTCTTACTAGTCAGATATATACCTCTGCACAGAATATTGGGTTTTGCGTCCCTTTCACTGATGAAGGTGTAGGTCTTGTCCATTCCGTATTTTGATTTTGGAATGGTACTTGTACTAATATCAAACTCTGGTTCTATGCATCACCCCACCTCTCCTTCCTCCTTAAGCAGGCATAAGTGTGTTTTCTAAATGTGAGACGCTGTTCCCTTTCCTAACTCAGTTCATGTGTAGCCATGTTACAGAAAATTCATAAGTGCTATCTTATGATAAGTTTGTTTTTCTGTGTGACTTATTTCACTTAGAATCATCGTACCTGAATCCATTCATTTTCCTGTTACTGGCATTATGACATTGATTTCATGGCTGAGGGATAATCCATCATACATAAGTAGCACAATTTTTTGAATCATTTTTATCTATCCTGGGATATTTAGAGAGTACTCAATTTGAGATTCTTGTAAGCAGTGCAGCCCTAAATTTTGGGGTGGCTCTATCTTATTGATTTTCAGTTTTCCCAAGGTATATTCCCTAGACTGGAAGTCCCCTTGTCTCTGTAGCTCTGTTGTTTACTTGTTTTAGGGAACACAATGCACTCCTCCAGAGAGGCAGTTGGCAATTTACATCCCGCCCATCAACATAACAAGGCTCCATGTTCTCCAGGGCCTCTCTAGGATTTCTGGTTTTTACACATTTTGTGGATGTCCCTTTTGACTGGTGGGAAGTGATACTATTTTGCTGTGAAGATTTGCATTGCCCACTTGCTTGCTTGGCCAAAAAGGGCGTATGCGTTTTCTCCTGAATATATTCAGGAGAAAACGCATACGCCCTTTTTGGCCAAGTGCATCATTTTCGAAGTTGTGCCCCTCTTCCTGTGCTTTACAGGTGATTCCAACGAACCACTTGAAATCTGTTTCCTGCTATTCTGCCTTGCTTAGAAGGTCGCCTCGTTGCCTTCCCTTAACAGATTTTTTGGACGATAGTTGTCCTTTATTACTGTGCCAGTTTGTGAATTGCTGTGCCCTTGACCTCCATTTTCTAACTCGTTTTTTGTGAGCTGACCGCAAGTCCAAAATTTTGGTTCCGGACCTATACTTGTTCACGGCGGGTGGCTGAGACTTTGTTTAATTCTTCTTCCTGCCGGACATTTAGAGTGAAATGTGCCCGTCCAAATGCCTAACAGCTACTCTTTCATTGGTTCCCTCTTTTCCCTTTCATCCTCTTCCAAATTGGCAACGTGAGCAAACCAGGAGGTTAAAGGGGCTGTCTCTCCAAGTTGGGAGATTGATAGTTAAGCAGTTGGAAAGTCAAACCGGAGCACCAGGAGAGGGACAGTTAGTTGGGTTTTAGAAACCTTTCGTATTCACTGTGTGACCATTCTCTTGGTTTCCTGTACATGTTATAGCTGTAGTAATATTCCCTTCAACCTGGAGACTTGGGACCCATGGAACGGGTGCCATGCATTACTGCTATATAGGGTATGCTTTTGCTCACCCAATCTCACCAATCCTCTCAGTCCCATGTGTCCAGCCTTATGACACATCCAGCTGTCATTGTAGATAGGGTCATTCCAGGTTTAATCAGAGACCCTGAAGGAATTGTGTAGAATTTCCCTTTTTATTTTTGTTTTTCAAATTCCTTTTCATAGTGGGTTTGAGCTGATTCTCACTGCCATGTTTATGCCAGTCTAGACACACTTGATTCCCTTATGGAGACATATCAATACATAGGTTTTAAGATTCTTACTAGTCAGATATATACCTCTGCGGAAAATATGGGGTTTTGAGTCCCTCTCAGTGACGAAGTTGTAGGTCTTCTCTATTTCATAGTTGGTTTTTGGAACGGTAACTGTGCTTATATCAAACTCTGTATTATGCATCACCCCACCTCTCCTTCCCCCTTAAGCAGGCATAAGAGTGTTTTCTAAATGTGAGACTCTGTTCTCTTTCCTAACTCAGTTCATGTGTAGCCATGTTTACAGGATCTTCATAAGTGATATCTTATGATAAGTTTCTTTTTCTGTGTGACTTATTTCACTTAGAATCATCGTACCTGAATCCACTCATTTTGCTGCTACTGGTCTTATGACATTGATTTCATGGCTGAGGGATATTCCATCATACGAAAGTACCACAATTTTTGGAACCATTTTTATATTTCCTGGGATATTTAAGGTGTACCCAAGTTGAGGTTCTTGTAAGCAGTGCAGCCCTAAATTTTGGGGTGGCTGTGTCTTATTGATTTTCAGTTTTCCCAAGGTATATTCCCTAGACTCGAGTGCCCTTGGCTCTGTAGCTCTGTTGTTTACTTGTTTTAGGGAACACAATGCAATGCTCCAGGGAGGCAGTTGGCAATTTACATCCCGCCCATCAGCATAGCAAGGCTCCCAGTTCTCCAGGGCCTCTCTTGCATTTCTGTTTTTTGAACATTTTGCGTATGTCCCTTTTGACTTGTGGGAAGTGATACTTCTTTGTAGACCAGATTTGCATTGCCCGCTTGCTTGCTTGGCCAAAAAGGGCATATGCATTTTCTCCTAAATATATTAGGGACAAAACGCATACGCCCTTTTTGGCCAAGTGCATCATTGTCGAAGTTGTACCCCTCTTCCTGTGCTTTAAATGTGATTCCAACGTACCTCTTGTAATGTGTTTCCTGCTATTCTGCCTCGCTTTCAAGTTCGCCTCACTGCATTCCCTCAACGGATTTTTGGACGATAGTTGCCCTTTATTACTCTGCCTGTTTGTGAATTGCTGTGCCCCTGAGCTCCATTTTGTAACTCGTTTTTGTGAGCTGAACGCAAGTAAAATATTTTGGTTCAGCACCTATACTGGTTCCCGGTGGTTGGCTGAGACTTTGGATAATTCTTCTTCCTCCTGATAAATAAGAGTGACATGTGCCCATCCAAATATCCTAACAGCTAATCTCTCATTGGTTCTCCCTCTTCCCTTTCATCCTATGCCAAATTGGCAACCTGTGCGAACCAAGAGGTTAAAGGTGCTGTCTCTCCAAGTTGGGAGATTGATAGAAAAGCAGTTGGAAAGTCAAATTGGAGCTCCATGAGAGGGACTATTCATTGAGATTTAGAAAACTTTTGTATTCACAGTGTGAGATTCTCTAGGTTTCCCATACATGTTATAGCTGTAGTAATATTCCCTTCAACCTTGAGAGTTGGGACCCACGGAATGGTTGCCATGCATTATTGCTTTAAAGGATCTGCATTTGCTCACCCAATCTCACCAATCCTCTCAGTCCCATGTGTCCAGCCTTATGCCACATCCAGCTGTCGTAGATAGTGTCATTCCAGGTTTCATCAGAGACCCTGAAGGAATTGTAAAGAATTTCCCAGTTTTTTTTGGTTTGTTTTTGAAATT
Organism: Mesoplodon mirus; assembly: GCF_964341445.2. Classification (NCBI taxonomy): domain Eukaryota; kingdom Metazoa; phylum Chordata; class Mammalia; order Artiodactyla; family Ziphiidae; genus Mesoplodon; species Mesoplodon mirus. The sequence continues at coordinate 2,646,151 of NW_028295778.1, read as the reverse complement.
CCTTTTTATAGTGGGTTTGCGCTGATTCGCGCTGCCATGATTATGCCAGTCTAGACACACTTGTTTGCCTTATGCAGACATATCAATACACAGGTTTTAAAATTCTTAATAGTCAGATATATTCCTCTGTGGGAAATATGGGATTTTGAGTCCCTTTCACTGAGGAAGGTGTAGGTCTTGTCTATTCCATAGTTGGTTTTTGGAACGGTACCTGTGCTTATATCATACTCTGATTTTATGCATCACCCCACCTCTCCTTTCCCCTTAAGAAGGCATAAGAGTGTTTTCTAAATGTGAGACTCTGTTCTCTTTCCTAACTCAGTTCATGTGTAGCCATGTTTACAGGAACTTCATAAGTGATATCTTATGATAAGTTTGTTTTTCTGTGTGACTTAATTCACTTAGAATCATCATACATGAATCCACTCATTTTGCTGCTAGTGGTCTTATGACATTGATTTCATGGCTGAGGGATATTTCATCGTACGTAAGTACCACAATTTTTTGAACCATTTTTATCTTTCCTGGAATACTTAAGGTGTACCCAAGTTGAGTTTCTTGTAAGCAGTGCATTCCTAAATTTTGGGGTGGCTCTGTCTTATTGATTTTCAGTTTTCCCAATGTATATTCCCTAGACTGGAAGTGCCCTTGGCTCTGTAGCTCTGTTGTTTAATTGTTTTAGGGAACACAATGCACTCCTCCAGAGAGGCAGTTGACAACTTACATCCCGCCCATCAGCATAACAAGGCTCCCTGTTCTCCAAGGCCTGTCTTGCCTTTCTGGTTTTTACCCATTTTGTGGATGTCCCTTTTGACCTGTGGGAAGTGATACTTCTTTGTAGTGCAGATTTGCATTGCCCGCTTGCTTGCTTGGCCAAAAAGGGCGTATGCGTTTTCTCCTGCATATATTCAGGAGAAAATGCATACGCCCTTTTTGGCCAAGTGCACCATTGTCGAAGTTTTGCCCCTCTTCCTCTGCTTTACAAAGGATTCCAACGTACCTCTTGAAATCTGTTTCCTGCTATTCGGCCTGACTTTCGGGTTCGCATCATTGCCTTCCCTCAAAAGATTTCTTGAACATAGTTGGCCTTTATTACTCTGCCAGTTTGTGAATTGCTCTGCCCCTGAGCTCCATTTTTCAACTCGTTTTTTGTGAGCTGAAAGGAAGTCCAAATTTTTGGTTCTGGACCTATCCTTGATCCCGGTGAGTGCCTGAGACTTTGGATAATTATTCTTCCTGCCGGGCAATTAGATTGACATGTGCCTGTCCAAATGCCTAACAGATACTCTCTCATTTGTTCTCCCTCTTCCCTTTGATCCTCTGCCAAATTGGCAACCTGTGCGAACCAGGAGGTTAAAGGGGCTGTCTCTCCAAGTTGGGAGATAGATAGTAAAGCAGTTGGAATGTAAAACCGGAGCATCAGGAGAGGGACTATTCGTTGAGATTTAGAAAACTTTCGTATTCACCGTGTCCATTATCTAGGTTTCCCGTACATGTTATAGCTGTAGTAATATTCCCTTCAACCTGGAGAGTTAGGACCCATGGAATGGGTGCCATGCATTATTGCTTTAAAGGCTCTGCATTTGCTCACCCAATCTCACCAATCCTCTCAGTCCCAAGTGTCCAGACTTATGGCACATCCAGCTGTCATTTTAGACAGGGTCATTCCACGTTTCATCAGAGACCCTGAAGGAATTGTATAGAATTTCCCTGTTTTGTTGTTTTGTTTTTGAAATTCCTTTTAATAGTGGGTTTGAGCTGATTCTCGCTGCCATGTTTATGCCAGTCTAGACACACTTGATTCCCTTACAGAGACATATCAATACATAGGTTTTAAGATTCTTACTAGTCAGATATATTCGTCAGCGGGAAATATGGGGTTTTGAGTCCCTTTCACTTAGGAAGTTATAGGTTAGTCTTGTCTATTCCATAGATGGTTTTTGGAACGGAACCTGTGCTTATATCAAACTCTGGTTTTATGCATCACCCCACCTCTCCTTCCCCGTTAAGCAGGCATAAGAGTGTTTTCTAAATGTGAGACTCTGTTCTCTTTCCTAACTCAGTTCATGTGTAGCCATGTTTACAGGATCTTCATAAGTGATATCTTATGATAAGCTTCTTTTTCTGTGTGACTTATTTCACTTAGAATCATCGTACCTGAATCCACTCATTTTGCTGCTACTTGTCTTATGACTTTGATTTCATGGCTGAGGGATATTCCATCGTACGTAAGTTCCACAATATTTTGAACCATTTTTATATTTCCTGGGATATTTAAGGTGTACCCTAGTTCAGGTTGTCGTAAACAGTGCAGCCCTAAATTTGGGGGTGGCTCTGTCTTATTGATTTTCAGTTTCCCAAGGTATATTCCCAAGACTGGAAGTGTCCTTGGCTCTGTAGATATTTTGATTACTTGTTTTAGGGAACACAATGCACTCCTCCAGAGAGGCTGTTGGCAATTCACATCCCTCACATCAGCATAACAAGGCTCCCTGTTCTGCAGGGCCTGTCTTGAATTTCTGGTTTTTACCCTTTTTGTGGATGTCCATTTGGACCGGTGGGAAGTGATACTTCTTTGTAGTGCAGACTTACATTGTCCGCTTGCTTGCTTGGCCAAAAAGGGCATATGCGTTTTCTCCTGAATATACTCAGGAGAAAACGCATACGCCCTTTTTGGCCAAGTGCATCATTGTCGAAGTTGTGCCCCTCTTCCTGTGCTTTAAAGGCGATTCCAACGTACTATTGGAAATCTGTTTCCTGCTATTCTGCCTCGCTTTCAAGTCCGCCTCGTTGCCTTCCCTCAACAGATTTTTGGATGATAGTTGTCCTTTATTACTCTGCCAGTTTGTGAATTGCTCTTCGCTATAGCTCCATTTTTTAACTCATTTTTTGTGAGCTGAACGCAAGTCCCATATTTTGGTATAGGATCTATACTGGTTCCCGGTGGGTGGCTGAGACTTTAGTTAATTCTTCTTCCTCCAGGGAAATAAGAGTGAAACCTGCCCGTCCAAATGCCTAACAGCTACTCTCTCATTGGTTCTCCCTCTTCCCTTTCATCCTTTGCCAAATTGGCAACCTGTGCGAACCAGGAGGTTAAAGTTGCTGTCTCTCCAATTTGGAAGATTGATAGTAAAGCAGTTAGAAAGTGAAACTGGAGCACTAGGAGAGGGACTATTCATTGAGTTTTAGAAATCTTTCGTATTGACAGTGTGTCCATTCTCTAGGTTTCCCGTACATGTTATAGCTGTAGTAATATTAACTTCAACCTGGAGAGTTGGGACCCATGGAATGGGTGCCTTGCTTTATTGCTTTAAAGGGTCTGCTTTTGCTCACGCAATCTCACCAATCCTGTCAGTCCCATGTGTCCAGCCTTATGCCCCATCCAGCTGTCGTTGTAGATAGGGTCATTCAAGGTTTCATCAGATACCCTGAAGGAATTGTTAATAATTTCCCTGGTTTTTTGGTTTGTTTTTGAAATTCCTTGTTATAGTGGGTTTGAGCTGATTCTCGCTGCCATGTTTATGCCAGTCTAGAAACACTTGATTCTTTTATGGAGACATATCAATACATAGGTTTTAAGATTCTTACTAGTCAGATATATTCCTCTGCAGGAAATATGGGGTTTTGAGTCCCTTTCCCTGAGGAAGGTGTAGGTCTTGTCTATTCCATACTTGGTTTTTGGAACTCTACCTGTGCATATATCAAACTCTGGTTTTATGCATCACCCCACCTCTCCATCCCTCTTAAGCAGGCATAAGAGTGTTTTCTAAATGTGAGACTCTCTTCTGTTTCCTAACTCAGTTCATGTGTAGCCATGTTTACAGGATCTTCATAAGTGATATCTTATGATATGTTTCTTTTTCTGTGTGACTTATTTCACTTAGAATCATCGTACCTGTATCCACTCATTTTGCTGCTACTGGTCTTATGACATTGATTTCATGGCTGAGGGATATTCCATAATACGTAAGTACCACAATTTTTCGAACCATTTTTATATTTCCTGGGATATTTAAGTTGTACCCAAGTTGAAGTTCTTGTAAGCAGTGCAGCCCTAAGTTTTGGGGTGGTTCTGTCTTATAGATTTTCAGTTTTCCCAAGGTATATTCCCTTGACTGGAAGTGTCCTTGGCTCTGTAGCTCTGTTGTTTACTTGTTTTAGGGAACACAATGCTCTCCTCCAGAGAGGCAGTTGACAATTTACATCCCGCCCATCAGCATAACAAGGTTCCCTGTTCTCCAGGCCCTGTCTTGCCTTTCTGGTTTTTACACATTTTGTGGATGTCCCTTTTGACCGGTGGGAAGTGATACTTCTTTGTAGTGAAGATTTGCATTGCCCGCTTGCTTGCTTGGCCAAAAAGGGCGTATGCATTTTCTCCTGAATATATTCAGGAGAAAATGCAAACGCCCTTTTTAGCCATGTGCATCATTGTCGAGTTTGTGCCCTTCTTCCTGTGCTTTAAAGGCGATTCCAACGTACCTCTTGAAATCTGTTTCCTGCAATTCTGCCTCCCTTTCAAGTTTGCCTCGTTGCCTTCCCTCAACAGAATTTTTGACGATAGTTGCCCTTTATTACTCTGCCAGTTTTTGAATTGCTGTGCCCCTGAGCTCCATATTTAACTCGTTTTTTTCTGAGCTGAACGCAAGTCAAATATTTTGGTTCAGAACATATACTGGTTCCCGGTGTGTGGCTGAGACTTTGGTCAATTCTTCTTCCTCCCTGGAAATAAGAGTGACATATGCCCTTCCAAATGCCTAACAGCTACTCTCTCTTTGATTCTTCCTCTTCCGTTTCATCCTCTGCCAAATTGGCAACCTGTGAGACCCAGGAGGTTAAAGGGGCTGTCTCCCCAAGTTGGGAGATTGATAGTAAAGCAGTTGGAATGTCAAACCGGAGCACCAGAAGAGGGGCTATTAGTTGAGTTTTAGAGACCTTTCGTATTCACAGTGTGTCCATTCTCTAGGTTTCCCGTACATGTAATAGCTGTAGTAATATTCCCTTCAACCTGGAGAGTTGGGACCCATGGAATGGGTGCACCTCATTATAGATTTAAAGGTTCTGCATTTGCTCACCCAGTCTCACCAATCCTCTCAGTCCCAAGTGTCCAGCCTTATGCCACATCCAGCTGTCATTGTAGATAGGGTCATTCCAGGTTTCATCAGAGACCCTGAAGGAATTGAAAGAAATTTCCCTGTTTTTTTTTTTGTTTTTGAATTTACTTTTTATAGTGGGTTTGAGCTGATTCTCACTGTCATGTTTATGCCAGTCTAGACACACTTGATTCCCTTATGGAGACATATCAATACATAGGTTTTAAGATTCATACTTTTAAGATATATTACTCTGTGGTGAATATGGTGTGTTGAGTCCCTTTCACTGAGGAAGGTGTAGGTGTTGTCTATTTCGTATTTGGGTTTTGGAACGGTACCTGTACTAATATCAAACTCTGATTTTATGCATCACCCCACCTCTCCTTCCCCCTTAAGCAAGAATAAGCGTTTTTTTTTTAAATATGAGTCTCTCTTTTCTTTCCTAACTCAGTTCAAGTGTAGCCATGTTTACAGGATCTTCATAAGTGATATCTTATGATAAGTTTCTTTTTCTGTGTGACTTATTTCACTTAGAATTATCGTACCTGAATCCACTCATTTTGCTGCTACTGGCCTTATGACATTGATTTTATGGCTGAGGGATATTCCATCATACGTAAGTACCACAATTTCTTGAACCATTTTTGTCTTTCCTGGGATATTTAATGTGTACCCAAGTTGAGGTTTTTGTAAGCAGTGCAGCCCTGAATTTTGGTGTGGATCTGTCTTATTTAGTTTCAGTTTTCCCAAGGTATATTCCCTAGACTGGAAGTGCCCTTGGCTCTGTAGCTCTGTTGTTTACTTGTTTTAGGGAACACAATGCACTCCTCCAGAGAGGCAGTTGGCAATTTACATCCCGCCCATCAGCATAACAAGGCTCCCTGTTCTCCAGGGCCTGTCTTGCCTTTTTGGTTTTTACCCATTTTGTGGATGTCCCTTTTGACTGGTGGGAAGTGATACTTCTTTGTAGTGCAGATTTGCATCACCCGCTTGTTTGCTTGTGCAAAAAGGGCATATGCGTTTTCTCCTGCATATATGCAAGTGAAAACCCATATGCCCTTTATGGCCATTTCCATAATTTTCGAAGTTGTAATGCTTTTCCTGTGTTTAAAGGCGATTCCAATGTACCTCTTGAAATCTATTTCATGCCATTCTGCCTCATTTTCCCTTCCACGTCGTGGCTTTCCCTCAACAGATTTTTCGAAGAGAGTAGTCCTTTATAACTCTGCAGGTTAGTGAATTGCTGTGGCCCTGAGCTCCATTTTTCAACTCACGTTTTTGTGAGCTGACCGCAAATCAACAGTTTTGCTTCTGGACTTATACTGGTTCTGGGGGGCAGGCTGAGACTTTGGTTAATTCCTCTTTGTGACGGAAAATTAGAGAGACATGTGGCCGTCCAAATGCCTACAGCTACTCTCTCATTGGTTCTCTCTCTTCCCTTATATCCTCTGCACAATTTGCCAACTGTGCGTACCAGGAGGATATAGGGGCTGACTTTCCAAGTTGGGAGATTGATAGTAAAGCATTTGGAATGTCAAACTGGAGCACAAGGAGAGAAAAAAGTAGTAGAGTTTTAGAAACCTTTCACCATCAGATGGTTTCCATTCTCTAGGTTCCCATACACGTTATAACTGTAGTGATATTCCCTTCTACCTGGAGAGATGGGAACCATGGAATGGGGGGCAGGCATTATTGCTTTAAAGGGTCTGCATTTTTTCACCCAATCTCACCAAGCCTCTCAGTCCCAAGTGACCAGCCTTATGCCACATCCAGCTGTCATTGTAGATACGGTCATTCCAGGTTTCATCAGAACCCCTGAAGGTATTGTGTAAGAATTTTACTGTTTTTATGTTTTGTTTTGAAATTCATTTTTATAGTGGGTTTGAGCTGATTCTCACTGCCATGTTTATGTTGTTCTAGACACACTTGGTTCCCTTACAGAGACATATCTATACATAGGTTTTAAAATTCTTACTAGTCAGATATATTTCTCTGAGGGGAATAGGGATGTTGAGTTTCGTTCACTGAGGAAGGAGTAGGGCTTGTCTCTTCTGTTTTTGGATTATGGAACGGTACCTGTGCTAATATCAATCTTATGTTTTGTGCATCTCCCCACCTCTCTTTCCCCTTAAGCAAGCGTTACAGTGTTTTCTAAATCTGATACTCTGTTCTCTTCCCTAAATCAGTTCATATGTAGCCATGTTTACATTCCCTTCATAAGTGGTATCTTATGTCAGAATACACCATGGCCGTCCTCATAATAATGCTCCATGACCCCTGTCATCACAATGCACCATGCCCTGGTTATCAAAATGCTCCATGTTCCTTGTCATCACAATTCTCCAATTCCTTGTCATCACAATGCTACATGACACTTCTCATCAAAATGTTACATGCTCTTGTCTTCACAATTCTCCATCCACTTGACATTACAATGCTCCATGCGCTTGTCATCACAATGGTCCATGCACATGTCATCACAAAGCTCCATGCCCTTGTCATCACAATGCTCCATGACCCCTGTCATCACAATGCTCCCTGACACATGTCATCACAATGCTTCATGCCCCTTGTCATTACAGTGCTCCATGATGCTCGATATCACAATTACCCAAGTTCTTCTCATCACAATGCTCCATGGCCAATATCATCACAATGCTCCATGACCACTGTCATCACAACACTCCATGACACCTGACAACACAATTATTCGGGACTCTTGTCATCACAATGTTCCATTCCCTAGTCATCACACTGCTCCATGACACCTGTCATCTCAATACACCATGAACATTTTCAGCTCAATGTTCCATGACCCTTGTCATCACAATGATCCATGTCCTTGTCATCCCTATGCTCCATGACCACTGTTTTCACAATGCTCTGTGACGCTTGTCATCACAGTGCTCCTTGACCCTTGTCATCACAATGCTCCAAGCCATTATCATCACAATGCTCCATTACATTTGTCATCAGAATCCTCCATGACACTTGGCATCACAATGCTCCATGCCATTGTCATCAGAGCGGGCCACTACATATGTCATCAGAATGCTCCCTGACACCTCTCTTCACAATACTGCATGACCTGGTCATCACAATGTTCCATGACCTTGTTATCACAACGGTCCATGCCCGCGTCATCACAAGACTCTGTGACATTTGTAACCACAGTGCTCCATGAACTTTTCATCACAATGCTCCGTGACCCTTGTCATCACAATGCTCCATATCTTTGTCACAACAATGCTCCATGACCCTTTTCATCACAATGTGCCATGCGTTTTTCATCACAATGATCCACAACATTGTCATCGCTATGCTCCATAAACCTTGTAATCACAATGTTCCATGCAATTCTCATCCAAATGCTCTCTCACATGAGATATCACAATGTTCCATCACTAGTCATCACAATCCTCCCTCACCCCTGTTATCACAATTTTCCATGAACCCTGTCATCACAATGCTACATCCCCTTATCAGCACAATGTTCCATGATCCCTGACATCACAATATTCTATAACCCCTGTCATCAAAATGCTCCATGACCCTTTCCATCCAAAAGCTCCATGACACCTGGCATCACAATGTTCTATAACCCATGTCATCAAATTGTTCCATTACACTTTTCATCAAATTACTGCATGCACCTGTCATCAAAATGCTTCCTGCCCTACTCATCACAATGCACCACACCCTTGTCATCAAAATGCTCCATGACATTTGTCATCACAAAGCTCCATGACCCTTGGCATCACAATGTTCCATGTCATTGTCATCATAATGCTCCATGAACCCTCTCATCACATTGCTCAATGCCCTTGTCATCACAAAGCTCCATGACACTTGTCATCACAATGCTCAATGCCCTTCTCATCAAAATGCTCCATGCCCTTGTCATTACAATCCCCCATGACCAATGTATCACAGTGTACGTGCTCTTGTCATCACAATGCTCCATGCCCACTCTCATCACAATAATCCATGAAACATTTTAGACCAATGCTCAATGACCTACTCATCACAATGCTCCATTACAACTGTCATAACAATGCTCCATGACCCCTGCCATCACAATGTTCCATGGCGTGGTCATCACAAGGCTGCATGACCCTTGTCATCACAATGCTCCAAGACCCCTGTAATCACAATGCTCCATGCCCTTGTCACCACAAAGCTCCCTGACGCATGTTATCAGAATGTTCCATGGCCTTCTCCTCAGAGTGCTCCATGCCCTTATCATCACAATGCTCCAAGACCCCTGTAATCACAATGCTCCATGCCAGTTTTCATCTCAATGCTCCATGAGACTTGTCATCACAAGTCAACATGGTCATCTCATCACAATGCTCCAGGACCTTGTCATCACCATGCTCCATTCCCTTGTCATCACAATGCTCCATGACACCTGTCATCACAATATTCCATGAACATTTTCACCCCAATGCTCCATGACCAATATCATCACAATGCTCCATGACCAGTGTCATCACAACAATCCATGAAACCTGACAACACAATGATCCAGGACTCTTATCATCACAATGCTCCAAGACCCCTGTAATCACAATGCTCCATGCCACTTTTCATCAGAATGCTCCTTGAGACTTGTCATCACAAGTCTCCATGGTCATCTCATCACAATGCTCCAGGACCTTGTCATCACCGTGCTTCATTCCCTTGTCATCACAATGCTCCATGACCCCTGTCATCACAATACTCCATGAACATTTTCAGCCCAGTACTCCATGACACTTGTCATCACAATGATCCATGCCCTTGTCATCCCTATGCTCCATGACCCCTGTATTCACAATGCTCCGTGATGCTTGTCATCACAGTGCTCCATGACACCTGTCTTCACAAAGCTCCATGCCTTTGTCAGCAAAATGCTACATAATCTTGTCATTACAATGCTCTATGCGCTTGTCATCACAATACTCCATTACCATTGTCATCACAATCCTCCAAGAACATTGGGATCGCATTGCTTCATGCCCTAGTCATCACAATGCTCCATGCTCCCTGAAATCAAAATGATCCATGACCTCTGTCATCGCAATGCTCCAAACACTTGTGATCACATTGTTCCATAACTCTTGTCATCACAACGCTCCATGATGCCTGTCATAACAATACTCCATGCCCTTGTCATCACAATGCTCCAAGAGCCCTGTAATCACAATGCTCCATGCCCCTTTTCATCAGAATGTTCCATGAGACTTGTCATCACAAGTCTCCATGGTCTTCTCATCACAATGTTCCAGGACCTTGTCATCACAATGCTCCATGACACCTGTCATTACAATACACCATAAACATTTTCAGCCCAATTCTCCATGACCCTTGTCATCACAATGATCCATGCCCTTGTCATCCCTATGCTCCATGACACCTGTATTCACAATGATCCGTGACGCTTGTCATCACAGTGCTCCAAGACACCTGTTATCACAATGCTCCATGTCTTTGTCAGCAAAATGCTACATGACCTTGTCATTACAATGCTCTATGCGCTTGTCATCACAATACTCCATTACCATTGTCATCACAATCCTCCATGAACCTTGGGATCACTTTTCTTCATGCCCTTGTCATCACAATGCTCCACGCTCCTTGAAATCAAAATGATACATGACCGATGTCATCACAATGCTTCAAACCCTTGTGATCACAATGTTCCATAACACTTGTCATCACAACGCTCCATGATGCCTGTCATCACAATACTCCATGCCCTTTTCATCACAATGCTCCATGACCTTTGCCATCACAATTCTCAATACACTTGTCATCACAATGCTCCCTGACACTTGTCATCAGAATGCTCCTTGAACCCTGTCACGAAAAGGCTCCATGTCTTTTTCATCACAAAGCCCCATGCAATTTTCATCACAATGCTCCATGCCATTGTCATCAAAATACTCCACAAGCTTGTCATCAGAATGCTCCATGACCCTTGTCATCACAATTCTCCATGCACTTGTCAGCACAATGCTCCCTGACCCTTGTCATCACAATGCTCCATTACCTTTTTCATCAGAATCCTCCATGACACTTGGCATCACAGTGCTCCATGTCATTGTCATCACAATGGGCCATTACATATGTCATCACAATGCTCCCTGACACCTCTCTTCACAATACAGCATGACCTGGTCATCATAATGCTCCATGCCCTTGTCATCACAATGCACCATTCCCACTGTCATCACAATAATCTCTGAAAATTTTAGAGCAATGCTCCATGCGCTTTTCATCACAATGCCCCATGACCCCTGTCATCACAATGCTCCGTGACTCCAGTCATCACAATATTTCATACCGTTTGTCATCAGAATGGTCCATGCTCGCGTCAGCACAAGGCTCTGTGACATTTGTAACCAGAATGCTCCATGAACATTTCATCACAATGCTCCGTGACCATTGTCATCACAATGCTCCATGTCTTTGTCAGAACAATGCTCCATGACCCTTGTCATCACAAAGTGCCATGCGTTTTTCATCACAGTGAACCACAACCTTGTCATCGCTATGCTCCATAAACCTTGTAATCACAATGCTCCATGCACTTCTCATCCAAATGCTCTCTCACATGAGATATCACAATGTTCCATCACTAGTCATCACAATCCTCCCTCAGCCCAGTTATCACAATGTTCCATGATCCCTGTCATCACAATGCTACATCCACTTATCAGCAAAATGTTCCATGACCCCTGACATCACAATGTTCCATAACACCTGTCATCAAAATGCTCCATCACCCTTTTCATCACAAAGATCCATGACCCCTGGCATCACAATGTACTATAACACCTGTCATCAAAATGTTCCATTACAGTTTTCATCAAATTGCTGCATGAACATGTCATCAAAATGCTCTCTGCCCTTCTCAACACAATGCACCACACCCTTGTCATCAAAATGCTCCATGACCTTTGTCATCACAAAGCTTCATGACTCTTGGCATCACAATGCTCCATGACATTGTCATCACAATGCTCCATGAACACTCTCATAACATTGCTCCATGCCCTTGTCATCACAAAGATCCATGACACTTGTCATCACAATGCTCGATGCCCTTCTCATCACAATGCTCCATGCACTTGTCATCACAAAGCTCCATGACGCATGTCATCAGAATGTTCCATGGCCTTCTCCTCACAGTGCTCCATGCCCTTGTCATCACAATGCTCCATGCCCTTGTTACCACAATGTTCCAAGACCCCTGTAATCAGAATGCTCCATGCCCCTTTTCATCAGTATGCTCCATGAGACCTGTCATCACAAGGCTCCATGGTTTTCTCATCACAATTCTCCAGAACAATGTCATCACAATGATTCACGACATTGTCATGAAAATTCTCAATGGCCCTTGTCATCATAATGCTCCAAGCCCTAGTCATCACAATGCTCCATTATATTTGTCATCACAATCCTTTATTACATTTGGAATCACAATGCTCCATGCCACTGACATCGCAATGGACAATGACATATGTCATCACAATGCTCCCTGACACATGTCTTCACAATACTCCATGCCCTTGTCATCACAATGCTCCATGCCCTTGTCATCACAATGCAAAATGTCCACTGTCATCACAATAATCTATGAAACTTGTCAGACCAATGCTCCAAGCCCCTGTCATCACAATGCTCCATGCCCTTGTCATCACAATGCTTCATGTCCCCTGTCATCACAACGCTCCCTGACTCCAGTCATCACAATGCTTCATAACGTTTGTCATCACAACGGTTCATGCCCGCGTCATCACAAGACTCTGTGACCTTTGTAACCACAATGCTCCATGAACTTTTCATCACAATGCTCCGTGACCCTTGTCATCACAATGCTCCATGTCTTTGTCACAACAATGCTCCATGACCCTTGTCATCACAATGTGCCATGCGTTTTTCATCACAATGATCCACAACTTTGTCATCGCTATGCTCCATAAACCTTGTAATCACAATGTTCCATGCAATTCTCATCCAAATGTTCTCTCACATGAGATATCACAATGTACCATCACTTGTCATCACAATCCTCCCTCACCCCTGTTATCACAATTTTCCATGACCCCTGTCATCACAATGCTACATACACTTATCAGCACAATGTTCCATGATCCCTGACATCACAATGTTCAATAACCCCTGTCATCAAAATGCTCCATGACCCTTTCCATCCCAAAGCTCCATGACACCTGGCATCACAATGTTCTATAACACCTGTCATCAAAATATTCCATTATACTTTTCAACAAATTACTGCATGCACCTGTCATCAAAATGCTTCCTGCCGTACTCATCACAATGCACCACACCCTTGTCATCAAAATGCTCCATGACTTTGGTCATCACAAAGCTCCATGACCCTTGGCATCACAATGCTCCATGTCATTGTCATCATAATGCTCCATGAACCCTCTCATCACATTGCTCAATGCCCTTGTCATCACAAAGCTCCATGACACTTGTCATCACAATGCTCGATGCACTTCTCATCACAGTGCTCCATGCCCTTGTCATTACAATCCCCCATGACCCATGTATCACAGTGTACGTGCACTTGTCATCACAATGCTCCATGCCCACTCTCATCACAATAATCCATGAAACATTTCAGACCAATGCTCAATGACCTACTCATCACAATGCTCCATTACAACTGTCATAACAATGCTCCATGACCCCTGCCATCACAATATTCCATGGCCTTGTCATCACAAGGCTGCATGACCCTTGTCATCCCAATGCTCCAAGACCCCTGTAATCACAATGCTCCATGCCCTTGTCATCACAAAGCTCCCTGACGCATGTTATCAGAATGTTCCATGGACTTCTCCTCACAGTGCTCCATGCCCTAGTCATCACAATGCTCCAAGACCCCTGTAATCACAATGCTCCATGGACATTTTCATCAGAATGCTCCATGAGACTTGTCATCACAAGTCACCATGGTCATCTCATCACAATGTTCCATGACCTTGTCATCACCACGCTCCATTCCCTTGTCATCACAATGCTCCATGACACCTGTCATCACAATATTCCATGAACATTTTCACCCCAATGCTCCATGACCTTCTCATCACAATGTGCCATGACCAATATCATCACAATGCTCCATGACCAGTGTCATCACAACACTCCATGAAACCTGACAACACAATGATCCAGGACTCTTCTCATCACAATGCTCCAAGACCCCTGTAATCACAATGCTCCATGCCACTTTTCATCAGAATGCTCCTTGAGACTTGTCAACACAAGTCTCCATTGTCATCTCATCACAATGCTCCAGGATCTTGTCATCACCGTGCTTCATTCCCTTGTCATCACAATGCTCCATGACCCCTGTCATCACAATACTCCATGAACATTTTCAGCCCAGTGCTCCATGACTCTTGTCATCAAAATGATCCATGCCCTTGTCATCCCTATGCTCCATGACCCCTGTATTCACAATGCTCCGTGATGCTTGTCATCACAGTGCTCCATGACACCTGTCTTCACAAAGCTCCATGCCTTTGTCAGCAATATGCTACATGATCTTGTCATTACAATGCTCTATGCGCTTGTCATCACAATACTCCATTACCATTGTCATCACAATCCTCCAAGAACATTGGGATCGCATTGCTTCATGCCCTAGTCATCACAATGCTCCATGCTCCCTGAAATCAAAATGATCCATGACCTCTGTCATCGCAATGCTCCAAACACTTGTGATCACAGTGTTCCATAACACTTGTCATCACAACGCTCCATGATGCCTGTCATCACAATACTCCATGCCCTTGTCATCACAATGCTCCAAGACCCCTGTAATCACAATGCTCCATGCCCCTTTTCATCAGAATGCTCCATGAGACTTGTCATCACAAGTCTCCATGGTCTTCTCATCACAATGTTCCAGGACCTTGTCATCACATGCTCCAGGACCCCTGTCATCACAATATTCAATGAATATTTTCAGCCCAATGCTCCATGACCTTCTCATCCCAATGCTCCATGACCACTGTATTCACAATGCTCCGTGACGCTTGTCATCAAAGTGCTCCATGACACCTGTCATCACAATGCTCCATGCCTTTGTCAGCAAAATGCTACATGACCTTGTCATTACAATGCTCTATGTGCTTGTCATCACAATACTCCATTACCATTGTCATCACAATCCTCCATGAACCTTGGGATCACATTGCTTCATGCCCTTGTCATCACAATGCTCCATGCTCCTTGAAATCAAAATGATCCATGACCTCTGTCATCACAATGCTCCAAACACTTGTGATCACAATGTTCCATAACACTTTTCATCACAACGCTCCATGATGACTGTCATCACAATACTCCATGCCCTTTTCATTACAATGCTCCATGACCGTTTTCATCACAATTCTCAATACAGTTGTCATCACAATGCTCCCTGACACTTGTCGTCAGAATGCTCCTTGAACCCTGTCACGAAAAGGCTCCATGCCTTTTTCTTCACAAAGCCCCATGCCATTTTCATCACAATGCTCCATGCCATTGTCATCAAAATACTCCACAAGTTTGTCATTAAAATGCTCCATGACCCTTGTCATCACAATTCTCCATGCACTTGTCAGCACAATGCTCCCTGACCCTTGTCATCACAATGCTCCAAGCCATTGTCATCACAATGCTCCATTACCTTTGTTATCAGAATCCTCCATGACACTTGGCATCACAATGCTCCATGCCATTGTCATCACATTGGGCCATTATATATGTCATCACAATGCTCCCTGACACCTCTCTTCACAATATTGCATGACCTGGTCATCGCAATTTTCCATGCCCTTGTCATCACAATGCGCCATTCCAACTGTCATCACAATAATCCATGAAACTTATTAGACCAATGCTCGATGCCCTTGTCATCACAAAGCTCCATGCCCTTGTTATCACAATGTTCCAAGACCCCTGTAATCAGAATGCTCCATGCCCCTTTTCATCAGTATGCTCCATGAGACCTGTCATCACAAGGCTCCCGGGTTTTCTCATCACAATGCTCCAGGAACTTGTCATCACAATGCTTCACGACATTGTCATGAAAATTCTCAATGGCCCTTGTCATCATAATGCTCCAAGCCCTAGTCATCACAATGCTCCATTATATTTGTCATCACAATCCTCCATTATATTTGGCATCACAATGCTCCCTGCCATTGTCATCGCAATGGACCATGACATATGTCATCACAATGCTCCCTGACACCTGTCTTCACAATAGTTCCTGGCCTTCTCATCACAATGCTCCATGCCCTTGTCATCATAATGCACCATGTCCACTGTCATAACAATAATCTAGGAAACATGTCAGACCAATGATCCATGCCCCTGTCATCACAAAGCTCCATGCCCTTGTCATCAAAATGCTCCATGCCCCTGTCATCACAACGCTCCCTGACTCCAGTCATCACAGTGCTTCATAACGTTTGTCATCACAACGGTCCATGCCCGCGTCATCACAAGGCTCTGTGACTTTGTAAACCAAATGCTGCATGAACTTTTCATCACAGTGCTCTGTGACACTTGTCATCACAATGCTCCATGTCTTTGTCAGAACAATGCTCCATGACCCTTGTCATCACAATGTTCCATGTGATTTTCATCACAATGATCCACAACCTTGTCATTACTATGCCCCATAAACATTGTAATCACAATGCTCCATGCACTTTTCATCCAAATGCTCTCTCACATGAGATATCACAATGTTCCATCACTAGTCATCACAATCCGCCCTCACCCCTGTAATCACAATTTTCCATGACCCCTGTCATCACAATGCTACATCCCCTTATCAGCACAATGTTCCATGACAGCTGACATCACAATATTCCATAACCCCTGTCATCAAAGTGCTCCTTGACCAATTTCATCCCAAAACTCCATGACCCCTGGCATCACAATGTTCTATAACCCCTGTCAACAAAATGTTCCATTACACTTTTCATCAAATTGCTGCATGATCCTGTCATCAAAATGCTCCCTGCCCTTCTCATAACAATGCAACACACCCTTGGCATAAATATGCTCCATGACCTTTGTCATCACAAAGCTCAATGACCCTTGGAATCACAATGCTCCATGCCATTGTCATCACAAAGCTCCATGACGCATGTCATCACAATGTTCCATGGCCTTCTCCTCACAGTGCTCCATGCCCTTGTCATCACAATGCTGAAGACCCCTGTAATCAAAATGCTCCATGCCCCTTTTCATCAGAATGCTCCATGAGACTTGTCATTACAAGTCTCCATGGTCATCTCATCACAATGCCCAAGGACCTTGTCATCACCATGCTCCATTCCCTTGTCATCACAATGCTCCATGACACCTGTCATCACAATACTCCATGAATATTTTTAGCCCTATGCTCCATGACTTTCTCATCACAATGCTCCATGACCAATATCATCACAATGCTGCATGACCACTGTCATCACAACACTCCATGACACCTGACAACACAATGATCCGGGACTCTTGTCATCACAATGCTCCAAGACCTCTGTAATCACAATGCCCCATGACCCCTGTCATCACAATACTCCATGAACATTTTCAGCCCAATGCTCCATGACACTTGTCATCACAATGATCCATGCCATTGTCATCCCAATGCTCCATGACTCCTGTAATCACAGTGCTCCGTGATCATTGTCATCACATTGTTCCATGACACCAGTCATCACAATGCTCCATGCCTTTGTAAGCAAAATGTTACGTGACCTTGTCATTACAATCCTTTATGCGCTTGTCATCACAGTACTCCATTACCAATGTCATCACAATCCTCCAAGATCCTTGGGATCCCATTGCTTCATGCCATAGTCATCACAATGCTCCATGCTCCTTGAAATCAAAATGATCCATGACCTCTGTCATCACAATGCTCCAAACACTTGTGATCACAATGTTCCATAACACTTTTCATCACAACGCTCCATGATGCCTGTCATAACAATACTCCATGCCCTTGTCATCACAATGCTCCATGACCCTTGTCATCACAAAGTGCCATGCGTTTTTCATCACAGTGATCCACAATCTTGTCACCGCTATGCTCCATAAACCTTGTAATCACAATGCTCCATGCACTTCTCATCCAAATGCTCTCTCACATGAGATATCACAATGTTCCATCACTAGTCATCACAATCCTCCCTCACCCCAGTTATCACAATGTTCCATGATCCCTGTCATCACAATGCTACATCCCCTTATCAGCAAAATGTTCCATGACCCCTGACATCACAATGTTCCATAACACCTGTCATCAAAATGGTCCATCACCCTTTTCATCGCAAAGATCCATGACCCCTGGCATCACAATGTTCTATAACCCCTGTCATCAAAATGTTCCATTACAATTTTCTTCAAATTGCTGCATGACCATGTCATCAAAATGCTCTCTGCCCTTCTCAACACAATGCACCACACCCTTGTCATCAAAATGCTCCATAATCTTTGTCATCACAAAGCTTCATGACCCTTGGCATCACAATGCTCCATGACATTGTCATCACAATGCTCCATGAACACTCTCATCACATTGCTCCATGCCCTTGTCATCACAAAGATCCATGACACTTGTCATCACAATGCTCGATGCCCTTCTCATCACAATGCTCCATGCCCTTGGCATTACAATCCCCCATGACCCATGTATCACAGTGTACGTGCCCTTGTCATCACAATGCTCCATGCCCACTCTCATCACAATAATCCATGAAACATTTCAGACCAATGCTCAATGCCCTACTCATCAAAATGCTCCACTACAACTGTCCTCACAATTCTCCAAGACCTCTGTAATCACAATGCTCCATGCCCTTGTCATCACAAAGCTCCATGACACATGTTATCAGAATGTTCCATGGCCTTCTCCTCACAGTGCTCCATGCCCTTGTCATGACAAAGCTCCAAGACCCCTGTAATCACAATGCTCCATGCCACTTTTCATCAGAATGCTCCTAGAGACTTGTAACAACAAGTCTCCATGGTCATCTCATCACAATGCTCCAGGAACTTGTCATCACCATGCTCCATTCCCTTGTCATCACAATGCTCCATGACCCCTGTCATCACAATACTCCATGAACATTTTCAGCCATATGCTCCATGACCTTCTCATCACAATGCTCCATGACCAATATCATCACAATGCTCCATGACCACTGTCATCACAACACTCCATGACACCTGACAACACAAAGATCCGGGACTCTTGTCATCACAATGCTCCATGACCCCTGTCATCACAATAATCCTTGAACATTTTCAGCCCAATGCTCCATGACACTTGTCATCCCAATGATCCATGCCCTTGTCATCCTAATGCTCCATGACCCCTGTATTCACAATGCTCCGTGACGCTTGTCATCACAGTGCTCCATGACACCTGTCATCACAAACTCCATGCCTTTGTCAGCAAAATGCTACATGACCTTGTCATTACAATGCTCTATGCGCTTGTCATCACAATACTCCATTACCATTGTCATCACAATCCTCCATGAACCTTGGGATCGCATTGCTTCATGCCCTAGTCATCACAATGCTCCATGCTCCTTGAAATCAAAATGATCCATGACCTCTGTCATCGCAATGCTCCAAAACCTTGTGATCACAATGTCCCATAACACTTGTCATCACAACGCTCCATGATGCCTGTCATCACAATACTCCATGCCCTTGTCATCACAATGCTCCATGCCCTTGTTACCACAATGTTCCAAGACCCCTGTAATCAGAATGCTCCATGCCCCTTTTCATCAGTATGCTCCATGAGACCTGTCATCACAAGGCTCCATGGTTTTCTCATCACAATTCTCCAGGACAATGTCATCACAATGCTTCACGACATTGTCATGAAAATTCTCAATGGCCCTTATCATCATAATGCTCCAGCCCTAGTCATCACAATGCTCCATTATATTTGTCATCACAATCCTTCATTACATTTGGAATCACAATGCTCCATGCCACTGACATCGCAATGGACCATGACATATGTCATCACAATGCTCCCTGACACATGTCTTCACAATACTCCATGCCCTTGTCATCACAATGCTCCATGCCCTGGTCATCACAATGCACCATGTCCACTGTCATCACAATAATCTATGAAACTTGTCAGACCAATGCTCCAAGCCCCTGTCATCACAATGCTCCATGCCCTTGTCATCACAATGCTTCATGTCCCCTGTCATCACAACGCTCCCTGACTCCAGTCATCACAATGCTTCATAAGGTTTGTCATCACAACGGTCCATGCCCGCGTCATCACAAGACTCTGTGACCTTTGTAACCACAATGCTCCATGAACTTTTCATCACAATGCTCCGTGACCCTTGTCATCACAATGCTCCATGTCTTTGTCACAACAATGCTCCATGACCCTTGTCATCACAATGTGCCATGCGTTTTTCATCACAACGATCCACAACTTTGTCATCGCTATGCTCCATAAACCTTGTAATCACAATGTTCCATGCAATTCTCATCCAAATGTTCTCTCACATGAGATATCACAATGT
The DNA here is from genome assembly GCF_964341445.2 of Mesoplodon mirus. Taxonomy (NCBI): domain Eukaryota; kingdom Metazoa; phylum Chordata; class Mammalia; order Artiodactyla; family Ziphiidae; genus Mesoplodon; species Mesoplodon mirus. Next base: position 2,625,465 of record NW_028295778.1, on the reverse strand, counting down.
ACCATCACTTGTCATCACAATCCTCCTTCACCCCTGTTATCACAATTTTCCATGACCCCTGTCATCCCAATGCTACATACACTTATCAGCACAATGTTCCATGATCCCTGACATCACAGTGTTCCATAATGCCTGTCATCAAAATGTTCCATGACACTTTTCATCCCAAAGCTCCATGAACCCTGGCATCACAATGTTCTATAACCCCTGTCATCAAAAGGTTCCCTTACACTTTTCATCAAACTGCTGCATGAACCTGTCTTCAAAATGCTCCCTGCCATTCTCATCCCAATGCACCACACACTAGTAATCACAAAGCTCCATGACCCTCGGCATCACAATGCTCCATATCATTGTCATAACAATGTTCCATGAACACTCTCATCACATTGCTCCATGCCCTTGTCATCACAAAGCTCAATGACACTTGTCATCACAATGCTCGATGCCCTTCTCATCACAATGCTCCATGCCCTTTTCATTACAACCCCCCATGACGCATGTATCACAGTGTACGTGCCCTTGTCATCACAATGCTCCATGCCCACTCTCATCACAATAATCCATGAAACATTTCAGACCAATGCTCAATGCCCTTCTCATCACAATGCTCCATTACCTCTGTCATAACAATGCTCCATGAACCCTGCCATCACAATGTTCCAAGGCCTTGTCATCACAAGGCACCATGTCCCTTGTCATCACCATGATCCAAGACCCCTGTAATCACAATGCTCCAAGCCATTGTCATCACAAAGCTCCATGACGCATGTCATCAGAATGTTCCATGGCCTTCTCCTCACAGTGCTCCATGCCCTTGTCATCATAATGCTCCAAGACCCCTGTAATCACAATGCTCCATGCCACTTTTCATCAGAATGCTCCATGAGACTTGTCATCACAAGTCTCCATGGTCTTCTCATCACAATGCTCCAGGACCTTATCATCACCACGCTCCATTCCCTTGTCATCACAATGCTCCATGACACCTGTCATCACAATATTCCATGAACATTTTCACCCCAATGCTCCATGACCTTCTCATCACAATGTGCCATGACCAATATCATCACAATGCTCCATGCCCACTGTCATCACAACACTCCATGAAACCTGACAACACAATGATCCAGGACTCTTGTCATCACAATGCTCCAAGACCCCTGTAATCACAATGCTCCATGACCCCTGTCATCAAAATACTCCATGAACATTTTCATCCCAATGATCCATGACCCTTTTCTTCACAAGGATCCATGCCCTTGTCATCCCAATGCTCCATGACCCCTGTATTCACAATGCTCCGTGACGCTTGTCATCACAGTGCTCCATGACACCTGTCATCACAATGCTCCATGCCTTTGTCAGCAAAATGCTACATGACCTTGTCATTACAATGCTCTATGCGCTTGTCATCACAATACTCCATTACCATTGTCATCACAATCCTCCATGAACCTTGGGATCACATTGCTTCATGCCCTTGTAATCACAATGCTCCATGCTCCTTGAAATCAAAATGATCCATGACCTCTGTCATCACAATGCTCCAAACCCTTGTGATCACAATGTTCCATAACACTTTTCATCACAACGCTCCATGATGCCTGTCATCACAATACTCCATGCCCTTGTCATCACAATGCTCCATGACCCTTGTCATCACAAAGTGCCATGCGTTTTTCATCACAGTGATCCACAACCTTGTCATCGCTATACTCCATAAACCTTGTAATCACAATGCTCCATGCACTTCTCATCCAAATGCTCTCTCACATGAGATATCACAATGTTCCATCACTAGTCATCACAATCCTCCCTCACCCCAGTTATCACAATGTTCCATGACCCCTGTCATCCCAATGCTACATTCCTTTATCAGGACAATGTTCCCTGACCCCTGACATCACAGTGTTCCATAATGCCTGTCATCAAAATGTTCCATGACCCTTTTCATCCCAAAGCTCCATGACCCCTGGCATCACAATGTTCTATAACCCCTGTCATCAAAAGGTTCCCTTACACTTTTCATCAAACTGCTGCATGAACCTGTCTTCAAAATGCTCCCTGCCATTCTCATCCCAATGCACCACACACTACTCATCACAAAGCTCCATGACCCTCGGCATCACAATGCTCCATATCATTGTCATAACAATGTTCCATGAACCCTCTCATCACATTGCTCCATGCCCTTGTCATCACAAAGCTCAATGACACTTGTCATCACAATGCTCGATGCCCTTCTCATCACAATGCTCCATGCCCTTTTCATTACAACCCCCCATGACGCATGTATCACAGTGTACGTGCCCTTGTCATCACAATGCTCCATGCCCACTCTCATCACAATAATCCATGAAACATTTCAGACCAATGCTCAATGCCCTTCTCATCACAATGCTCCATTACCTCTGTCATAACAATGCTCCATGACCCCTGCCATCACAATGTTCCAAGGCCTTGTCATCACAAGGCTCCATGACCCTTGTCATCACCATGATCCAAGACCCCTGTAATCACAATGCTCCATGCCATTGTCATCACAAAGCTCCATGACGCATGTCATCAGAATGTTCCATGGTCTTCTCCTCACAGTGCTCCATGCCGTTGTCATCACAATGCTCCAAGACCCCTGTAATCACAATGCTCCATGCCACTTTTCATCAGAATGCTCCATGAGACTTGTCATCACAAGTCTCCATGGTCTTCTCATCACAATGCTCCAGGACCTTATCATCACCACGCTCCATTCCCTTGTCATCACAATGCTCCATGACACCTGTCATCACAATATTCCATGAACATTTTCACCCCAATGCTCCATGACCTTCTCATCACAATGTGCCATGAGCAATATCATCACAATGCTCCATGCCCACTGTCATCACAACACTCCATGAAACCTGACAACACAATGATCCAGGACTCTTGTCATCACAATGCTCCAAGACCCCTGTAATCACAATGCTCCATGACCCCTGTCATCAAAATACTCCATGAACATTTTCATCCCAATGATCCATGACACTTTTCTTCACAAGGATCCATGCCCTTGTCATCCCAATGCTCCATGACCCCTGTATTCACAATGCTCCGTGACGCTTGTCATCACAGTGCTCCATGACACCTGTCATCACAATGCTCCATGACTTTGTCAGCAAAATGCTACATGACCTTGTCATTACAATGCTCTATGCGCTTGTCATCACAATACTCCATTACCATTGTCATCACAATCCTCCATGAACCTTGGGATCACATTGCTTCATGCCCTTGTAATCACAATGCTCCATGCTCCTTGAAATCAAAATGATCCATGACCTCTGTCATCACAATGCTCCAAACCCTTGTGATCACAATGATCCATAACACTTGTCATCACAATGCTCCATGATGCCTGTCATCACAATACTCCATGCACTTTTCATCACAATGCTCCATGACCATTGTCATCACAATTCTCAATACACTTGTCATCACAATGTTCCCTGACACTTGTCGTCAGAATGCTCCTTGAACCCTGTCACGAAAAGGCTCCATGCCTTTTTCATCACAAAGCCCCATGCCATTTTCATCACAATGCTCCATGCCATTGTCATCAAAATACTCCACAAGGTGATATGGAAACATATGTATATGTATAACTGATTAAATTTGTTATAAAGCAAAGAAAATAAAATAAAATAAAATTTAAAAAAAATGAGCACAAGCAATAATGATGAGAGGACATTTTTGACCTACTCATTCAAAAAAAACAATACTTCACAAGCTTGTCATCAGAATGCTCCAGACCATTGTCATCACAATTCTCCATGCACTTGTCAGCACAATGCTCCCTGACCCTTGTCATCACAATGCTCCAAGCCATTGTCATCACAATGCTCCATTTCCTTTGTCATCAGAATCCTCCATGACACTTCGCATCACAATGCTCCATGCCCTTGTCATCACAATGCGCCATTCCAACTTTCTTCACAATAATCCATAAAACTTATTAGAACAATGCTCCATGTCCTTGTCATCACAAAGCTCCATGCCCTTCTTATCACAATGTTCCAAGACCCCTATAATCAGAATGCTCCAAGCCCCTTTACATCATTATGCTCCATGAGACTTGTCATCACAAGGTTCCATGGTTTTGTCATCACAATGCTCCAGGAACTTGTCATCACAATGCTTCTCGACCTTGTCATGAAAATTTTCAATGGACCTTGTCATCAAAATGCTCCAAGCCCTTAACATTACAATGCTCCTTTATATTTGTCATCACAATCCTCCATTACATTTGGCATCACAATGCTCCCTGCCATTGTCATCGCAATGGACCATGACATATGTCATCACAATGCTCCCTGACACCTGTCTTCACAATACTAAATGCCCTTGTCATCACAATGCTCCATGCCCTTGTCATCACAATGCACCATGTCAACTCTCATCACAATAATCTATGAAACTTGTCAGACCCAGGCTCCATGCCACTGTCATCACAGTGCTCCTTGCCCTTGTCATCAAAATGCTCCATGACCCCTGTCATCACAGCGCTCCCTGACTCCTGTCATCACAATGCTTCATAACGTTTGTCATCACAACGGTCCATGCCCACGTCATCACAAGGCTCTGTTATTTTTGTAACCCCAATGCTCCATGAACTTTTCATCACAATGCTCTGTGACACTTGTCATCACAATGCTCCATGCCTTTGTCAGAACAATGCTCCATGACACATGTCATCACAATGTGCCATGCGCTTTTCATCACAATGATCCACAACCTTGTCATCGCTATGTTCCTTAAACCTTGTAATCACAATGGTCCATGCACTTCTCATCCAAAAGCTCTCTCATATGAGATATCACAATGTTCCATCACTAGTCATCAGAATCTTCCCTCACCCCTGTTATCACAATGTTCCATGACCCCTGTCATCACAATGCTACATCCCCTTATCAGCACAATGTTCCATGACCCCCGACAACACAATATTCCATAACCCCTGTCATCAAAATGCTCCATGACCCTTTTCATCCGAAAGCTCCATGACCCCTGGCATCACAATGATCTATAACCCTTGTCAACAAAATGTTCCATTACACTTTTCATCAAATTGCTGCATGACCCTGTCATCAAAATGCTCCCTGCCATTCTCATCACAATGCACCACACCCTTGTCATCAAAATGCTCCATGACCTTTGTCATCACAAAGCTCCATGACCCTCGGCATCACAATGCTCCATGCCATTGTCATCACAATGGCCCATTACATATGTCATCACAATGCTCCCTGACACCTGTCTTCACAATACTGCATGACCTGCTCATCACAATGCTCCATGCCCTTGTCATCACAATGCGCCATTCCAACTGTCATCGCAATAATCCATGAAACTTATTAGAGTAATGCTCCATGCCCTTGTAATCACAATGCTCCATGCCCTTGTTATCACAATGCTCCATGACCCTTGTCATCACAATTCCCCATGACTCCAGTCATCACAATGCTTCATGACCTTTGTCATCACAATGGTCCATGCCCTCGTCATCAACAGTCTCTGTGACATTTTTAACCACAATGCTCCATGAACTTTTCATCACAATGCTCTTTGACCCTTGTCATCACAGAGCTCCATGCGCTTGTCAGCACAATGCTCCATCACACATGTATTCAAAATGCACCATGCGCTTGTCATCACAGTGCTCCACAATCTTGTCATCACAATGCTCCATAAACCTTGTCATCACAATGATCCATGCTCTTCTCATCAAAATGCTCTCTCACCACTGATATCACAATGTTACATCACTATTCGACACAGTACTCCCTCACCCCTGTCATCACAATGTTCCATGACTCCTCTCATCACAATGCTATATGCACTTATCATCAGAATGTTCGATGACCCCGGACATCACAATGTTCCATAACCCGTGTCATCAAAAGGTTCCTTGACACTTTTCATCAAATTGCTCCATGACCCTGTCATCACAATGCTCCCTGCACTTCTCATCACAATGCACAACGCAGTTGTCATCAAAATGCTCCATGACCCTTGTCATCACAAATATCCATGACCCTTGGCATCACATTGCTCCATGCCCTTGTCATCACTAAGCTCCATGACACATGTCATCAGAATGCTCCATGGCCTTCTCATCACAATGCTCCATGACCTTTGTCATCACAATGCTCAATACACTTGTCATCAATATGCTCCCTGACACTTGTTGTCTGTATGCTCCTTGAACCCTGTCATGACAAGGCTCCATGCATTTTTCATCACAATGTTCCATGCCCTTTTCATCACAATGCTCCAAGACCCCTGTAATCTCAGTGATCCAAGCGCTTGTGACCACAAAGCTCAATGACGCATGTCTTCAGAATTCTCCTTGGCTTTCTCTTCACAATGCTCCATGCCCTTGTCATCACAATGTTCCAAGACCCCTGTAATCACAATTGTCCATGCCCCTTTTCATCAGTATGCTATATGAGACTTGTCATCACAAGGCTCCATGGTTTTCTCATCACAATGCTCCAGGACCTTGTCATCACAATGCTTCACGACCTTGTCATGAAAATTCTCAATGGCCCTTGTCATCAGAGTGCTCCAAGCCCTAGTCATCACAATGCCCCATTTTATTTTTCATCACAATCCTCCATTACATTTGGCATCACAATTTTCCATTCTATTTTCTTCCAGTGGACCATGACATATGTCATCACAATGCTCCCTGACACCTGTCTTCACAATACACCATGACCTTCTCATCACCATGATCCATGCCCTTGTCATCACAATGCACCATGTCCACTGTCATCACAATAACCTCTGAAAATTGTCACCACAACGGTCCATGTCCCTGTCATCACAATTCTCCATGACCCCTGTCATCACAATGCTCCGTGACTCCAGTCCTCACAGTGCTTCATAACTTTTGTCATCAGAATGGTCCATGCCCGCGTCATCACAAGGCTCTGTGACCTTTGTAACCACAATGCTCCATGAACTTTTCATCACAATGCTCCGTGACCCTTGTCATCACAATGCTCCATGCCTTTATCAGAACAATGTTCCATGACCCTTGTCATCACAATGTGTCACGCGCTTTTCATCACAATGATCCAAAACCTTGTCATCGCTGTGCACCATAAATCTTGTATTCACAGTGCTCCATGCACTTCTCATCCAAATGTTCTCTCACCTGAAATATCACAATGTTCCATCACTAGTCATCACAATCCTCCCTCAACCCTGTAATCAAAAGGTTCCATGACCCCTGACATCACAATATTCCATAACCACTGTCATCAAAATGCTCCATGACACTTTTCAGCCCAAAGCTCCATGACCCTTGGCATCACAATGTTCTGTAACGCCTGTCATCAAAATGTTACATTACACTTTTCATCAAATTGCTGCATGATCCTGTCATCAAAATGCTCCCTCTCCTTCTCATGAAAATGCACCACACGCTTGTCATCAAAATGTTCCATGACCGTTGTCATCACAAAGCCCCACGACCCTTGGCATCACAATGCTCCATGTCATTGTCATCACAGTGCTCCATGAACCCTCTCATCCCATTGCTCCATGCCCTTTTCATCACAAAGCTCCATGACACTTGTCATCACAATGCTCGATGCCCTTCTAATCAAAATGCTCCATGCACTTTTCATTACAATCCTCCATGACCCATGTATCACAGTGTTCCGTGCCCTTGTCATCACAATGCTCCATGCCCACTCTCATCACAATAATCCATGAAGCCTTTCAGGCAAATGCTCAATGCCCTTCTCATTACAATGCTCCATTACATCTGTCATAACAAAGCTCCATGACACCTGTCATCACAATGTTCCACGGCCTTATCATCACAAGGCTCCATGACCCTTGTCATCACAATGCTCCAAGACCCATGTAATCACAATGCTCCATGCCCCTTTCATCACAAAGCTCCATGACACATGTCATCAGAATGTTCCATGGCCTTCTCATCACAATGCTCCATGCCCTTGTCATCACAATGCTCCAAGACCCCTGTAATCAAAATGCTCCATGCCCATTTGCATCTCAATGCTCCATGAACCCTGTCATCACAATGCACCATGCCCATCATCATAATGCTTCAGGCTATTGTCATCACAATGAAATCAAAATTATCCATGACCTCTGTCATCATAATGCTCCAAATCCTTGTGATCACAATGTTCCATAAAACTTATCATCACAAATCCCCATGACGCTCATCATCACAATTATCCATGGTATTCTCATCACAATGCTCCATGACCTTTGTCATCACAATGCTCAATACACTTGTCATCACAATGCTCCCTCACACTTGTCGTCAGTATGCTCCTTGAACCCTGTCATGAAAAGGCTCCATGCCATTTTCATCACAATGATCCGTGCCCTTTTCATCACAATGCTCCAAGATCACTGTAATAACAATGCTCCATGTCCTTGTCATCACAAAACTCCATGAAGCATATCATCAGAATGCTCCATGGCCTTCTCATCCCAATGCTCCATGCCCTAGTCATCACAATGCTCCAAGACCCCTGTAATCACAATGCTCCATGCCCCTTTTCATGAGAATGCTCCGTGAGATTTGTCATCACAGGTCTCCATGGTCATCTCATCACAATGCTCCAGGACCTTGTCATCACCATTCTCCATTCCCTTTTCATCACAATGCTCCATGACCACTGTCATCACAATAATCCATTAACATATTCAGCCCAATGCTCCACGACCTACACATCACAATGCTCCATGGCCAATATCATCACAATGCTCCATGACCACTGTCATCACAACACTCCATGACTCCTGACAACACAATGATCCGGGACTCTTGTCATCACAATGCTCCATTCCCTACACATCACTATGCTCCATGACCCCTGTCATCACAACACTCCATGAACATTTTCAGACCAGTGCTCCATGACCCTTGTCATCACAATGATCCATGCCCTTGTCATCCCAATGCTCCATGACCCCTGTATTCACAATGCTCCATGACGCTTGTCATCACAGAGCTCCATGACACATGTCATCACAATGCTCCATGCCTTTGTCAGCAAAATGCTACATGACCTTGTCATTACAATGCTCTATGCGCTTGTCATCACAATACTCCATTTCCATTGTCATCACAATCCTCCATGAATCTTGGGATCACATTGCTTCATGCCCTTGTCATCACAATGCTCCATGCTCCTTGAAATCAAAATGATCCATGACCTCTGTCATCACAATGCTCCAGACCCTTGTGATCACAATGTTCCATAACACTTGTCACCACAACGCTCAATGATGCCTGTCATCACAATACTCCATGCCCTTTTCATCAAAATGCTCCATGACCTTTGTCATCACAATTCTCAATACAATTGTCATCACAATGCTTCCTGACACTTGTCGTCAGAATGCTCCTTGAACCCTGTCACAAATACGCTCCATGACTTTTTCATCACAATGCCCCATGTCGTTTTCATCACAATGCTCCATGACAATGTCATCAAAATACTCCACAAGCTTATCATCAGAATGCTCCATGACCCTTGTAATCACAATTCTCCATGCACTTGTCAACACAATGCTCCCTGACCCTTGTCATCACAATGCTCCAAGCCATTGTCATCACAATGCTCCATTACCTTTGTCATCACAATGCTCCATGACACTTGGCATCACAATGCTCCATGCCATTGTCATCACAATGGGCCATTACATATGTCATCACAAAGCTTCCTGACACCTCTCTTCACAATACTGCATGATCTGGTCATCACAATGCTCAAAGACCCATGTAATCACAATGCACCATTCCAACTGTCATCGCAATAATCCATGCAACTTATTAGACCAATGTTCCATGCCCTTGTCATCACAATGCTCGATGCCCTTGTTATCACAATGTTCCAAGAACCCTGTAATCAGAATTCTCCTTGCACCTTTCATCAGTATGCTCCATGAGACTTGTCATCACAAGGCTCCATGGTTTTCTCATCACAGTGTTCCAGGACCTTGTCATGACAATGCTTCACTACCTTTTCATGAAAATTCTCAATGGCCCTTGTCATCATAATGCTCCAAGTCCTAGTCATCACAATGCTCCATTATATTTGTCATCACAATCCTCCATTACATTTGGCATCACAATGCTCCCTGCCATTGTCATCGCAATGGACCATGACATATGTCATCACAATGCTCTCTGACAACTCTCTTCAAAATACTCCATGACCTTCTCATCACAATGCTCCATGCCCTGGTCATCACAATGCACCATGTCCACTGTCATCACAATAATCTCTGAAAAGTGTCACCACAACGCTCCATGTCCCTGTCATCACAATGCTCCATGACCCCTGTCATCTCAATGCTCCGTGACTCCAGTCATCACAATGATTCATAACGTTTGTCATCACAACGGTCCATGCCCGCATCATCACAAGGCTCTGTGACCTTTGTAACCATAATGCTCCATGAAATTTTCATCACAATGCTCCGTGACCCTTGTCATCACAATGCTCCATGCTTTTGTCAGAACAATGTTCCATGACCCTTGTCATCACAATGTGCCACGCGTTTTTCATCACAGTGATCCACAACCTTGTCATCACTATGCTCCATAAATCTTGTATTCGCAATGCTCCATGCACTTCTCATCCAAATGCTCTCTCACCTGAGATATCACAATGTTCCATCACTAGTCATCACAATCCTCCCTCAACCCTGTAATCAAAATGTTCCTTGACCCCTGACATCACAATATTCCATAACCACTGTCATCAAAATGCTCCATGACACTTTTCAGCCCAAAGCTCCTTGACCCATGGCATCACAATGTTCTGTAACCCCTGTCATCAAAATGTTACATTACACTTTTCATCAAATTGCTGCATGACCCTGTCATCAAAATGCTCCCTCTCCTTCTCATCACAATGCACCACACGCTTGTCATCAAAATGCTCCATGACTTTTGCCATCACAAAGCTCCATGACCCTTGGCATCACAATGCTCCATATCATTGTCATTAAAATGCTCCATGAAACCTCTCATCCCATTGCTCCATGCCCTTGTCATCACAAAGCTCCATGACACATGTCATCACAATGCTCGATGCCCTTCTCATCAAAATGCTCCATGCCCTTTTCATCACAATCCTCCATGACCCATGTATCACAGTGTTCCGTGCCCTTGTCATCACAATGCTCCATGCCCACTCTCATCACAATAATCCATGAAATATTTCAGGCCAATGCTCAATGCCCTTCTCATCAGAATGCCCCATTACGTCTGTCATAACAATGCTGATTACCCCTGCCAACACAAAGTTCCACGGCCTTGTCATCACAAGGCTCCATGACCCTTGTCATCACAATGCTCCAAGACCCCTGTAATCACAATGCTCCATGCCCTTTTCGTCACAAAGCTCCATGACACATGTCATCAGAATGTTCCATGGCCTTCTCATCACAATGCTCCATGCCCTTGTCATCACAATGCTCCAAGACCACTGTAATCAAAATGCTCCATGCCCATTTGCATCTCAATGCTCCATGAACACTGTCATCACAATGCACCATGCCCATCATCATAATGCTTCAGGCTATTGTCATCACAATGAAATCAAAATTATCCATGACCTCTGTCATCACAATGCTCCAAACCCTTGTGATCACAATGTTCCATAACACTTGTCATCACAACGCTCCATGATGCCTTTCATCACAATACTCCATGCCCTTTTTATCACAATGCTCAATGACATTTGTCATCACAATTCTCAATATACATGTCATCACAGTGCTCCCTGACATTGTCATCAGAATGATCCTTGATCCCTGTCACGAAAAGGCTCCATGCCTTTTCAACACAATGCCCCATGCCATTTTCATCACAATGCTCCATGCCATTGTCACCAAAATACTCCACAATCTTGTCATCAGAATGCTCCATGACCCTTGTCATCACAATGCTCCATGCGCTTGTCAGCACAATGCTCCATGACACAGGTCATCACAATGCACCATGTGCTTGTCATCAGAGTGCTCTACAATTTTGTCATCACAATGCTCCATAAACATTGTCATCACAAATATCCATGACCCTTGGCATCACAGTGCTCCATGTCATTGTCATCACAGTGCTCCATGAACGCTCTCATCACATTGCTCCATGCCCTTGTCTTCACAAAGCTCCATGTCACATGTCATTAGAATGCTCCATGACCCTTCTCATCACAACACTCCAAGAACCCTGTAATCACATTGCTCCATGCCCCTTTTCATCTCAATGTTCCATGAACCCTGTCATCACAATGCACCATGACCGTCATCATAAGGCTTCATGCTATTTTCATCACAATGAAATCAAAATGCTCCATGACCTCTGTCATAACAATGTTCCATACCCTTGTGATCACAATATTCCATATCACTTGTCATCACAATGACCCATGACGCTCGTCATCACTATTATCCATGGTCTTCTTATCACAATGTTCCATGACCTTTGTCATCACAATGCTCAATACACTTGTCATCAAAATGCTCCCTGACACTTGTTGTCTGTATGTTCCTTGAACCCTATCATGACAAGGCTCCATGCCTTTTTCATCACAATGATCCATGCGCTTTTCATCACAATGCTCCAAGACCCATTTAATCTCAATGCTCCATGCTCTTGTCATCACAAAGCTCAATGACGCATGCCATCAGAATGCTCCTTGGTCTTCTCCTCACAATGTTCCATGCCCTTGTCATCACAATGTTCCATGACCCCTGTAACCACAATGCTCCATGCCCATTTTCATCAGTATGCTCATGAGACTTGTCATCACAAGGCTCCATAGTTTTGTCATCACAACGCTCAAGGATCTTGTCAGCACAATGCTTCACGACTTTGTCATGAAAATTCTCATTGTCCCTTGTCATCATAATGCCCCAAGCCCTAATAATCACAATGCTCCATTATATTTGTCATCACAATCCTCCATTACATATGGCATCTCAATGCTCCATGCCATTGTCATCGCAATGGTCCATGACATATGTCAACACAATGTTCCCTGACATCTGTCTTCACAATACTCCATGACCTTCTCATCACAATGCTCCATGCCCTTGTCATCACAATGCACCATGCCCACTGTCATCACAATAATCTATGAACTTTGTCAGACCAATGCTCCATTCCCTGTCATCACAATACTCCATGCCCTTGTCATCACAATGCTCCATGACCCCTGTCATCACAATGCTCCGTGACTCCAGTCATCACAGTGCTTTATAACGTTTGTCATCACAATGGTCCATGCCCGCATCATCACAAGGCTCTGTGACATTTGTAACCACAATGCTCCATGAACTATTCATCACCATTCACTGTGACCATTGTCATCACAATGCTCCATTTCTTTGTGAGAACAATGCTCCATGACCATTGTCATCACAATGTGCCACGCACATTGCATCACAACGGTCCACAACCTTATCATTGCAATGCTCCATAAACTTTGTTATCACAATGGTCCATGCACATCTCATCAAAATGCTCTCTCACCAGAGATATCACAATGTTCCATCATTAGTCATCACAATACTCCCTCACCCCTGTAATCACAATGTTTCATGACCCTGTCATCACAATGCTACATCCCCTTATCATCACAATGTTCCATGACCCCTGACATAACAATGTTCCATAACCCCTGTCATCAAAATGCTCCATGACCCGTTTCATCCCAAAGTTCCAAGAACCCTGACATAACAATGTTCTATAACCCCTGCCATTAAAATGTTCCATTCCTCTTTTCATCAAATTGCTGCATGCACCTGTCATCAAAATGCGCCCTGCACTTCTCATCACAATGCACCATTCCCTTGTCATCAAAATGCTCCTTGACTTGTCATCACAAAGCGCCATGACCCTTGGCATCACAATGCTCCATGTCATTGTCATCACAATGCTCCATGAACCCTCTCATCACATTGCTTCTTGCCCTTGTCATCACAAAGCTCCATGACACTTGTCATCACAATGCTCGATGCCCTTCTCATCACAATGCTCCATGCCCTAGTCATTAAAATCCTGCATGACCCATGTATCACAGTGTTCCGTGCCCTTGTCATCACAATGCTCCATGCCCAGTCTCATCACAATAATCCATAAAATATTTCAGACCAATATTCCATGCCCTTCTCATCACAATGCTCCATTACCACTGTCATAATAATGCTCCATGACCCCTGTCATCACAGTGTTCCACGGCCTAGTCATCACAAGGCTCCGTGACACTTGTCATCACAGTGCTCCAAGACCCCTGTAATCACAATGCTCCATGCCCTTGTCATCACAAAGCTCCATGACACATTTCATCAGTATGTTCCATGGTCTTCTCATCAAAATACTCCATGCACTTTTCATTACAGTGCTCCAAGACCCCTGTAATCACAAACCTCCATGCCCCTTTTCATCAGTATGCTCCATGAGACTTGTCATCACAAAGCTCTTTGATCCTTGTCATCACAATGCTCTATGCCTTTCTCAGCACAATGCTCCATGACCCTTGTCATCACAATGCTCCATGCGCTTCTCATCATGATGCTCCATGACACATGTCATCACAATGCACCATGCGCTTGTCATCACAGTGCTCCACAATCTTGTCATCACAATGCTCCATAAACCTTGTATTCACAATGCTCCATGCACTTCTCATCAAAATGCTCTCTCACCACAGATATCCCAAAGTTACATCACTATTCATCACAATACACCCTCACCCGTGTTATCACAATGTTCCATGACTCCTGTCATCACGATGCTACATGCACTTATCATCAAAATATTCGATGACCCCTGACATCACAATGCTCCATAACCCCTTTCATCAAAATGCTCCATGACCCTTTTCATCATAATGCTCCATGACCCCTGTCATCACAATGTTCCATAAACCCTGTCATCATAATGTTCCATGAAACTTTTCATCAAATTGCTCCATGACCCTGTCATCACAATACTCCATGCACTTCTCATCACAATGCACAACGCCCTTGTCATCACAATGCTCCATGAACACTCTCATCACATTGCTCCATGCCATTGTCATCACAAAGCTCCATGACACATGTCATCAGAATCCTCCATGGCCTTCTCATCACAATGCTCCATGCCCTTGCCGTCACAGTGCTCCATTCCCCCTGTGATAACAATGCTCCATGACCCCTGCCATCACGATGTTCCGTGGACTTGTCATCACAAGGCTCCATGACCCTTCTCATCACAATGCTCCAAGACCCCTGTCATCACAATGCACCATGCCCATCATCATAATGCTTCATGATACTGTCATCACAATGAAATCAAAATGCTCCAAGACATCAGTCATAACAATGCTCCAAACCCTTGTGATCACAATGTTCCATAACACTTGTCCTCACAGTGCCCCATGATGCTCGTCATCACAATTATCCATGGTCTTCTCATGACAATGCTCCATGACCTTTGTCATCACAATGCTCAATACACTTGTCATCAAAATGCTCCCTGACACTTGTGGTCTGTATGCTCATTGAACCCTGTCATGACAGGGCTCCATGGCTTTTTCATCAAAATGATCCATCCCCTTTCATCACAATGCACCAAGACCCCTTTAAACACAATGCTCCATGCCCTTGTCATCACAAAGCTCAATGAATCATGTCTTCAGAATGCTCCTTGGCCTTTTCCTCACAATGCTCCATGCCCATGTCATCACAATGTTCCAAGACCCCTGTAATCACAATGCTCCATGCCCCTTTTCATCACTATGCTCCATGAGATTTGTCATAACAACTTTCTATGGATTTCTCATCACAGTGCTCTAGGACATTTTCATAACAATGCTTCACGACCTTGTTTTGAAAATTCTCAACGGCCCTTGTCATCATAAAGCTCCAAGCCCTAGTCATCACAATGCTCCATTATATTTGTCATCAAAATCCTCCATTACATTTGGCATCACAATGCTCCCTGCCATTGTCATTTCAATGGACCATGACATATGTCATCACAATGCTCCCTGACACCTGTCTTCACAATACTCCATGAACTTCTCATCACAATAATCCATGCCCTTGTCATCACAATGCACCATGTCCACTGTCATCACAATAATCTATGAAACTTGTCAGAACAATGCTCCATGCCCCTCTCACCAAAATGCTCCATGCCCTTGTCATCCCAATGCTCCATGACCCCTGTATTCACAATGCTCCGTGATGCTTGTCATCACAGTGGTCCATGACACCTGTCATCACAATGCTCCATGCCCTTGTTATCACATTGTTCCATGACCCCTGTCATTACTATGCTCCGTGACTTCATTCATCACAATGCTTCATGACCTTTGTCATCTCAATGTTCCATGCCCTCGTGATCAACAGTCTCTGTGACCATTTTAACCACAATGCTCCATGAACTTTTCATCACAATTCTCTTTGACCCTTGTCATCACAATCCAGTCTGCCTTTCTCAGGACAATGCTCCATGACACTTGTCATTACAATGCTCCATGCGCTTGTCAGCACAATGTTCCATGACACATGTCATCAAAATGCACCATGCGCTTGTCATCACAGTGCTCCACAATCTTGTCATCACAGTGCTCCATAAAACTTGTCATCACAATGCTCCATGCCCTTCTCATCAAAATGCTCTCTCACCACTGATACCACAACGTTATATCACTATTCGTCACAATACTCCCTCACCACTGTTATCACAATGATCCATGACTCCTGTCATCACAATTGTACATGCACATATCATCACAATGTTCCATGACCCCTGACATCACAATGTTCCATAACCCCTGTCATCAAAATGCTCCCAAAACCTTTTCATCAAAATGCTCCATGACCCCTGGCATCACAATGTTCAATAACCCCTGTCATCTAAAAGTTCCATGACACATTTCATCCAATTGCTCCATGACCCTGTCATCACAATGCTCCCTGCCCTTCTCATCACAATGCACAACGCCCTTGTCATCAAAATCCTCCATGACCTTTGTCATCACCAAGATCCATGACTCTTGGCATCACAGTGCTCCATGTCATTGTCATCACAATGCTCCATGATCGCATTCATCACATTGCTCAATGCCATTGTCATCACAAAGCTCCATGACACATGTCATCAGAATGCTCCATGGCCTTCTCATCACAATCCTCCATGCATTGCCATCACAATGTTCCATTACCCCTGTCATAACAATGCTCCATGACCCCTGCCATCACGATGTTCCATGGCTTTGTCATCACAAGGCTCCATGACCCTTCTCATCACAATGCTCCAAGACCCGGTAATCACAATGTTCCATGACCCCTGTCATCACAATGCTACATCCCCTTATCAGCACAATGTTCCATGACACCTGACATCACAATGTTCCACAACCCCTGTCATCAAAATGCTCCATGACACTTTTCATCCCAAAGCTCCATGACCCCTGACATCACAATGTTCTATAACCCCTGTCATCAAAATATTCCATTACAATTTTCATCAAATTGCTGCATGACACTGTCATCAAAATGCTTCCTGGCCTTCTCATCACAATGCACCACGCCCTTGTCATCAAAATGCTCCGTGACATTTGTCATCACAAATCTCCTTGACCCTTGACATCACAATGCTCCATGTCATTGTCATCACAATGCTCCATGAACCTTCTCATCACATTTCTCCATGACCTTGTCATCACAAAGCTCCATGACACAAGTCATCACAATGCTCGATGCCCTTCTCATTACTATGCTCCATGCCCTTGTCATTACAATCCTCTATGACCATTGTATCACAGTGTTCCGTGCTCTTGTCATCACAATGCTCCATGTCCACTCTCATCACAATAATCCATGAAACATTTCACACCAATGCTTCCTGTCCTTCTCATCACAATGCTCCATTACACCTGTCATAACAATGTTCCATGACCCCTGCCTTCACAAAGTTCCACGGCCTTGTCATTCACAAGGCTCCATGACACTTGTCATCACAATGTTCCAAGACCCATGTAATCACAATGCTCCATGCCCTTGTCATCACAAAGCTCCATGACGCATGTCATTAGAATGTTCCATGGACTTCTCATCACAATGCTCCAAGACACATTTTATCACAATTCTCCATGCCCCTTTTCATCTCAAAGCTCCATGAATCCTATCATCACAATGCACCATGCCCATTATCATAATGCTTCAGGCTATTTTCCTCACAATGAAATCAAAATGCTCCATGACCTCTGTCATCACAATGCTCCAAACCGTTGGGATCACAATGTTCCATAACACTTCTCATCACAACACCCCATGATGCTCATAATCACAATTATCCATGGTCTTCTCATCACTATGCTCCATAACCTTTGTCATCACAATGCTCCCTGACACTTGTCGTCAGTATGCTCCTTGAACACTGTCATTACAGGGCTCCATGCCTTTTTCATCACAATGCTCCATGCCCTTTTCATCACAATGCTCAAAGACAACTGTAATCACAATGCTCCATGCACTTGTCATCACAGTGCTCCATGACGCATTCATCAGAATGCTTCATGGCCTTCTCTTCACAATGCTCCATGCCCTTGTCATCACAATGGTCCAAGACCCCTGTAAACACAATGCTCCATGCCGCTTGTCATTATAGCGCTCCATGACGCTCGTCATCACAATTATCCATGGTCTTCTCATCACAGTGCTCCACGGTCTTGCCATCACAATGCTCCATGCCCTGGTCATCACAATGCTCTATGTTCCCTTTCATCACAATTCTCCACGTTCTTGGCATCACTATGTTCCATGACACTTCCCATCACAGTGTTAAATGCTTTGTCATCACAATACTGCACAAGCTTGTCATCAGAATACTCCATGACCCTTGTCATCACAATGATCCATGACCCCGGTCATCACAATGCTCCATGAGACCTATCATCACAATGCTCCATGCCCCTTGTCATTAGAGTGCTCCATGATGCTCGTCACCAGAATTATCCATGGTCTTCTCATCACAGTGCTCCACGGTCTTGCCATAACAATGCTCCATGCCCTGGTCATCACAATGCTCCATGTCCCTTGTCATCACAATTCTTCACGTCCTTGTCATCACAATGCTCCATGACAGTTCTCATCCCCATGTTACATGCTCTTGTCATCACAATTCTCCATGCACTTGTCATCGCAATGTCCCATGACCCCTGTCATAGCAAGCTCCATGCCTTTGTCATCACAATGCTTCACGACCTTTCCATCAAAATTCTCAAAGGCCGTTGTCATCACAATGCTCCATGCCCTTGTCATCACAATGCTCCATGGCCCTTGTCATCACAATGCTCCAAGCCCTTGTCATCACAATGCTCCATTACCTTTGTCATCACAATCCTCTATAACACTCGGCATCACAATGCTCCATGCCATTGTCATCACAATGGAACGTGAAATATGCCATCACAATGCTCCCTGACACCTGTCTTCACAATAATCCATGACCTTGTCATCACAATGCTCCATGCCCTTGTCATCACAATGTGCCATGCCCACTGTCAACACAATTATCCATGAAACTTGTCAGACCAATGCTCCATGCTCCTGTCATCACAATGCTACATGACCCCAGTCATCACAATGCTCTGTGTGTCCCGTCATCACAAGACTCCATGACCTGTGTCACCACAAAAGTCAATGCCCTCATCATCACAAGGCTCTGTGAAATTTGTCACCAAAATGCTCCATGAACTTTTCATCAAAATGCTCTATGTCATTGTCATCACAATGCTCCATGAAGGCTCTCATCACATTGCTCCATTAACTTGTCATCACAAAGCTCCATGACGCATGTCATCAGAATGCTCCATGGCCTTCTCATCACAATGTTCCATGCACTTGCCATCACAATTCTCCATTAACCCTATCATAACAATGCTCCATGACCCCTGCCATCACGATGTTCCATGGCCTTGTCATCACAAGGCTCCATGACCCTTCTAATCACAATGCTCCAAAACCCCTGTAATCACAATGCTCCATGCCCCTTTTCATCTCAATGATCCATGAACCCGGTCTTCACAATGCACCATGCCCATCATCAAAATGCTTCATGCTATTGTCATCACAATGAAATCAAAATTCTCCATGATCTCTGTCATCACAATGCTCCAAATCCTTGTGATCAAAATGTTCCGTAACACTTATCATCACAAAGTCCCATGACGCTCGTCATCACAGTTATACATGGGCTTCTCATCACAATGCTCCATGACCTTTTTCATCACAATGCTCCATGACCTTTTTCATCACAATGCTCAATACACTTGTCATCACAATGCTCCCTGACACTTGTCCTCAGTATGTTCCTTGAACCATGTCATGACAAGGCTCCATGCCTTTTTCATCACAATGCTCCATGCCCTTGTCATCACAAAGCTCCATGATGCATGTCATCAGAACGTTCCATGGCCATCTCATCCCAATGCTCCAAGCCCTTGTCATCACAATGCCCCAAGACCCCTGTAATCACAATGCTCCATGCCCCTTTTCATCAGAATATTCCATGAGACTTGTCATCACAAGTCTCCATGGTCTTCTCATCACAGTGCTACAGTACCTTGTCATCACAAGCCTCCATGGCCCCTGTCATCACAATACTCGATGAGCGTTTTCAGCCCAATGCTCCTTGACCTTCTCATCACAATGCTCCATGAACCCTGTCATCACAATGCTCCATGACTCCTGTCATCACAACGATCCATGAACCCTGACAACACAATGATCCGGGACACTTGTCATGAAAATGCTCCATGCCCATGTCATCCCAATGCTTCATGACCCCTGTAATCACAATGCTCCATGTCGCTTGTCATCACAGTGCTCCATGAACCTTGTCCTCACAATGCTCCATGCCTTTGTCAGCAATATGCTACATAATCTTGTCATCACAATGCTCCATGCGCTTGTCATCACAATCCTTCATGACACTTTGGATCATATTGCTTCATGCCCTTGTCATCTCCCTCTTGCCTTTCTGGTTTTTACAGATTTTCGGATGTCCCTTTTGACCCGTGGGAAGTGACAATTCTTTGTAGTGTGGATTTGCATTGCGTGCTTGCTTGATTGTGCAAAAAGGTCGTATGCGTTTTCTCCTGAATATATTCAGGAGAAAACGCATACGCCCTTTTTGGCCAAGTGCATCATTGTCGAAGTTGTGATGCTTTTCCTGTGCTTTAAAGGCGATTCCAATTTACCTCTTGAAATATGTTTTATGCAATTCTGCCTCATTTTCAAGTCAGCTTCGTTGCCTTCCCTCAACAGATTTTTGGAAAACAGTAGTCCTTTATAACTGTAGGTTTGTGAATTGCTGTGCCCGTGAGCTCCAATTTTCAAATCCCATTTTTGGCAGCTGACCGCAAATCCACAATTTTGCTTCAGGACCTATACTTGTACCAGGGGTGGCTATACTCTTCCCTGCAGATGTCTGAGGCTTTGGTTAATTCTTCTTCCTGATGGGAATTTACAGTGACATGTGCCCGTCCAAATGCCTACATCTACTCTCTGACTGGTTCTCCCTCTTCCCTTTCATCCTCTGCACAATTAGCAAACTGTGCGAACCAGGAGGTTATAGGGGCTGGCTCTCCTAAGTTGGGAGATTGATAGTAAAGCAGTTGGAATGCCAAACTGGAGCACAAGGAGAGGAAAAATTAGGCGACTTTTAGAAACCTTTCACCATCACAGGGTGTCCATTCTCTAGGTTTCCCATACATGTTATAACTGTAGTGATATTCCCTACTACCTGGAGATTTGGTATCCATGGAATCAAGCATGCATTACTACTTTAAAGGGTCTGCATTTTGTCTCCCAATCTCACCAGTCCTCTCAGTCCCAAGTGTCCAGCCTTATGTCTCATCCAGCTGTCTTTGTAGATAGGGTCATTCCCGGTTTCATCAGAACCCCTGAAGGAATTGTGTAAGAATTTCACTGTTTTTTTGTTTGTATTTGAAATTCATTTTTATAATGGGGTTGAGCTGATTTTCACTGACGTGTTTATGCCAGTCTAGACACACTTGATTCCCTTATGGAGACAAATCAATACATAGGTTTTAAGATTCTCACTATTCAGATATATTCCTCTGTGGGGAATAGGGGGTTTGAGTCCCGTTCACTGAGGAAGGGGTAGGTCTCGTCTATTCTCTATTTGGTTTATGGAATGGTACCTGTGCTAATATCAAACTCTGGTTTTATGCATCACCCCACCTCTCCTTTCCCATTAAACAGGCATAAGAGTGTTTTCTAAATGTGAGACTCTGTTCTCTTTCTTAATTCAGTACATGTGTTGTGATGTTGACATTCCCTCTCTAAGTGATATCTTATGATAAGATTCTTTTTCTGTGTGACTAATTTCACTTAGAATCATCATACCTAAATCCACTCTTTATGCTGCTACTGGCCTTATGACATTGATTTCACGTCTGAGGGATATTCCGTTGTACAAAATTACCACAAGTTATTTATGCATTTGTCTTTTTCCTGGGATATTTTAGGTGTACCGAAGTTGAGGTTCTTGTATGCAGAGCAGCCCTAAACTTTGGGGTGCCTGTGTGTTGTCGATATTTAGTCTTCCCAAGTTATATGTCTATGAGTTGAAGTCCCCTTTGCTCGGGGGCTTTGTATTTAAATGTTTTAGGAGACAGCATACACTTCTTCAGAGTGGCTCTTGGATATTTATACCCCACCCATCAGCGTGACTAGGCTCCCTGTTCTCCATGGCCTCTCCAGCATTTCTGGTTTGTACACATTTTTTGAATGGCCTTTCTGAGCAGTGGAAATTGAGACTTCTTTTTTGTGCGGATTTGCATTTCCCGCTTGCTTGGTTGGCCAAAAACTCTGTATGTGTTTTTTTCCTGAAGATATTCACGAAAAAAAGGCATACACCCTTTTGCCCAACTGCATCATTTTAGAAATTCTGCTGCTTTTCATATGCTTTAAATGTGAGTACAATCTACCTTTTGAAAAATGTTTCCTGCAATTCTGCCTCTCATTCAGATCCCCTTTGTTGCCTTACCTGAATATATTTTTGGACGTTGGTTATCATTTATATCTTTGCAGGTCTTTGAATTGTCTGCTCCTGAGCTCCATTTTGCAACTCGCTTTTATTGTGAGCTCGCCGCCAAACCATTGGATTGCTTCTGGCCCTATTCTGGTTCTGAGGAGGCAGGCTGAGCCTTTGGTTAATTCTTGTTCCTAATGGGAAAGTATAGTGACATGTGCCTGTCAAAACTCCTACAGCTAATCTCTCATTGGTTCCCCCTCTTCTCACTTATCTTCTGCACAAATTGCAAACTGTGTGAAACAGGAGGTTAAAGGTGCTGATTCTCCAAGAGGGGATATTGTTAATAATGTGGCTGGAATGGCGAACCCCAGCACCAGGAGATCAAAAATGAGGTGCATTTTAGACACCTTTCCTGAGCACACGGTGAACATTCATCTCGGTTTCACAGGCATGTTTTCGCTGTCAGAAGATTCCCTTGAACCTGCCGATTTGGGACCCATGGAATGGGTACCAGGCAGTATTACTTTAAAAGGTCTGCATTTCCTCACCCAGCCTCTCTATCATCTCTTAGCGTGCATAGCTTCCAGCCTTATATATCATCCTGCTGTGGGTCTACATGTGTTCAATCCATGTTACATCGTAGCCCTTCATCAAAAGTTGTAAGAATTTTTGTCTGTCTCACCGTTTTTATAAATATTTTTAAATTTATTTTTATATTGGTTACAGCTGATTTTCAAAGCTCTGTTTTTTGCTGCTGTACATCCACTTGATTCATGCACTGTGAGACAACAATAAATTATTTTTCAGATGCTTACGAGTCATATGTATTATTGTCCAGTGACTTGAGTGGGCTGAGTGCAGTTCTTTGAGGTACTGTGTAGGCCTTGTCAGTTATTCAATTTGGTACTTGGAATGGTATATTTGCTAATTTCAACCTCCTGGATAATACCTCACCATTCCCCACCTTTCCCATTTAGCAGCCTTATGTCTCTTTTCTACATATTTGACTATGTTTCTGTTTTGTAGTTTATTTCATGTGTAGCCATGTTTGATTCCACCCTTAAGTGACATCTTATGATATGTGTCTTTTTCTTTCTGACATATGTCACTTAGAATGATCGTATGTAACTCCTCCAGAGTTGTTCCAACTGGCCTTATTTCATTGATTTCGGGATGAGTAATATTCCACTCTACATAAGTACTCCATCTCTTTTATCCATTTTATCCTTCCAGGGACATTTAGGTTATATCCAAGTGGAGGCCCTTTTTAACAGAGAGGTGGTAAACGTTGGGGTGCCTGTTTTCTGTCCATTTTGTTTTTCCCAAGGTATACGCCCATGAGTGCAAGTGCACTATGCTCTGTAGCTCATCTTTTAGATGTCTTAGCAAACACAATACACTTCTCCAGAGTGGCCATTGGCAAATTACATTTCCACTATCAGCCTCACAGGGCTCCCTTTTCTCCTCGCCCTGTCCTGCATTTCTGGTGTTTACACTTTATGTGGATGGCCCTTCTGACTGATGTGAAGTGATACATTTTGTAGTATTGATTTCCAGTGCCCACCTGTTTGGTTGGATAAAAAGTGTGTATGGCCTTTACTTGAATATATTCAGAAAAAATGCATACGCCCTTTTGGGCCAACTGCATCATTGGCGATGTTCAGCCCCTTTTCTTGTGCTTTAATGCGGAGTCTTTCTACCTCTTCAAATCTGTTTCCTGCCACTCTCCCTTGCTTACAACTCCTTTTCTGTGACTTACCTCAAGACATTTTTCGACGATAGATATTTTCAACTTTGCAGTTTAATGAATTTTAGTGCCCCTGAGTTCCATTTTTCAACTTGTGTTTTTGGAAACTGGACACAAAACAGCGGGATTTCCTCTAGCACTATTCTCTTTCCGTGGGCAATTCTAGCCTTTGATGAATTTGTCTTCCAGATAGGAAATTAGAGTGGCATGTGCCTGTCCAAACACCTAAGACCTGTCTCTAAATTTTTCTCATCCTTCCGCTTCATTCTCTGGAAAAATTCCAAACTGTGTGCAACAGGATGTTAACGGTGCTGATATCCCCAAGTGAGGAGATTGTTAGGAAATATGCTGGAGGGGTGAACCCGAGCACCAGGCGATGAGGAGATGAGGTGCCTTTTCCAAACTCTTTCCGATCAAACGGTGTACCATCCTCTAGGTTTGACAGGCATGTTTTAGCTGTAGGAAGGGTCCCGTGCATGGAAGGAGAACACCAGGGATTTTTCCAAATCAGTGCCTCCCCGTACCACAAACTGGGGAATTTTTAAGCTACAGATACACGTATGTCAATTAAAGGCCTTGGGAAATAGGCAGAGCCCAAACTTTAGATGATTGAAATCTTCAGGTTCAGAAGCGTTCACCATGGGCCTTGCTTAGGTTACATTTTATCTGTCATTGATAGATGATGTCAATAAAAAGATCGATTCTTTTTCAGATTATTTCCCCTTATAGGTTATTGCAAAATATTCAGTGTAGTTCCCTGTGCTATACAGTAGTTCCTTGTTGATGATCTATTTTATACATAGCAGTGTGTATGTGTTAATCCCACACTGTTAATTTATCCCTTCTCCTACCTTTCCCCTTTGGTAATAATAAATTATAAGATTTTATACTTCTCAGAAATGGGGGAGCTGAAAGAGAGGTATCCTTTTCAATGGAAAAGCATTCAAAACAAGATTGAAGCTTCAGCCAAGAGTATTCGATGTACATCCATGGAAATAAATCACTTCATTTCTCTAATGTTGACCTGACAAATAAGACAGACGTCTTCACTGAACTTGCTTATAGTAAAGTGATGGAAATATCAAATGTAAGTCTTAGAAACATCTTATTTTACCCGAGCATTATACACTGCTCTATGTTAACTACAGTTTGGCTCACACATCTGTTCATTGAAGTTACAATGTTCTCAATTTCTGTTACTGATCCTCCACAGTGGACCCCAACAGGAGTCCCCGTGCCCAGTGTCATTGGAGCCAACAGATCAAGACTGAGTTTGCTTCAGAAGCAAAGGAAACATTATTTTGAAAACAGAATGGAGAGGTGAGAGCGTGCAGTCCCCCACGGGCTGTGGGCTAGGCTGCTGTGTAGGGATCCCAGCAGCGTCAGTGGGAGGGAGGGGATGGAACTCTCGAGGGCTGGGTTGGCTGCAGCTCAGGCTCTATGCCGTGGAGTCTGCATGGGACCCCGCTAGCTGAGGTGTCGACCCATCCATTCTGCACTAGGAAATCGGGTCTGAAGTGCCGGGTGTGGGACCTCTGCATGCGGAACCCTAGGAGCACGTGAAATTAGACAAAGCACAAAGGAAAAACAGGTTAGACTTTATTTTATTGCCCAGATTCTCTTTTTATCTCCCAGGAATTTTTAATGAACGTTGCCGGAGATGAACACCTCCTCTGCTTTTTGTTCCGTTCCTCATTCTTGGGGTGTTGAGGGTGCAGACCCCTCTTTTGTAACTGCTTCATGCTGTGGTGGTAGCCCTGATACCTGAGGGGAGGGGCAAAACGTCTCCCCATCAGCCTCCAGGTGAGGTTGATTGTCCCAAGGCCTCCTGCCTCACTTCTCGTCTGCATGAGCACCAGCATTGGAAGTGTTATAGATTCTAATGACCTTTAAGGGTCCAGGAAAGAGATGCACAGAGATGCTGAGGTGGCAGGTTTCACCCCACCCCACATTTGTTTGGCGACCTTAGGCTGACGGTTTTTGGCAGCCTAGATGCTCTGACCAGTAGTCTGTGCTTTCTTTAATTAGGTCCCTGAATTAATGTACAAACAGCACCATGTGTCAGAACCCTGCCCGCACAACTCCCAGACAGTCCAGGGTCAGTGATGATCCAGGACCATGACGTCCACTGAGTCAACGGCCTTTAGAAGTAGCCAGCAGTCCTGCCGGTCATATTTGCCACCATCACCACGGTGTCTGTAGGGTTTTCTATGGTGAAAGCGTGATATACGTTTCCCCCGCCAAGCTTATTAGCTCCCCTCTGGGTGCAGTAAGTACTGCAAGCAGTAGTCTGCTCTTTCGGGGCACAGTCTTGTTGTTTTCTGAGAGAAACTCCAGGTCAAGTGATGGTCACACGAGTCATCTTGGGGGCCCGTTGCCCCCATTTGTCTCTCTGGAGGTAGGAGTTGGAGGGCCTCCTCACTCGAGGTCAGTGTGTCCACAGAGCGACCCCTGCAACTTCAGGGCATGATGGGTGGTTAGGTTCACCACGTGGGGTCCTTTTCCCTTAGAAGGGAGCTGGCCTTGTGGGCTGCTGATTTCTTGCTTTTTAGATACCCCAGTATCCTGGCCTGATGAGTCAGTGGGCAAAGCCCTTGGTGACCATAGTTTATCATACCTGAAGGGCATTCTTGTGTTGCTCCATTTCAAGTGGTCCCAGTTTTTGCACTAAGGCTCCAAGGGCAATTAACCATTGACCGGGTATGTAAAGGTCAATGGGTTTAGCTAAATTAGGGAGTTCCTGGGCATGGGTCTGAATTGACTGCTCTTTCCATTCTTGAAAGGCTGCTTCTGGATTCTATACAAAAGGATCATCATCTTTTTGTGTCAGTGTTTCATGTAGAGGCCCAGCTATTAGACTGTAGTTAGGGATCCGGATGCAGAAAACCTTGGCCTCCCCAGGAACCCCTAAGCTGTCTTCTAGTTTTAGAAGAGGTAAGGCTGCAAATGGCTTCTTCCCTATCCTGGGATGCGTTTCTCTGAATATCTGTGAGAATGAAGCCCAGGCATGTCACCTGAGCCTGTGATATTTGAGCCTTTTTCTTGGACACCTTCTATCCTTTCTTGGCTAGGTAGTTCAGAGGCGTCTTTAGTAGGCCTGGCGATCAGAATGTCATCTGCATATTGAAGGAGGGTTCCCTTTTACAGAGGTAGAACTTTTAGGTCTTTAGAGGTCATTTCCCCAATGATGGTGTGAGGATTTTTGTACCGTTGGGGCAGGAGGGCCCAGCATTATTGGTTTTGTTGCATGTTGTGTCCTGCCACTCAAAAGCCAAAAATTCCTGTGACTCTGAGATGAATGGAATACAGAAGAAGGCATCATTGAAGTCTAATACAGAATGCCATGGCTTGGTGGATGGTAGAATGATCAGCAGGGTGCAGGAAATTGGAGCTACTGGATGTATATCCTCTGTGGCTTCACTGACTGTCCTGATATCCTTTACCAGGTCTCCAGCAGCCCAAGGGGCTCTCGTGGTCAGGCCAATCCCTGGATATGGAGCTCACCTTGGCTGCACCACCCATCCCCACAGCCCACGGGGCTCTCGTGCTCAAGTCCCACCCTGGGTATGGAGCTCCTCTGTGCAGTCTCTCTCTGCCTGGTCTTCCAGACACTTCCACTGCAGCCAGGGCACCAGGCCTCTGTCTCCACCCACCATCACTCCTCTCCCTGACTCCTGGGTTCCTCTCATTAGGATAGGGTCTTCTTGAAGTTGTTTTCCACTCATGGACCAGATAAAATGATAAGAAAACAAGCGGCAGCTGCAGCCCCTTGTCTAGTCTGACTCTCAAGGGCCCACACCTGTTCCTTGGGCCTGGCCCGTTTAGCAAGGTTCATTTTCTGCTACTGTGAGCCCCTGAGGGGTGAGGATTGGCTGATTGGGGCAGCCTGACACTGCCTGCCTGCCCTCCCCAGGTGTGCCTGGGTTGAGGTCAATATAAACACCTCTCCAGTCAGCAAGAGCCCCTGTAGCTGTGCCTGACGCCATATTCTCTGCCCCGTCAGCAGTTTCGGGGCTGGGGTGGTGGGAGGGAGTGAGGGGCCATGGCTTTGTGGGTGGCCCAGTGTGAGTGGGGCTCTGCTGGACTTTCCACAGGAGTTGCTAGGCTGCCACCTGCTAAAGAAGAGGATGTGTCATCCATACCTGCCGCTTGAATTTCTCCCCAGGCAGAGGTGAGGAAGTAAAAAAGCAGTGGGGGCCGTGGCAGGAGGGGTATCTCAGGCAGGGAAATGGAAAGCTTCCAGAAGAGCATCTGGGGACAGGACCATCCTGACTGGCCTGCAGGCACCAAGTCGGCCTGCGTGCTGTCGCTGGTGTGGCTCCACAGCCCTTCCTCTAGGCTTGCAAGTGCTTGTACATATTCAAGTGTTTTACCAGGAAAGGGTGGGAAGAGTTCAGCTGCAGCAGGACTGGGGCTCAGCTCACATTTACTCACAGACGCCTCGACACAGTCCCCCAGCTTTGCAATGAGGATGCTCCTTGTGGGGGGGAGCGGTGCTGAGTGCATGGGAGACGATTTCCCACCTCTGACCAACTTAAGAATTTTTTACCACTGGAGCAAGTGCCCTGATACGATTTTCCTCTGTATAACTGGTGGGTTCTGTTTTTTTTTTTTTTTTCTTTTTTTTTTCTTTTTGGTTCAAGGTAGATTTCATTTATACCTCTTTTTTTTAATTTGGAGATATAAACTTGGAAATAATGCATTAATATAAAGACGTCTATGTGAAGGGAAATACTTTTTTTCTGTTTTCTTTTATTAAATGCTATTTATTTTTATTTTTTTAAATTTATTTCTTTTATACAGCAGGTTCTTATTGGATATCTATTTTATACATATAAGTGTGCACATGTGAATCCCAGTCTCCCAATTCATCCCACCACCACCCTCACATGGCGTTTCCCCCTTGGCATCCATATGTTTGTTCTCTACATCTGTGTCTCTATCTCTGCCCTGCAAACCGGTTCATCTGTACCATTTTTCTAGGTTCCACATATATGCATTAATATACAATATTTGTTTTTCTCTTTCTGACTTACTTCACTCCGTATGACAGTCTCTAGATCCATTAAGGTCTCTACAAATGACCCAATTTCATTCCTATGTATGGCTGAGTAATATTCCATTGTATATATGTACCACATCTTTATCCATTCGTCTGTCTGTGGGCACTTAGCTTGCTTTCATTACCTGTCTATTGTAAATAGTGCTGCAGTGAACATTGTGGTGAATGTGTCTTTTTGATTTATGGTTTTCTCTGGGTATATGCCCAGTAGTGGGATTGCTGGATTATATGGTAATTCTATTTTTACTTTTTTAAGGAACCTCCATACTGTTCCCCATGGAGACTGTATCAATTTACATTCCCAACAATAGTGGAAGAAGGTTCCTTTCCTCCATACCCTCTCCAGCATTTGTTGTTTGTAGATTCTCTGTTGATGCCCATTCTAACAGGTGTGACATGACACCTCATTGTAGTTTCCATTTCCATTTCTCTAATAACTAGTGATGTTGAGCAGATTTTCATGTGTGTACTGGCCACCTCTATGTCTTCTTGGAAGTAATGTCTATTTATATCTTCTTCCATTTTTGTATTGGGTTGTTTGTTTTATTAATATTGAGCTGCATGAGCTGTTTATATATATTGGAGATTAATCATTTGTCCATTGATTCGCCTGCAAATATTTTCTGCCATTCTGAGGGTTGTCTTTTCGTCTTGTTTGTAGTTTCCTTTGCTTTGCAAAAGCTTTTACGTTCCATTAGGTCCCATCTGTTTAGTTTTCTTTTTTATTTCATTACTATAGGAGGTGGATCAATAAAGATCTTGCTGTGATTTACGTCAGAGTATCCTCCGTAAGTTTTCCTCTCAGAGTTTTATACTATCCAGTCTTACATTAAGGTCTCTAAACCATTTTGAATATTTTTTTATGTATGGTGTTGTGGAGTGTTCTAATTTCATTCTTTACATGTAGCTGTCCATATTTCCCAGCACCAATGATTGAAGAGACTGTCTTATCTCCATTGTATAGTCTTGCCTCCTTTGTCATAGATTAGGTGACCATAGATGTGTAGGTTTATCCCTGTGCTTTCTTTTTTTTTCCTTTTACACGTTTATTGGAGTGTAATTGATTTACAATGGAGAGTTCATTTCTGCTGTATAAAAAAATGAATGAGCTATACGTATACAAATATCACCAGATACCCTCCCTCTTGCATCTCCCTCTCACACCCCATATCCCACCCCTTTATGTGGTCACAAAGCACCGAGCTGATCTCCCTGTTCTATGTGGCTGCTTCCCAGTACCTATCGGTGTTACATTTGGTAATGTATTTATGTCCAGGCCACTCTCTCACTTCGTCCCAGCTTACCCATCCCCCTTCCGGTGTCCTCAAGTCCTTTCTCTATGTCTGTGTCCTTAATCCTGTCCTGCCACTAGGTTCTTCAAAATCTTTTTTTTTTTCTTCATTAGATTCCGTATATCCCTGTTAACATACAGTATTTGTTTTTCCCTTTCTGACTTACTTCACTGTGTAGGACAGATTCTAAGTCCATCCACCTCAGAAAAAATAACTCAGTTTTGCTTCTTTTTATGGCTGAGTAATACTCCATTGTATATATGTGCCAGATCTTCTTTAAACATTCATCTGTCGATGGACACTTAGGTTGCTTCCATGTCCTGACTATTGTAAATAGAGCTGCAATGAACATTTTTGTACATAACTCTTTTTGAATTATGGTTTTCACAAGGCAAATGCCCAGTAGTTGGATTGTTGTGTCATATGGTACTTCTATTGTTAGATATTTAAAGGAACCTCCGTACTGTTCTCCCTAGTGCTCATATCAATTTACATTCCCACCCACAGTGCAAGTGTGTTCCCTTTTCTCCAATAAAGACCTCTCCAGCATTTATTGTTTTGTAGAGTTTTTTGATGATTGCCACTCTGACTGCTGTGAGGTGATACCTCAGTGTAGTTTTGATATAGATTTCTCTAATGATTAGTAATGTTCAGCATCCTTTCATGTGTTTCTTGGTAATCTGTATATCTTCTTTGGATAAATGTCTATTTAGGTCTTCTGCCCATTTTTGGGTTGGGTTGTTTGTTTTTGTGATATTGAGCTACTTGGGGTGCTTGTAAAGTTAGGAGATTAATCCTTTGTCAATTGCTTCATTTGAAAATACTTTCTCCCATTCTGAGGGTTGTTTTTGCATCTTGTTTATGTTTTCCTGTACTGTGTAAAAGCTTTTAAGTTTCATTAGGTCCCATTTGTTGATTTCTGTTTTTATTTCCATTTCTCTAGGAAGTGGGTCCAAAGGGATCTTGCTGTGATTTATGTCATAGAGTGTTCTGCCTATGGTTTCCTCTAAGTGTTTTATAGTGTCTGGTCTTATATTTAGATCTCTAATCAATTTAGAGTCTATTTTTGTGTATGGTGTTATGGAGTGTTCTAATTTCATTCTTTTATGTGTAGGGGTCCAGTTTTCCCAGCACCAATTACTGAAGAGACTGTCTTTTCTCCATTGTATATCCTTAGCTCCTTTGTCATAGATGAGATAGCCATAGGTATGTAGGTTTATCTCTGGGCTTTCTGTCCTGTTCCATTGATCTGTGTTTATGCCAATCTACATACACTTGATTCCATTATGGAGACATATAAATACATAGGTTTCAAGGTTATTACCAGTCAGATATATTCCTCTTCAGTGAATAGGGTGTTTTGTGTCCAGTTCATTGAGAAAGGAGTAGGTCTTGTCTATTACATATTTGGTATATGGAATGGGATCTGTGCTAATTTCAAACTCTGCTTTTACACATCACCCCACGTCACCTTTCCCCTTAAGGAGGGATAAGTTTGATTTCTAAATGTGTAACTCTGTTCACATTTGAATTTCAGTTCATGTGTAGCCATGTTTACATTCCCAGTATAAGTGATATATTACAATATTATTTTTTCTTTGTGGCTCATTTCACTTAGCATCATCATACCTAAAGCCACTCATTATGCTGCTATTGGCCTTATGACATTGATTTTATGTCTGAGTGACATTCCATTGTATATAAGTATCACAACATCTATATCCATTTTTTTCCCTTTCCTGGGTTATTTAAAGTGTACCGAAGTCGAGGTTCTTGTAAACAGAGCAGCCCTAAACTTTGGGCTGTCTGTGTGTTGTGGATTTTTAGTTTTCCCAAAATACACGCCCATGAGTGGAAGTGTGCTATGCTCTGTAGTTCTGTTTTAGAAAACAACATACAGTTCTCCAGAGAGGCTGTTGGCAATTTACATCCTGACCATCAGCGTAACCAGGCTCCCTTTTCTCCATGGCCTGTCCTGCATTTGTGGTTTTTACACTATTTCTGGATGGCCCTTTTGACTGGAGGTAAGGGACACTTCTATGTAGTGTGGATTTGCAATGCCTGATGGCTTGCTTGGCCAAAAAGGACATATGCATTTTTTCCCGAATTTATTCAAGAAAATACACATACTCCCTTTTCGGCCAGGGCAACATTGTCGAAGTTCTGTCATTTTTCATGTGCTTTAAAGACAACTCCAATCTACCTCTTGAAATCTGTTTCCTTCAATTCTGCCTTGCATTCAAATCCTCTTCACTGCCTTACCTCAATATATTTCGGGATGATAGTTGTCCTTTATAACTCTGCAAGTTTGTGAATTGCTGTGCCCCTGATTTCCATTTTTCAACTCGCCTCTTTGTGAGCTGGCTGCAATACCGCAGCATGGCTGTAGGCCCTAGTCTGGTTCCGGTGTGTCAGGCTGAGCCTTTGGTTAATTCTTCTTCCTGATGGGAAACTAGAGTGACATGTGCCCATCCAAACACCTACAGCTAATCTCTCATTTGTTTCCCCTCTTCCTGTTCATTCTCTGCACAATTTGCAAACTGTGCATAACAGGAGGGTAAAGGCGCTGATACTCCAAGTGGGGAGATTTTTAGTAATGCAGATGGAATGGCAAAGCCGAGCACGACAAACGGAAAAATGAGGTACCTTTTAGAAAACTTTCCCAATTACACAGTGTACCATCCACTGGGTTTCCCATGCATGCTTTAACTGTAGGAAGATTCCCTTAAATTTGGAGAGTTGGGACCACTAGAATGGGTAGTACACAGTATTGCTCAAAGTGGTGTTCTTTTGCTCACACAACCTCAACAATCTTGTCAGCCCCAAGTGTCCAGTTTTATGTCTCATCCAGCTGTGAGTGTAAAGGTGGACAATCCATGTTGCATCACAGGCCCTGAACGTAATTCTTAAGGCTTTCCCTCTGTTTCGCTGTTTTTGCATTTTGCTTTTGAAATTTATTTTTATAAGGGTGTTTAGCTGAATTTCAGTGTTGTGTTCATGCCATTATACACACACATGACTCCTTTATGGAGACATGAAAATACATATGTTTAAAATTCTTGGAGTCAGATATATTCCTCTGCAATGAATAGGGGGTGTTGAGTCGAGTTCATTGTGCGGCGAGTAGGTGATGTCTATTACATACTTGGTTTATGTAACAGTATCTGTGCTAATTTGAAACTGTGGTTTTATGCATCAACTCACCTCACCTTTCCCCTTAAGCAGGGAGAATATTGTTTTCTAAGTGTGTGACTCTGTTGTGTTTGTAATTCAGATCATTCGAAGCCAAGTGTACATTCCCACTATAAGTGATATCTTATGATAAGATTCAGTACTCTGTTATCTTTCCTAACTCAGTTCATATGTAGCCATGTTTACAGGAACTTCATAAGTGATATCTTATGATAAGTTTCTTTTTCTGTGTGACTTATTTCACTTAGAATCATCGTACCTGAATCCACTCATGTTGCTTCTACTGGTCTTATGACATTGATTTCATGGCTGAGGGATATTCCATCGTATGTAAGTAACACAATTTTTTGAACCATTTTAATCTTTCTTGGGATATTTAAGGTGTACCCAAGTTGAGGTTCTTGTAAGCAGTGCAGCCCTAAATTTTGGGGTGGCTCTGTATTATTGATTATCAGTTTTCCCAAGGTATATTCCCTAGACTGGAAGTGCCCTTGGCTCTGTAGCTCGGTTGTTTACTTGTTTATGGAACACAATGCACTCCTCCAGTGAGGCAGTTGGCAATTTACATCCCGCCCATCAGCATAACAAGGCTCCCTGTTCTCCAGGGCCTGTCTTGCCTTTCTGGTTTTTATCCATTTTGTGGATATGCCTTTTGACTGGTGAGAAGTGATACTTCTTTGGAGTGCAGATTTGCAATGCCCGCTTGCTTGCTTGGCCAAAAAGGGCGTATGCGTTTTCTCCTGGATATATCCAGGAGAAAACGCATACGCCCTTTTTGGCCAAGTGCATCATTGTCGAAGTAGTGCCCCTCTTCCTGTGCTTTAAAGCCGATTACAACATACCTATTGAAATCTGTTTCCTGCTATTCTGCCTTGCTTTCAACTCCGCCTCGTCACCTTCCCTCAACAGATTTTTGGACGATAGTTGTCCTTTATTACTCTGCCAGTTTGTGAACTGCTGTGCCCCTGAGCTCCAATTTTTAACTCGTTTTGTGTGAGCTGAATGCAACTCCAAAATTTTGGTTCAGGAACTCTACTGGTTCCCGGTGGGTGGCGGAGACTTTGGTTAATTCTTCTTCCGCACGGGATATAAGAGTGACACGTGCCCATCCAAATGCCTAACAGCTACTCTCTCATTGGTTCTCCCTCTTCCCTTTCATCCTCTGCCAAATTGGCAACCTGTGAGAACCAGGAGGTAAAAGGTGCTGTCTGTTCAAGTTGGGAGATTGATAGTAAAGCAGTTGGAATATCAAACCGGAGCACCAGGAGGGGGACTATTCATTGAGTTTTAGAGACCTTTCGTATTCACAGTGTGTCCATTTTCTAGGTTTCACGTACATGTTATAGCTGTAGTAATATTCCCTTCAACCTGGAGACATGGGACCCATGGAATGGGTGCCATGCATTATTGCTTTAAGGGGTCTGCATTTGCTCACCCAATCTCACCAATCCTCTCAGTCCCATGTGTCCAGCCTTATGCCACATCCAGCTGTCATGTAGATAGTGTCATTCCAGGTTTCATCAGAGACCCTGAAGTAATTGTAAAGAATTTCCGTTTTTTTTTTTTGAAATTCCTTTTAATAGTGTGTTTTAGATGATTCTCACTGCCATGTTTATGCCAGTCTAGACACTCTTGATTCCCTTAAGGAGACATAGCAGTACATAGGTTTTAAGATTCTTCCTAGTCAGATATATTCCTCTGCAGGAAGTATTGGTTGTTGAATCCCTTTCACTGAGGAAGGTGTAGATCTTGTCTATTCTGTATTTCGTTTTTGGAACGGTGCCTGTTCTAATATTAAACTCTGATTTTATACAAAACCCCACCTCTCATTCCCCCTTAAGGAGGCATAAGAGTCTTTTCTAAATGTGAGACTCTGTTCTCTTTCCTAACTCAGTTCATGTGTAGCCAAGTTTACAGGAACTTCGCAAGTGATATCTTATGATAAGCTTCTTTTTCTGTGTGACTTATTTCACTTAGAATCATCATACCTGAATCCACTCATTTTGCTGCTACTGGTCTTATGACATTGATTTCGTGGCTGAGGGATATTCCATCGTACGTAAATACCACAATTTTTTGAACCATTTTTATATTTTCTGGGATATTTCAGGTGTACCCAAGTTGAGGTTCTTGTAAGCAGTGCAGCCCTAAATTTGAGGGTGGCTCTGTCTTATTGATTTTCAGTTTTCCCAAGGTATATTCCCTAGACTGGAAATGCCCTTGGCTCTGTAGCTCTGTTGTTTACTTGTTTCAGTGAACACAATGCACTCCTCCAGTGAGGCAGTTGGCAATTTACATCCCGCCCAAGAGCATAACAAGGCTCCCTGTTCTCCAGGGCCTGTCTTGCCTTTCTGGTTTTTACATATTTTGTGGATATCCCTTTTGACTGGTGGGAAGTGATACTTCTTTGTAGTTCAGATTTGCATTTCCTTCTTGATTTCTTGGCCAAAAAGGTTGTATGCGTTTTCTCCTGCATATATTCAGGAGAAAACGCATACACCCTTTTTGGCCAAGTGCCTCATTGTCGAAGTTGTGCCCCTCTTCCTTTGCCTTACAGGTGATTCCAATGTACTTCTTAAAATCTGTTTCCTGCTATTCTGCCTCGCTTTCAAGTCCGCCTCGTTGCCTTCCCTCAACAGATTTTTGGATGATAGTTGTCCTTTATTTCTTTGCCAGTTTGTGAATTGCTCTGCCCTTGAGCTCCATATTTCAACTCATGTTTTGTGAGCTGAACGCATGTGCAAAATTTTGGTTCAGGACTTATACTTGTTCCCGGAGGGTGGTTGCAAATTTGGTTAATTCTACTTCCTGCCAGGAAATAAGAGTGACATATGCCCGTCCAAATGCCTAACAGCATCTCTCTCATTGGTTCCCCCTCTTCCCTTTCATCCTCTGCCAAATTGGCAAACTGTGAGAACCAGGAGGTTAAAGGCGCTGTCTCTCCAAGTTGGGAGATTGATAGTAAAGCACTGGGAAAGTCAAACCGGAGCACCAGGAGAGGGACTATTCGTTGAGTTTTAGAAACCTTTCGTATTCACAGTGTGTCCATTCTCTAGGATTCCCGTACATGTTATAGCTGTAGTAATATTCCCTTAAACCTGGAGAGTTCTGACCCATGGAATGGGTGCCATGCATTATTGCTTTCAAGCGTCTGCATTTGCTCACCCAATCTCACCAGTCCTCTCAGTCCCAAGTGTTCAGCCTTATGCCACATCCAGCTGTCATTGTAGACAGGGTCATTCCATGTTTCATCAGAGACACTGAAGGAATTGTAAAGAATTTCCCTGTTTTTTATTTTTGTTTTGTTTTTGAAATTCATTTTTATAGTGGGTTTGAGCTGATTCTCGCTGCCATGATTATGCCAGTCTAGACACACTTGATACCCTTATGGAGACATATCAATACATAGATTTTAAGATTCTTACTAGTCAGATATATTCCTCTGCGGGAAATATGGGGTTTTGAGACCCTTGCACTGATGATGGTGTAGGTAGGTCTTGTCTATTCCATACTTGGTTTTTGGAACGGTACCTGTGCTTATATCAAACTCTGGTTTTATGTATCACCCCACCTCTCCTTCCCCCTTAAGCAGGCATAAGAGTGTTTTCTAAATGTGAGACTCTGTTCTCTTTCCTAACTCAGTTCATGTGTAGCCATGTTTACAGGATCTTCATAAGTGATATCTTATGATAAGATTCTTTTTCTGTGTGACTTATTTCACTTAGAATCATCGTACCTGAATCTACTCATATTGATGCTACTGGTCTTATGACATTGATTTAATGGCTGAGGGTTATTCCATCGTACGTAAGTATCACAATTTTTTGAACCATTTTTATCTTTCCTGGTATATTTAAGGTGTACCCAAGTTGAGGTTCTTGTAAGCAGTGCAGCCCTAAATTTTAGGGTGGCTCTGTCTTATTGATTTTCAGTTTTCCCAAGGTATATTCCCTAGACTGGAAGTGCCCTTGGCTCTGTAGCTCTGTTGTTTAATTGTTTTAGTGGACACAGTGCACTCCTCTAGAGAGGCAGTTGGCAATTTACATCCCGCCCATCAGCATAACAAGGCTCCCTGGTCTCCAGGGACTGTCTTGCCTTTCTGGTATTTATACATTTGTGGATGTCCCTTTTGACCGGTGGAGAGTGATACTTCTTTATAATGCAGATTTGCATTGCCCCCTTGCTTGCTTGGCCTAAAATTGCGTATGCGTTTTGTCCTTAATATATTCAGGAGAAAACGCATACGCCGTTTTTGGCCAAGTGCATCATTGTCGAAGTTGTGCCCCTCTTCATGTGCTTTACAGATGATTCCAACGTACCTCTTGAAATCTCTTTCCTGCTATTCTGCCTCGCCTTCAATTTCCCTTCATAGCCTTCCCTCAACAGATTTTTGGACGATAGTTGTCCTTTAATACTCTGCCAGTTTGTGAATTGCTGTGCCCCTTAGCTTCATTTTTCAACTCGTTTTTTGTGAGCTGAACGCAAGTCCACAATTTTGATTCAGGACGTAATCTGGATCCCGGGGGGTGGCTGAGACTTTGGTTAATTCTTCTTCTTGCCGGGAAATTAGAGTGACATATGCCCGTCCAAATGCCTAACAGCTACTCTCTCATTGGTTCTCCCTCTTCCCTTTCATCCTATGCCAAATTGGCAACCTGTGTGAACCAGGAGGATAAAGGGGCTGTCTCTCCAAGTTGGGAGCTTGATAGTAAAGCAGTTGGAAAGTCAAACCGGAGCACCAGGGGAGGGACTATTAGTTGAGTTTTAGAAACCTTTCGTATTTGCAGTGTGTCCATTCTCTAGGTTTCCCGTACATGTTATAGCTGTAGTTATATTGACTTCAACCTGGAGAGTTGGGACAAATGGAATGGGTGCCACACATTATTGCTTTAAAGGGTGTGCATTTGCTCAACCAATCTCACGAATCCTCTCAGTCCCAAGTGTCCAGCCTTATGCCATATCCAGCTGTCATTGTAGATAGGGTCATTCCAGGTTTCATTAGAGCCCCTAAAGGAATTGTAAAGAATTTCCATGTTTTTTGTTTTTTTTGTTTTTGAAATTCCTTTTTATAGTGGGTTTGAGCTGATTCTCACTGCAATAATTATGCCAGTCTAGACACACTTTATTCCATTACGGAAACATATCAATACATAGGTTTTAATATTCTTACTAGTCAGATATATTCCTCTGTGGGAAATATCGTGTTTTGAGTTCCTTTCACTGAGGAAGGTGTAGGTCTTGTATATTCCATAGTTGGTTTTTGAAATGGTACGTGTGGTTATATCAAACGCTGGTTTTCTGCAGCACCCCACCTCATATTCCCCCTTAAGCAGGCATAAGCGTGTTTTCTAAATGTGAGTCTCTGTTCGCTTTCCTAACTCTGTTCATGTGTAGCCATGTTTAGAGGACCTTCATAAGTGATATCTTATGATAAGTTTCTTTATCTGTGTGACTTATTTCAGTTAGAATCATCGTACCTGAATCCACTCATTTTGCTGCTACTGGTCTTATGACATAGATTTCATGACTGAGGGATATTCTATCATACGTAACTACCGAAATATTTTAAACCATATTTATATTTCCTGGGATATTTAAGCTGTACCCAAGTTGAGGTTCTTGTAATCAGTGCAGCCCTAAATTTTGGGGTGGCTCTGTCTTATTGATTTTCTGCTTTCCCAAGGTATATTCCCCAGACTGAAAGTACCCTTGGCTCTGTAGCTCTGTTGTTTACTTGTTTTAGGGAACACAATGCACTCCTCCAGAGAGGCAGTTGGCAATTTACATCCCGCCCATCAGCATAACAAGGCTCCCTGTTCTCCAGGGCCTGTCTTGCCTTTTTGGTTTTTACCCATTTTGTGGATGTACCTTTTGACAAGTGGGAAGTGATACTTTGTAGTGCAGATTTGCATTGCCAGCATGCTTGCTTGGCCAAAAAGTGCGTATGCGTTTTCTCCTGAATATATTCAGGAGAAAATGCATACGCCCTTTTTGGGTAAGTGCATCATTGTCGATGTTGTGCCCCTCTTCCTGTGCCTTAAATGTGATTCCAACGTACCTCTTGAAATCTGTTTCCTGCTATTCTGCCTCGCTTTCCAGTCCGCCTCGTTGCCTTCCCTCAACAGATTTTTGGACGATAGTTTTCCTTTATTACTCTGCCTGTTTGTGAATTGTTGTGCACTGAGCTACATTATTTAACTCGTTTTTTTTGTGAGCTGAACGCACGTCCATTATTTTCGTTCAGGACCTATACTGGTTCCCGGTGGGTGGCTGAGGCTTTGGTTATTTCTTCTTCTTCCCACGAAGTAAGAGTGACATGTGCCCGTACAAATGTCTAACAGCTACTCTCTCACTGGTCTCCCTCTTCCCTTTCATCCTCTGCCAAATTGGCAACCTGTGCGAACCAGGAGGTTAAAGGTTCTGTCTCTCCAAGTTGGGAGATTGATAGTAAAGCAGTTGGAATGTCAAATGGGAGCACCAGGAGACGCACTATTCGTTGAGTTTTAGAAACCTTTCGTATTCACACTGTGTCCATTCTCTAGGGTTCTCGTACATATTATAGCTGTAGTAATATGACCTTAAACCTGGCCTGTTGGGACCCATGGAATGGGTGCCACACATCATTGCTTTAAAGGGTCTACATTTGCTCACCCAATCTCACCAATCCTCTCAGTCCCAAGTGTCCAGCCTTATGCCACATCCAGCTGTCGTTTTAGATAGGGTCATTCCAGGTTTCATCAGCGACCCTGAAGGTATTGTGTAAGAATTGTTCTGTTTTTATGTTTTGTTTTGAATTTCATTTTTATATTGGGTTTGAGCTGATTCTCCTGCCATGTTTATGTCATACTAGACACACTTAGTTACCTTACGGAAAAATATCAATACATAGGTTTTATAATTCTTACTAGTCAGATATATTTCTCTGGGGGGAATAGGGATGTTGAGTTCCGTTCACTGAGGAAGGAGTCGGTCTTGTCTCTTTTTTTTTGGATTATGGAACGGTACATTTGCTAATATCAATCTTTGTTTTGTGCATCTCCCCACCTGTCTTTCCCCTTAAGCAAGCGTTAGAGTGTTTTCTAAATCTGAGACTCTGTTCTCTTCCCTAAATCAGTTCATATGTAGCCATGTTTACATTCCCTTTATAAGTGATATCTTATGTCAGAATGCACCATGGCCCTTGTCATAATAATGCTTCATGACCCCTGTCATCACAATGATCCATGCCCTGGTTATCACAATGCTCCATGTCCCTTGTCATCAAAATTCTCCACGTACTTGTCATCACAATGCTACATGACACTTCTCATCAAAATGTTACATGCTCTTGTCATCACAATTCTCCATTCTCTTGACATTGCAATGCTTCATGTCCTTGTCATCAGAATGCTCCATGCCTTTGTCATCACATTGCTCCATGACCCCTGTCATCACATTGCTCCCTGACAACTCTCATCACAATGCTTCATGCCCCTTGTCATTACAGTGCTCCATGATGCTCGACATCACAATTACCCAAGGTCTTCTCATCACAATGCTCCACGGTTTTGCCATCACCATGCTCCATGCCTTGTCATCTCAAATCTCAATGTCCCTTGTCCTCACAATTCTCCAAGTCCTTGTCATTACAATGCTCCATGGCACTTCACATCACAATGTTATATGCTCTTGTCATCACAATACTCCATGCACTTGTCATCGCAATGCTCCATGACCCCTGTCATAGGAAGCTCCATGCGCATTTCATCAAAATGTTTCACGACCAGGGCATTAAAATTCTCAATGGCCCTTGATATCACAATGCTCCATGCCCTTGTCATCACAATGCTCCTTTACTTTGTCACAACAATCCTCCATAAAAATTGGCATCACAATGCTCCATGATATTGTCATCAAACTGGAACATGACATATTTCATCACAATGCTCCCTGACAACTTTCTTCACAATAATCCATGACCTTGTCATCACAGTGCTCCATGACCTTGTCATCACAATGTGCCATGCCCATTCTTCTCACAATAATCCAAGAAACTTGTCAGACCAATGCTCCATGACACTTTTCATCACAATGCTCCATGAACGCTGTCATCAAAATGCACCATGCCCATCATCATAATGCTTCATGCTATTGTCATCACAATGAAATCAAAAAGCTCCATGACATCTGTCACCACAATGCTGCAAACCCTTGTGATCACAATGTCCCATAACACTTGTCATCACAATGCCCCATGACGCTGGTCACCACAGTTATCCATGGGCTTCTCATCACAATGCACCATGACTTTTGTCAACACAATGTTCAATACCCTTGTCAACACAATGCTCTCTGACTATTGACCTCAGTATGCACCGTGCACTCTTTCATGGCAAGGCTCCATGCCTATTTCATCACAATGATCCATGCCCTTTTCATCAAAATGTTCCAAGACACCTGTGATCACAATGCTCCTTGCACTTGCCATCACAAAGCTCCATGACGAATGTCATCAGAATGCTCCATGGTCTTCTCATCATAATGTTCCATGCCCTTGTCATCACAATGCTCCAAGACCCCTGTAATCAAAATGATCCCTGCGCCTTTTCATCAGAGTGCTCCATGAGACTTGTCATCACAAAGTTCCATGGTCTTCACATCACAGTGATGCAGGACCTTGTCATCACAGTGCTCCACTCCCTTGTCATCACAATGCTCCATGACCCCTGTTATCACAATAATCCATGAACATTTTCAGCCCAATGCTCTACGAAATTCTCATCACAATGCTCCATAGCCCATATCACCACAATGCTCCATGACCACTGTCATCAAAACACTCCATGACACCTGACAACACAATGATCCGGGACACTTGTCATCACAATGCTACATTCCCTTGTCATCACAATGCTCCATGACCCCTGTCATCACAACAATCCATGAACATTTTCAGCCCAGTGCTCCATGACCCTTGTCATCACAATGATCCATGCTCTTGTCATCCCAATGCTCCATGACCCATGTATTCACAATGCTCAGTAACGCTTGTCATCACAGTGCTCCATGACACATGTCATCACAATGCTCCATGCCTTTGTCAGCAAAATGCTACATGACCTTGTCATTACAATACTCTATGCACTTGTCATCACAATACTCCATTTCCATTGTCATCACAATGCTCCATGAACTTTGGGATCACATTGCTTCATGCCCTTGTCATCACAATGTTCCATGCTCCTTGAAATCAAAATGATCCATGACCTCTGTCATCACAATGCTCCAAAACCTTGTGATCACAATGTTCCATAACACTTGTCATCCCAAAGCTCCATGATGCCTGTCATCACAATACTCCATGCCCTTTTCATCACAATGCTCCATGACCTTTGTCACCACAATTCTCAATACACTTGAAATCAAAATGCTCCCTGACACTTGTCATCAGAATGCTCCTTGAAACCTGTCACGAAAAGGCTCCATGCCGTTTTCATCACAATGCCCCATGCCGTTTTCAGCACAATAGTCCAGGCCATTTTCATCAAAATCCTCCACAAGCTTGTCATCAGAATGCTCCATGACCCTTCTCATCACAATTATCCATGCACTTGTCAGCACAATGCTCCCTGACCCTTGTCATCACAATGCTCCAAGCCATTGTCATCACAATGCTCCATTACCTTTGTCATCAGAATCCTCCATGACACTTGGCTTCACAATGCTCCATGCCATTGTCATCACAATGGGCCATTCCAAATGTCATTGCAATAATCCACGAAACATATTATACCATTGTCCCATGCCCTTGTCATCACAATGCTCCATGCCCTTGTTATCACAATGCTCCATGACCCCTGTCATCACAATGCTCCGTGACTCCCGTCATCACAATGCTTCATGACCTTTGTCATCACAATGTTCCATGACCCTGTCATCACAATACTACATCCCTTTATCATCACAATGTACCATGACCCCTGACATCACAATGCTCCATGACATTGTCATCTCAAAGCTCCATGACGCATGTCATCAGAAGGTTTCATGGCCTTTTCATCACAATGCTCCATGCCCTTGTAATCACAATGCTCCATGCCCCTTTTCTTCTCAATGCTCCATGAACC
Source organism: Mesoplodon mirus (assembly GCF_964341445.2). Lineage (NCBI taxonomy): Eukaryota > Metazoa > Chordata > Mammalia > Artiodactyla > Ziphiidae > Mesoplodon > Mesoplodon mirus. The sequence goes on along the minus strand of NW_028295778.1, from coordinate 2,580,956 downwards.
CTGTCATCACAATGCACCATGCCCATCATCATAATGCTTCAGTCTATTGTCATCACAATGAAATCAATATTCTCCATGACCTCTGTCATCATAATGCTCCAAACACTTGTGATCACAATGTTTCATAACACTTATCTTCACAACACCCCATGACGCTCATCATCACAATTATCCATGGTCTTCTCATCACAATGCTCCATGATCTTTGTCATCACAATGCTCAATATACTTGTCGTCTCAACGCTCCCTGACACTTGTCGTCAGTATGCTCCTTGAACCCTGTCATGACAAGGTTCCATGCCTTTTTCATAACAATGATCCATGCCCTTTTCATCACAATGCTCCAAGATCCCTGTAATCACAATGCTCCATGCACATCTCATCAAAATGCTCTCTCACCAGAGATATCACAATGTTCCATCACTAGTCATCACAATACTCCCTCACCCCTGTAATAACAATTATCCATGACCCTGTCATCACAATGCTACATCTCCTTATCATCACAATGTTCCATGACCCCTGACATCACAATGTTCCATAACCCCTGTCATCAAAATGCTCCATGACCCTTTTCTTCCCAAAGTTCCAGGACCACTGACATCACAATGTTTTATAACCCCTGCCATCAAAATATTCCTTTACACTTTTCATCAAATTGCTGCATGACCCGGCCATCAAAATGCTCCCTGCCTTTCTCATCACAATGCACCATGCCCTTGTCATCAAAATGCTCCATGACTTGTCATCACAATCTCCATGACCCTTGGCATCACAGTGCTCCATGTCATTGTCATCACAATGCTCCATGAACCCTCTTATCACATTGCTCCATGCCCTTGTCATCACAAAGCTCCCTGATACTTGTCATCACAATGCTCGATGCCTTTCTCATCACAATGCTCCATGCCTTTGTCATTACAGTCCTGCATGACCCATGTATCACAGTGCTCCGGGCCCTTGTCATCACAATGCTCCATGCCCACTCTCATCACAATAATCCATGAAATATTTCAGACCAATGTTCCATGCCCTTCTCATCAAAATGCTCCATTAACCCTGTCATAACAATGCACCATGACCCTTGCCATCAAAATGTTCCAAGGCCTAGTCATCACAAGGTTCCATGACACTTGTCCTCACAATGCTTAAGACCACTGAAATCACAATGCTCCGTGCCCTTTTCATCACAAAGCTCCATGACGCATGTCATCAGAAGGTTTCATGGCATTTTCATCACAATGCTCCATGCCCTTGTCATCACAATGCTCCACGACCCTTGTAATCACAATGCTCCATGCCCCTTTTCATCTCAATGCTCCATGAACCCTGTCATCACAATGCACCATGCCCATCATCATAATGCTTCAGGCTATTGTCATCACAATGAAATCAATATTCTCCATGACCTCTGTCATCATAATGCTCCAAACACTTGTGATCACAATGTTCCATAACACTTATCATCACAACACCCCATGACGCTCATCATCACAATTATCCATGGTCTTCTCATCACAATGCTCCATGATCTTTGTCATCACAATGCTCTATACACTTGTCGTCACAATGCTCCCTGACACTTGTCATCAGTATGCTCCTTGAACCCTGTCATGACAAGGCTGCATGCATTTTTCATAACAATGATCCATGCCCTTTTTATCACAATGCTCCAAGATGCCTGTAATCACAAGGCTCCATGCCGTTGTCATCACAAAACTCCATGACAAATGTCATCAGAATGCTCCATGGCCTTCTCATCACAATGCTCCATGCCCTACACATCACAATGCTCCATGGCCAATATTATCACAATGCTCCATGACCACTGTCATCACAACACTCCATGACACCTGACAACACAATGATCTGGGACTCTTGTCATCACAAAACTCCATTCCCTAGTCATCACAATGCTTCATGACACCTGTCATCACAACACTCCATGAACTTATTCAGCCCAGTGCTCCATGACCCTTGTCATCACAATGCTCCATGACCCGTGTATTCACAATGTTCCGTGACGCTTGTCATCACAGTGCTCCATGACACATGTCATCACAATGCTCCATGTCTTTGTCAGCAAAATGCTACATGACATTGTCATTACAATGCTCTATGCGCTTGTCATCACAATACTCTATTTCCATTGTCATCACAATCCTACATGAACCTTGGGATCACATTGCTTCATACTCCTGTCATCAAAATGCTCCATGCTCCTTGAAATAAAAATGATCCATGACGTCTGTCATCACAATGCTCCAAACCCTTGTGATCACAATGTTCCATAACACTAGTCATCACAATGCTCCATGATGCCTTTCATCACAATACTCCATGCCCTTTTCATCACAATATTCCATGACCTTTGTCATCACAATTCTCAATACACTTGTCATCACAAAGCTCCCTGACACTTGTCATCAGAATGTTCCTTGAACCCTGTCACGAAAAGGCTCCATGCCACTTTCATCACAATGCCCCATGCCATTTTCATTTCAATGCTCCATGCCATTGTCTTCAAAATACTACACAAGCTTGTCATCAGAATGCTCCATGACCTTTGTCATCACAGTTCTACATGCACTTGTCAGCACAATGTTCCCTGTCCCTTGTCATCACAATGCTCCAAGTCATTGTCATCACAATGCTCCATTACCTTTGTCATCAGAATCTTCCATGACACTTGGCATCACAATGCTCCATGCCATTGTCATCACATTGGGCCATTACATATGTCATCACAATGCTCCCTGATACCTGTCTTCACAATACTGCATGACCTGGTCATCACAATGCTCCATGCCCTTGTCATCACAATGCGAAATTCCAACTCTCATCACAATAATCCATGAAACTTATTAGACCAATGTTCCATGCCCTTGTCATCACAATGCTCCATTCCCTTGTCATCACAAAACTCCATGACGCATGTCATCAGAATGCTCTATAGCCTTCTCATCACATTGCTCCATGCCCTAGTCATCACATTGCTCCAAGTACCCTGTAATCACAATGCTCCATGCCCCTTTAAATCACAATGCTCCATGAGATTTGTCATCAAAAGTCTCCATGGTCTTTTCATCACAATGCTCCAGGACCTTGTCATCACCATGCTCAATTCCCTTGTCATCATACTGCTCCATGACCACTGTCATCACAACACTCCATGACACCTGAGAACACAATGATCCTTGACACTTGTCATCACAATTCTCCATTCCCTAGTCATCACAATGCTGCATGACCCGTGCCATCACAACACTCCATGAACATTTTCAGCACAGGGCTCCATGACCCTTGTCATCAAAATATTCCATGCCCTTGTCATCCCAATGGTCCATGACCCCAATATTCACAAAGCTCCGTGACGCTTGTCATCACAGTGCTCCATGACACATGTCATCACAATGCTCCATGCCATTGTCAGCAAAATGCTACATGACCTTGTCATTACAATGCTCTATGCGCTTGTCATCACAATACTCCATTTCCATTGTCATCACAATCCTCCATGAACATTGGGATCACATTGCTTCATGCCCTTGTCATTACAATGCTCCATGCTCCTTGAAATCAAAATGATCCATGACCTCTCTCAACACAATGCTCCAAAACCTTGTGATCACAGTGTTCCATAACACTTGTCATCAAAATGCTCCATGATGCGTGTCATCAAAATACACCATGCCCTTTTCATCACTATGCTCCATGCCATTGTCATCAAAATACTCCACAAGCTTATCATCAGAATGCTCCATGACCCTTGTCATCACAGTTCCCATGCACTTTTCAGCACAATGCTCCCTGTCCCTTGTCATCACAATGCTCCAAGCCATTGTCATCACAATGCTCCATTACCTTTGTCATCAGAATCCTCCATGACACTAGGCCTCACAATGCTCCATGCCATTGTCATCGCAATGGGCCATTACATATGTCATCACAATGCTCCCTGACAACTCTCTTCACAATATTGCATGACCTGGTCATCACAATGCTCCATGCCCTTGTCATCACAATGCACCATTCCAACAGTCATCGCAATAATCCATGAAACATATTAGACCAATGATCCATGCCCTTGCCATCACAATGCTCCATTACCACTTTCATAACAATGCTCCATGACCCCTGCCATCACGATGTTCCATGGCCTTGTCATCACAAAGCTCCATGACCCTTCTCATCACAATGCTCCAAGAACCCTGTAATCACAATGCTCCATGCCACTTTTCATCTCAATGATCCATGAATCCTGTCATCACAATGCACCATGCCCATCATCATAATGCTTCATGCTATTGTCATCACAATGAAATCAAAATGCTCCATGACCTCTGTCACAACAATGCTCCAAACCCTTGTGATCACAGTATTCCATAACACTTGTCATCACAATGCCCCATGACGCTCGTCATCAGAATTATCAATGGTCTTCTCATCACAGTGCTCCATGACCTTTGTCATCACAGTGCTCAATACACTTGTCATCAAAATGCTCCCTGACACTTGTTGTCTGTATGCTCCTTGAATCCTGTCATGACAAGGCTCCATGCCTTTTTCATCACAATGATCGATGTCCTTTTCTTCACAATGCTCCAAGAACCATGTAATCTCAATGCTCTATGCTCTTGTCATCAGAAATCTCAATGATATATGCCATCAGAATGCTCCTTGGTCTTCTCCTCACAATGCTCCATGCCCTTGTCATCACAATGTTCCAAGACACCTGTAATCACAATGCTCCATGCCCTTGTCATCAAAAAACTCCAGGACGCATGTCATCAGAATGCTCCATGGCATCTCATCACAATGCTCCATGCCCTAGTTATCACAGTGCTCCAAGACCCCTGTAATCATAATGTTCCATCCCCCTTTTCATCAGAATTCTCCATGAGACTTGTATTCACAACTCTCCATGGTCTTCTCATCACAATGATCCAGGACCTTGTCATCACCATGCTCCATTCCCTTGTCATCAATATGCTCCATGACCCCTGTCATCACAATAATCCATGAACAATTTCAGACCAATGCTCCACGACCTACTCATCAGAATGCTCCATGTCCAATATCATCACAATGCTCCATGACCACTGTCATCACAACACTCCATGAACATTTTCAGCCCAGTGCTCCATGACCCTTGTCATCACAATGATCCATGCCCTTGTCATCCCAATGCTCCATGACCCCTGTATTCACAATGCTCCGTGACGCTTGTCATCACAGTGCTCCATGACACATGTCATCACAATGCTCCATGCCTTTGTCAGCAAAATGCTACATGACCGTATCATTACAATGCTCTATGTGCTTGTCATCACAATACTCCATTACGATTGTCATCACAATCCTCCATGAACCTTGGGATCACATTGCTTCATGCCCTTGTAATCACAATGTTCCATGCTCCTTGAAATCAAAATGATCCATGACCTCTGTCATCACAATGCTCCAAACACTTGTGATCAAAATGTTCCATAACACTTGTCATCACAACGCTCCATGATGACTGTCATCACAATACTCCATGCACTTTTCATCACAATGCTCCGTGACCTATGTCATCACAATTCTCAATACACTTGTCATCACAATGCTCCCTGACATTGTCATCAGAATGCTCCTTGAACCCTGTCACGAAAAGGCTCCATGCCTTGTTCATCACAATGCCCCATGCCGTTTTCATCACAATGCTCCACGCCACTGTCATCAAAATACTCCACAAGCTTGTCATGAGAATGCTCCATGACTCTTGTCATCACAATTCTCCATGCAATTGTCAGCACAATGCTCCCTGACCCTTGTCATCTCAATGCTCCAAGCCATTGTCATCAAAATGCACCATTACCTTTGTCATCAGAATCCTCCATGACACTTGGCATCACAATGATACATGCCATTGTCATCACAATGGGCCATTACATATGTCAACACAATGCTCCCTGACACCAGTCTTCACAATACTGCATGACCTGGTCATCACAATGCTCCATGCCCTTGTCACCACAATGCACCATTCCAACAGTCATCGCAATAATCCAAGAAACTTATTAGACCAATGCTCCATGCCCTTGTCATCACAATGCTCCATGACCCATGCCATCACAATGCTCCATGAACTTTTCATCACAATGCTCTTTGATCCTTGTCATCACAATTCTCTATGCCTTTCTCAGCACAATGCTCCATGACCCTTGTCATCACAATGCTCCATGTGCTTGTCAGCACGATGCTCCCTGACACATGTCATCAAAATGCACATTGCGCTTGTCATCACAGTGCTTCCCAATCTTGTCATCACAATGCTCCATAAACTTTGTCATCACAATGCTCCATGCACTACTCATCAAAATGCTCTCTCACCACAGATATCACAATGTTACATCACTATTCGTCACAATACTCCCTCATCCCTGTTATCACAGTGTTCCATGACTCCTGTCATCAAAATGCTACATGCACTTATCATCACAATGTTCAATGACCCCTGATATCACAATGCTCGATAACCCCTGTCATCAAAATGCTCCATGACGCTTTTCATCAAAATGCTCCATGACCCCTAACATCACAATGTTCCATAACCCCTGTCATCAAAATGTTCCATGACACTTTTCATCAGATTGCTCCATGACCGTCATCACAATGCTCCTTGCCCTTCTCATCACAATGCACAACGCCCTTGTCATCAAAATGCTCCATGACCTTTGTCATCAGAAAGATCCATGACCCTTGGCATCACAATGCTCCATGTCATTGTCATCACAGTGCTCCATGAACGCTCTCATCAAATTGCTCCATGCCCTTGTCATCACAAAGCTCCATGACACATGTCATCAGAATGCTCCATGGCCTTCTCATCACAATGCTCTATGCGCTTGCCATCACAATGCTCCATTACCCCTGTCATAACAATCCTCCATGACACCTGCCATCACGATGTTCCGTGGCCTTGTCATCACAAGGCTCCATGACCCTTCTCATCACCATGCTCCAAGACCCCTGTAATCACAATGCTCCATGCCCCTTTTCATCTCAATGATCCATGAACCCTGTCATCACAATGCACCATGCCCATCATCATAATGCTTCATGCTATTGTCATCACAATGAAATCAAAATGCTCCATGACCTCAGTCATAACAATGCTCCAAACCCTTGTGATCACAATATTCCATAACACTTTTCATCACAGTGTCCCATGACACTCGTCATCACAATTATCCAAGGTCTTCTCATCACAGTGCTCCATGACCATTGCCATCACAATGCTCAATACACTTGTCATCAAAATGCTCCCTGACACTTGTTGTCTGTATGCTCCTTGAACCCTGTCATGACAAGGCTCCATGCCTTTTTCATCACAATGATCCATGCCCTTTTCTTCACAATGCTCCAAGACCCCTTTAAACACAATGCTCCATGCCCTTGTCATCACAAAGCTCAATGACACATGTCTTCAGAATGCTCCTTGGCTTTCTACTCACAATACTCCATGCCCATGTCATCACAATGTTCCAAGACCCCTGTAATCACAGTGGTCCATGCCCCTTTTCATCAGTATGCTCCATGAGATTTGTCATCACAAGTCTCTGTGGATTTCTCATCACAATGCTCCAGGAACTTGTCATCACAATGCTTCTCGACCTTGTTCTGAACATTCTCAATGGCCCTTGCCATCATAATGCTCCAAGCCCTAGTCATCACAATGCTCCATTATATATGTCATCAAAATCCTCCATTACATTTGGCATCACAATGCTCCCTGCCATTGTCATTGCAATGGACCATGACATATGTCATCACAATGCTCCCTGACACCTGTGTTTACAATACTCCATGACCTTCTCATCACAATGATCCATGGCCTTGACATCCCAATGCTCCATGACCCCTGTACTCACAATGCTCCATGACGCTTGTCATCACAGTGCTCAATGACACCTGTCATCACAGTGCTCCATGGCTTTGTCAGCAAAATGCTACATGACCTTGTCATTACAATGGTCTATGCGCTTGTCATCACAATACTCCATTTCCATTGTCATCACCATCCTCCATGAACCTTGAGAGCACATTGCTTCATGCCCTTGTCATCACAATGCTCCATGCTCCTTGAAATCAAAATGATCCATGACCTCTGTCATCGCAATGCTCCAAACCCTTGTGATCCCAATGTTCCATAACACTTGTCATCACAATGCTCCATGATGCCTGTCATCACAAAATTCCATGCCCTTTTCATCACAGTGCTCCATGACATTTGTCATCACAATGCTCAGTACACTTGTCATCACAATGCTCCCTGACACTTGTCATCAGAATGCTCTTTGAACCCTGTCACGAAAAGGCTCCATGCCTTTTTCATCACCATGCACCATTCCGTTTTCATCACAATGCTCCGTGACCATTGTCATCAAAATGCTCCATGACTTTGTCTGAAAAATGTTCCATGACCCTTGTCATCACAATGTGCCATTCGCTTTTCATCACAACGGTCCAGATAAATGTCATTGCAATATTCCATAAACCTTGTAATCACAATGCTCCGTACTCTTCTCATCAAAATGCTCTCTCACCAGAGATATCACAGTGTTCCTTCACTAGTTGTCACAATAATCCCTCACCACTGTAATCACAATGTCCCATGACCCCTGTCATCACAATGCTACATCCCTTTATCATCACAAAGTTCCATGACCCCTGACATCACAATATTCTATAACCCCTGTCATCAAAATGTTCCAATATACTTTCCATCATATTGCTGCATGACCCTGTCATCAAAATACTCCCTGCCCTTCTCATCACAATGCACCATGCAATTGTCTTCAAAATGCTCCATGACCTTTGTCATCGAAAAGCGCCATGACCCTTGGCATCACAATGCTCCATGTCATTGTCATCACAATGCTCCATGAACCCTCTCATCACATTGCTCCATGCCCTTGTCATCACAAAGCTCCATATCACTTGTCATCACAATGCTCGATGCATTTCTCATCACAATGCCCCATGACCTTGTCATTACAATCCTCCATGACACTTGTCATCACAATGCTCCATGCGCTTGTCAGCATGATGCTCTATGCCCACTCTCATCACAATAATCCATGAAATATTTCAGACCAATGCTCCATGCCCTTCTCATCACAATGCTCCTTTACCTCTTTCATAACAATGCTCCATGACAACTGCCATCAAAATGTTCCACGGCCTTGTCATCACAAGGCTCCATGACACTTGTCATCACAATGCTCCACGACACCTCTAATTAAAATGCTCCATGCCCTTGTCATCAAAAAGCTACATGACGCATGTCATCAGAATGTTCCATGGCCCTGTCATCACAAGGCTCCATTCACTTTTCATCACTATGCTCCATGCCATTGTCATCAAAATACTCCACAAGCTTATCATCAGAATGCTCCATGACCCTTGTCATCACAGTTCCCATGCACTTTTCAGCACAATGCTCCCTGTCCCTTGTCATCACAATGCTCCAAGCCATTGTCATCACAATGCTCCATTACCTTTGTCATCAGAATCCTCCATGACACTAGGCCTCACAATGCTCCATGCCATTGTCATCGCAATGGGCCATTACATATGTCATCACAATGCTCCCTGACAACTCTCTTCACAATATTGCATGACCTGGTCATCACAATGCTCCATGCCCTTGTCATCACAATGCACCATTCCAACAGTCATCGCAATAATCCATGAAACATATTAGACCAATGATCCATGCCCTTGCCATCACAATGCTCCATTACCACTTTCATAACAATGCTCCATGACCCCTGCCATCACGATGTTCCATGGCCTTGTCATCACAAAGCTCCATGACCCTTCTCATCACAATGCTCCAAGAACCCTGTAATCACAATGCTCCATGCCACTTTTCATCTCAATGATCCATGAATCCTGTCATCACAATGCACCATGCCCATCATCATAATGCTTCATGCTATTGTCATCACAATGAAATCAAAATGCTCCATGACCTCTGTCACAACAATGCTCCAAACCCTTGTGATCACAGTATTCCATAACACTTGTCATCACAATGCCCCATGACGCTCGTCATCAGAATTATCAATGGTCTTCTCATCACAGTGCTCCATGACCTTTGTCATCACAGTGCTCAATACACTTGTCATCAAAATGCTCCCTGACACTTGTTGTCTGTATGCTCCTTGAATCCTGTCATGACAAGGCTCCATGCCTTTTTCATCACAATGATCGATGTCCTTTTCTTCACAATGCTCCAAGAACCATGTAATCTCAATGCTCTATGCTCTTGTCATCAGAAATCTCAATGATATATGCCATCAGAATGCTCCTTGGTCTTCTCCTCACAATGCTCCATGCCCTTGTCATCACAATGTTCCAAGACACCTGTAATCACAATGCTCCATGCCCTTGTCATCAAAAAACTCCAGGACGCATGTCATCAGAATGCTCCATGGCATCTCATCACAATGCTCCATGCCCTAGTTATCACAGTGCTCCAAGACCCCTGTAATCACAATGTTCCATCCCCCTTTTCATCAGAATTCTCCATGAGACTTGTATTCACAACTCTCCATGGTCTTCTCATCACAATGATCCAGGACCTTGTCATCACCATGCTCCATTCCCTTGTCATCAATATGCTCCATGACCCCTGTCATCACAATAATCCATGAACAATTTCAGACCAATGCTCCACGACCTACTCATCAGAATGCTCCATGTCCAATATCATCACAATGCTCCATGACCACTGTCATCACAACACTCCATGAACATTTTCAGCCCAGTGCTCCATGACCCTTGTCATCACAATGATCCATGCCCTTGTCATCCCAATGCTCCATGACCCCTGTATTCACAATGCTCCGTGACGCTTGTCATCACAGTGCTCCATGACACATGTCATCACAATGCTCCATGCCTTTGTCAGCAAAATGCTACATGACCGTATCATTACAATGCTCTATGTGCTTGTCATCACAATACTCCATTACGATTGTCATCACAATCCTCCATGAACCTTGGGATCACATTGCTTCATGCCCTTGTAATCACAATGTTCCATGCTCCTTGAAATCAAAATGATCCATGACCTCTGTCATCACAATGCTCCAAACACTTGTGATCAAAATGTTCCATAACACTTGTCATCACAACGCTCCATGATGACTGTCATCACAATACTCCATGCACTTTTCATCACAATGCTCCGTGACCTATGTCATCACAATTCTCAATACACTTGTCATCACAATGCTCCCTGACATTGTCATCAGAATGCTCCTTGAACCCTGTCACGAAAAGGCTCCATGCCTTGTTCATCACAATGCCCCATGCCGTTTTCATCACAATGCTCCACGCCACTGTCATCAAAATACTCCACAAGCTTGTCATGAGAATGCTCCATGACTCTTGTCATCACAATTCTCCATGCAATTGTCAGCACAATGCTCCCTGACCCTTGTCATCTCAATGCTCCAAGCCATTGTCATCAAAATGCACCATTACCTTTGTCATCAGAATCCTCCATGACACTTGGCATCACAATGATACATGCCATTGTCATCACAATGGGCCATTACATATGTCAACACAATGCTCCCTGACACCAGTCTTCACAATACTGCATGACCTGGTCATCACAATGCTCCATGCCCTTGTCACCACATTGCACCATTCCAACAGTCATCGCAATAATCCAAGAAACTTATTAGACCAATGCTCCATGCCCTTGTCATCACAATGCTCCATGACCCATGCCATCACAATGCTCCATGAACTTTTCATCACAATGCTCTTTGATCCTTGTCATCACAATTCTCTATGCCTTTCTCAGCACAATGCTCCATGACCCTTGTCATCACAATGCTCCATGTGCTTGTCAGCACGATGCTCCCTGACACATGTCATCAAAATGCACATTGCGCTTGTCATCACAGTGCTTCCCAATCTTGTCATCACAATGCTCCATAAACTTTGTCATCACAATGCTCCATGCACTACTCATCAAAATGCTCTCTCACCACAGATATCACAATGTTACATCACTATTCGTCACAATACTCCCTCATCCCTGTTATCACAGTGTTCCATGACTCCTGTCATCAAAATGCTACATGCACTTATCATCACAATGTTCAATGACCCCTGATATCACAATGCTCGATAACCCCTGTCATCAAAATGCTCCATGACGCTTTTCATCAAAATGCTCCATGACCCCTGACATCACAATGTTCCATAACCCCTGTCATCAAAATGTTCCATGACACTTTTCATCAGATTGCTCCATGACCGTCATCACAATGCTCCTTGCCCTTCTCATCACAATGCTCCAAGACTTTGTCACCACAATTCTCAATACACTTGTCATCACAATGCCCCATGCCTTTTTCATCACAATGCTCCATGCCATTGTCATCAAAATACTCCACAAGCTTGTCATCAGAATACTCCATGACCATTTTCATAACAATTCTCCATGCACCTGTCAGCACAATGCTCCATGACCCTTGTCATCACGATGCTCCATGCCATTGTCATCACAATGCTCCATTACCTTTGTCATCAGAATCCTCCATGACACATGGCATCACAATGCTCCATGCCATTGTCATCACTATCGTCCATTACATATGTCATCACAATGCTCCCTGACACCTGTCTTCACAGTACTGCATGACCTGGTCATCACAATGCTCCATGCCCTTGTCATCACAATGCGCCATTCCAACTGTCATCACAATAATCCATGAAATTTATTAGACCAATGCTCCATTCCCTTGTCATCACAAGGCTCCATGCCCTTGTTATCACAGTGGTCCATGACCCCTGTCATGAAAATGCTCCATGCCTCCATTCATCACAATGCTTCATGACCTTTGTCATCACAGTTGTCCATGCCCTAGTCATCAACAGTCTCTGTGACATATTTAACCACAATGCTCCATGAACTTTTCATCACAATTCTCTTTGACCCTTGTCATCACAATGCTCTATGCCTTTCTCAGCACAGTGCTCCATGACCCTCGTCATCACCATGCTCCATGCGCTTGTCAGCACAATGTTCCATGACCCATGTCATCACAATGCACCCTGCACTTTTCATCACTGTGCTCCACAATCTTGTCACCACAATGCTCCATAAAACTTGTCATCACAATGCTCCATGCACTTCTCATCAAAATGCTCTCTCAACACTGATATCACAATGTTACATCACTATTCATCACAATACTCCCTCGCCCCTGTCATCACAATGTTCCATTACTTCTGTCTTTGCAATGCTACATGCACTTATCATCACAAAGTTCGATGACCCCTGACATCACAATGTTCCATAACCCCTGTCATCAAAATGCTCCATAACACTTTTCCTCAAAATGCTCAATGACCCCTGACATCACAATGTACCATAACACCTGTCATCAAAATATTCCATGACCCTTTTCATCAAATTGCTCTATAACCCTGTCATCACAATGCTCCCTGCCCTTCTCATCACAATGTACCACGCCCTTGTCATCAAAATGCTCCATGACCTTTGTCATCACAAGGCTCCATGACCCTTGGCATCTCAATGCTCCATGCCATTGTCATCACAAGGCTCCATGAACCCTCTAATCACAATGCTCCATGCCCCTTTGCATCTCAATGCTCCATGAACCCTGTCATCAAAATGCACCATGCCCATCATCATAATGCTTCAGGCTATTGTCATCACAATGAAATCAAAATATTCGATGATCTATCTCATCACAATGCTCCAAATCCTTGTGATCACAATGTTCCATAACACTTATCATCACAACGTCCCTTGACGCTCATCATCACAATTATCCATGGACTTCTCATCACAGTGCTCCATGACCTTTGTCATCACAGTGCTCTATACACTTGTCATCACAATGCTCCCTGACACTTGTCATCAGTATGCTCCTGGAACACTGTCATGACAAGGCTTCATACCATTTTCATAACAATGATCCATGCCAATTTCATCACAATGCTCCAAGACACCAGTAATCACAATGCTCCATGCCCTTGTCATCACAATGCTCCAAGACCCCTGTAATCACAATACTCCATGCCCCTTTTCATCAGAATGCTCCATGAGACTTGTTATTACAAGGCTCCATGGTCTTCTCATCACAATTCTCCAGGAACTTTTCATCACAGTGCTCCATTCCCTTGTCATCACTATGCTCCATGACCCCTGTCCTCACAATACTTCCTGAACATTTTCAGTCCAATTCTCCAGGAACTTCTCATCACAATGCTTCATGATCCCTATCATCACAATGCTCCATGACCACTGTCATCACAACGCTCCATGACCCCTGACAACACAGTGATCCGGGACTCTTGTCATCACAATGATCCATTCCCTAGTCAGCAAAATGCTCCATGAACAATTTCAGCCCAATGCTCCATGACACTTGTTATCACAATGATCCATGGCCTTGCCATCCCAATGCTCCATGACCCCTATAATCACAATGATCCGTGATGCTTCTCATCACAGTGCTCTATGACCCTTATCATCACAATGCTCCATGCCTGTGTCAGCAAAATGCTACATGACCTTTTCATCAAAATGCTCCATTTGCTTGTCATCACAATCCTCCCTTACCATTTTCATCAAAATCCTCCATGAACCTTGGGATCACATTGCTTCATGCCCTTGTCATCCCAATGCTCCATGCTCCTTGAAAACAAAATGATCCATGACTTCCACCATCACAATGCTCCAAACCCTTGTGATCACAATGTTCCATAACACTTGTCATCACAACGCTCCATGATGCCTGTCATCACAATACTCCATGCCCTTTTCGTCAAAATGCTCCATGATCTGTTTCATCACCATTCTCAATACACTTGTCATCACAATGTTCCCTGACACTTGTCGTCAGAATGCTCCTTGAAACCTGTCATGAAATGGCCTCATGCCTTTTTCATGACAATGCTCCCTGCCCTTTTCATCACAATGCTCCATGCCATTGTCGTCACAATACTCCACAAGCTTGTCATTAGAATGCTCCATGACACTTGTCATCACAATGCTCCATGGCCACTGTCATCACAATGCTCCATACCCCTTGTCATTACTGTGCTCCACGACGCTCGTCATCACAATTATCCATGGTCTTACAATCACAAAGCTCTACGCCCTTGTCATCAAAATGCTCCATGACACTTGTCATCACAATTATCCATGGCCACTGTCATCACAATGCTCCATACCCCTTGTCATTACTGTGCTCCATGACGCTCTTCATCACAATTATCCATGGTCTTCTCATCACAATGCTCTACGCCCTTGTCATCAAAATGCTCCATGACCCTTGTCATCACAATGCTCCATGGCCACTGTCATCACAATGCTGCATTCCCCTTGTCATTACAGTGCTCCATGACGCTCGTCATCACAATTATCCATGGTCTTCTCATCACAATGCTCCACGGTCTTTCCATCACAGTGCTCCATGCCCTGGTCATCACAGTGCTCCATATCCCTTGTCATCACAATTCTCCTCGTTCTTGGCATCACTATGCTCCATGACACTTCTCATCACCGTGTTACATGATTTGACATCACAATTCTCTATGCACTTGTCATCGCAATGCTCCATGACCCCTGTCATAGGAAGCTCCATGTGCTTCTCATCACAATGCTTCATGAACTTGTCATCAAAATTCTCAATGGCCCTTGTCATCACAATGCTCCATGCCCTTGTCATCACAATGCTCCATGTCCCTTGTCATCACAATGCTCCAAGCCGTTGTCATCAAAATGCTCCATTACATTTGTCATCACAATCCTCCATGACACTTGGCATCACAATGTTCCATTCCATTGTCATCGCAATGGACCACGACATATGTCATCACAATGCTCCCTGAGACCTGTCTTCAAAATACTCCATGACCTTCTCATCACAATGCTCCATGCCTTTGTCATCACATTGCACCATGCCCACTCTCATCTCAATAATCCATGAAACATGTCAGGCCAATGCTCCATGCCCCTGTCATCACAATGCTCATTGCCTTTTCATCACAATGCTCTATGACCCCTGTCATCACAATGCTCCGTGACTCCAGTCATCCCAATGCTTCATGACCTTTGTCATCACAATGGTCCATGCCCTCGTCATCACAAGGCTCTGTGACCTTTGTCACCAAAATGCTCCATGAAATTTTCATCACAATGCTCGGTGACCCTTGTCATCACATTGCGCCATGTCTTTGTCAGCACAGTGCTCCATGACCCAAGTCATCACAGTGCGCCATGTGCTTGTCATCACAAAGATCCACAATCTTGTCATCACAATGCTCCATAAAACTTCTCATCACAATGCTCCATGCACTTCTTATCAAAATGCTCTCTCACGAATGATATCAAAATGTTCCCTCACTAGTCATCACAATACACCCACTCCCCTGTCATCACAATGGTCCACAACACCGTCATGAAAATGTTCCATGACTCCTGACATCACAATGTTCCATAACCCCTGTCATCAAAATGTTCCATGACACTTTTCATCAAATTGCTCCATGACCCTGTCATCACAATGCTCCCTGCCCTTCACAAGAGAATTCACCACCCCCTTGTCATCAAAATGCTCCATGACCTTTGTCATCACAAAACTCCATGACGCTTGGCATCACAATGCTCCATGCCATTGTCATCCCAATGCTCCAAACACCTCTCATCACATCGTTCCAAGCCCTTGTCATCACAGGATCCATGATGCTTTTCATCACAATGCTCGATGCAATTCTTCTCACAATGCTCCATGCGCTTGTCATTACAATCCTCCATGAACCATGTATCACAGTGTTCCGTGCCATTGTTATCTCAATGTTCCTTGCCCCCTCTCATCACAATAATCCATGAAACATCTCAGACCAATGTTCCATGCCCTTTTCATCACAATGATCCAAGACTCCTCTAATCATAATTCTCCATGCCCCTTTTCATCTCAATGCACCATGAACGCTGTCACCACAATGCACCAATGCACATCATCATAATGCTTCATGCTATTGTCATCACAATGAAATCTAAATGCTCTATGACCTCTGTCATCACAATTCTCCAAATCCTTGTGATCACAATATTCCATAACACTTATCATCACAGCTCCCCATAACGCTCGTCATCATAATTATCCATGGTCTTCTAATCACAATGATCCATGACATTTGTCATCACAATGCTCAATACCCTTGTCATCACAATGGTCCCTGACACTTGTCATCAGTATGCTCCTTGAACCCTGTCATGACAAGGCTCCATGCCTTTTTCATCACAATGTTACATGCCCTTTTCCTCACAGTGCTCCAAGACCCCTGTAATCACAATGCTCCATGCCCTTGTCATCACAAAGCTCCATGATGCATGTCATCAGAACGCTCCATGACATTCTCATCCCAATATTCAATGCCCTTGTCATCACAATGCTCCAAGACCCCTGTAATCACAATGATCCATGACCCTTTTCATCAGAATGCTCCATGAGACTTGTCATCACATGGCTCAATGGTCTTCTCATCACAGTGCTCCAGTACCTTGTCATCACAATGCTCCTTGACCCCTGTCATCACAATACTCCATGAACATTTTCAGCCCAATGCTCCATGACGTTCTCATCACAATGCTCCATGACCTCTGTCATCACAATACTCCATGACCACTGTCATCACAATGCTCCATGAACCCTGACAACACAATGACCCGGGACTCTTGTCATCAAAATGCTCCATGCCCTTGTCATCCCAATGCTCCATGAACCCTTTAATCACAATGATCCATGACACTTGTCATCACAGTGCTCCATGAACCTTGTCATCACAATGCCTTTGTCAGCAAAATGATACATAATCTTGTCATCACAATGCTCCATGTGCTTGTCATCACAATCCTCCATGACCCTTGGGATCATATTGCTTTATGCCCTTGTCATCTCTATCTTGCCTTTCTGGTTTTTACAGATTTTCGGATGCCCTTTTTGACCGGTGGGAAGCGACAATTCTTTGTAGTGTGGATTTGCATTGTGCGCTTGCTTGATTGGCCAAAAAGGGCCTCTGCCTTTTCTCCTGAATATATTCAGGAGAAAATCATACGCTGTTTTTGGCCAAGTGCATCATTCTCGAAGTTGTGATGCCTTTCCTGTGCTTTAAAGGTGATTCCAATTTACCTCTTGAAATATGTTTTGTGCAATTCTGCCTCATTTTCAAGTCCGCTTTGTTGCCTTCCCTCAACAGATTTTTGGAAGAGAGTAGTCCTTTGTAACTCTGCAGGTTTTTGATTTGCTTTGCCCCTGAGCTCCAATTTTCAAATCCCATTATTGGGAGCTGACCACAAATCCACAATTTTGCTTCAGGACCTATACTGGTTCCAGGGGTGGCTATACTGGTTCCCTGTGGGTGGCTGAGGCTTTGGTTAATTCTTCTTCCTGACGGGAATTTAGAGTGACATGTGTCCGTCCAAAGGCCTACATCTACTCTCTGATTGGTTCTCCCTCTTCCCTTTCATCCTCTTCACAATTAGCAAACTGTGCGAACCAGGAGGTTATAGGGGATGACTCTCCTAAGTTGGGAGATTGATAGTAAAGTTGTTGGAATGCCAAACTGTAGCACAAGGAGAGGAAAAAGTAGGAGACTTTCAGAAACCTTTCGCCATCACAGGGTGTCCATTCTCTAGGTTTCCCATACATGTTATAACTGTAGTGATATTCCCTTCTACCTGGAAATTTGGGACCCATGGAATGGTGGCATGCATTACTACTTTAAATGGTCTGCATTTTCTCTCCCAATCTCACCAGTCCTCTCAGTCCCAAGTGTCCAGCCTTATGTCTCATCCAGCTGTCTTTGCAGATAGGGTCATTCTAGGTTTCATCAGAAACCCTGAAGGAATTGTGTAAGAATTTTGCTGTTTTTTTTGTTTTGTTTTTGAAATTCATTTTTATAATGGGGTTGAGCTGATTTTCCCTGACGTGTTTATGCTGGTCTAGACACACTTGATTCCCTTACAGAGGCATATCAATACACATGTTTTAAGATTCTTACTAATCAGATATATTCCTCTGTGGGGAATAGGGGTTTTGAGTCCCGTTCACTGAGGAAGGTGTAGGTCTTGTCTATTCTGTATTTGGTTTATGGAATGGTACCTGTGCTAATATCAAATTCTGGTTTTATGCATCACCCCACCTCTCCTTTCCCCTTAAGGAGGCATAAGAGTGTTTTCTAAATGTGAGACGCTGCTCTCTTTCCTAATTCAGTTCATGTGTTGTGATGTTGGCATTCCCTCTGTAAGTGATATCTTATGATAAGATTCTTTTTCTGTGTGACTAATTTCCCTTAGAATCATCATACCTAAATCCTCTCATTATGCTGCTACTGGCCTTATGACATTGATTTCACGTCTGAGTGATATTCCGTTGTACAAAATTACCACAAGTTCTTTATGCATTTCTCTTTTTCCTGGGATACTTTAGGTGTACCGAAGTTGAGGTTCTTGTATGCAGAGCAGCCCTAAACTTTGGGGTGCCTGTGTCTTGTTGATATTTAGTCTTCCCAAGTTATACGTCCATGAGTTGAAGTCCCCTTTGCTCGGGGGCTTTGTATTTTTGATGTTTTAGGAAACAGCATACACTTCTTCAGAGTAGCTCTTGGATATTTATACCCCACCCATCAGCGTGACTAGTCTCCCTGTTTTCCATGGCCTCTCCTGCATTTTTGATTTGTACACATTTTTTGGATGGACTTTCTGAGCAGTGGAAATTGAGACTTCTTTATTGTGCGGATTTGCATTTCCCCCTTGCTTGGTTGGCCAAAAACTCTGTATGTGTTTTTTTCCTGAGGATATTCACAAAAAAAACGCATACACCCTTTTGCCCAACTGCATCATTTTAGAAATTCTGCTGCTTTTCATATGCTTTAAATGTGAGTACAATCTACCTTTTGAAAAATGTTTCCTGCAATTCTGCCTCTCATTCAGAACCTCTTCGTTGCCTTACCTGAATATATTTTTGGACGTTGGCTATCATTTATATCTTTGCAGGTCTTTGAATTTTCTGCTCCTGAGCTCCATTTTGCAACTCGCTTTTTTTGTGAGCTGACCGCCAAACCATTGGATTGATTCCGGCCCTATTCTGGTTCTGGGGAGGCAGGCTGAGCCTTTGGTTAATTCTTCTTCCTAATGGGAAATTAGAGTGACATGTGCCTGTCAAAACTCCTACAGTTAATCTCTCATTGGTTCCTCCTCTTCCCATTTATCCTCTGCAAAATTTGCAAACTGTGTGAAACAGGAGGTTAAAGGTGCTGATTCTCCAAGTGGGGAGATTGTTAGTAATGTGGCTGGAATGGCGAACCCCAGCACCAGGAGATCAAAAATGAGGTGCATTTTAGACACCTCTCCTGAGCACACGGTGTACATTCATCTCGGTTTCCCAGGCATGTTTTTGCTGTCAGAAGATTCCCTTGAAACTGCAGATTTCGGACCCATGGAATGGGTACCAGGCAGTATTACTTTAAAAGGTCTACATTTCCTCACCCAGCCTCTCTAACATCTCTTAGCGTGCATAGCTTCCAGCCTTATATATCATCCTGCTGTGGGTCTACATGTGTTCAATCCATGTTACATCGTAGCCCTTCAACAAAAGTTGTAAGAATTTTTGTCTGTCTCACTGTTTTTATAAATATTTTTAAATTTATTTTTATATTGGTTACAGCTGATTTTCAAAGCTCTGTTTTTTGCTGCTGTACATCCACTTGATTCATGTACTGTGAGACAACAATAAATTCTTTCTCAGATGCTTACGAGTCATATGTATTATTTGCCAGTGACTTGAGTGGACTGAGTGCCGTTCTTTGAGGTACCGTGTAGGCCTTGCCAGTTATTCAATTTGGTACTTGGAATGGTATCTTTGCTAATTTCAACCTCCTGGATAATACCTCACCATTCCCCACCTTTCCCATTTAGCAGCCTTATGTCTATTTTCTACATATTTGACTATGTTTCTGTTTTGTAGTTTATTTCATGTGTAGCCATTTTTGATTCCACCTTTAAGTGACATCTTATGATATGTGTCTTTTTCTTTCTGACATGTGTCACTTAGAATGATCGTATGTAACTCCTCCAGAGTTGTTCAAACTGGCCTTATTTCATTGATTCCTGGATGAGTAATATTCCACTCTACATAAGTACCCCATCTCTTTTATCCATTTTATCCTTCCAGGGACATTTAGGTTATATCCAAGTGGAGGCCCTTTTTAACAGAGAGGTGGTAAACGTTTGGGTGCCTGTTTTCTGTCATTTTTTGTTTTTCCCAAGGTATACGCCCATGAGTGCAAGTGCCCTATGCTCTGTAGCTCAGTTTTCAGATGTTTTAGCAAACACAATACACTTCTCCAGAGTGGCCGTTGGCAAATTACATTTCCACTATCAGCCTCACAGGGCTCCCTTTTCTCCTCACCCTGTCCTGCATTTCTGGTGTTTACAATTTATGTGGATGGCCCTTCTGACTGATGTGAAGTGATACATTTTGTAGTATTGATTTCCAGTGCCCACCTGTTTGGTTGGATAAAAAGTGTGAATGGCCTTTACTTGAATATATTCAGAAAAAAATGCATACGCCCTTTTGAGCCAAGTGCATCATTGGCGATGTTCAGCCCCTTTTCTTGTGCTTTAATGGGGAGTCATTTCTACCTCTTCAAATCTGTTTCCTGCCACTCTCCCTTGCTTACAAGTCCTTTTCTGTGACTTACCTCAAGACATTTTTCAACAATAGATATTTTCAACTCTGCAGTTTTATGAATTTTAGTGCCCCTGAGTTCCATTTTTCAACTTGTGTTTTTGGAAACTGGACACAAAACAGCGGGATTTCCTCTAGCCCTATTCTCTTTCCATGGGCAATTCTAGCCTTTGATGAATTTGTCTTCCGGATTGGAAATTAGAGTGGCATGTGCCTGTCCGAACACCTAAGATTTGTCTCTAAATTTTTCTCATCCTTCCGCTTCATCCTCTGGACACATTCCAAACTGTGTGCAACAGGATGTTGACGGTGCTGATATCCCCAAGTGAGGAGATTGTTAGGAAAGATGCTGGAGGGGTGAACCCGAGCACCAGGCGATGAGGAGATGAGGTGCCTTTTCCAAACTCTTTCCGATCAAACGGTGTACCATCCTCTAGGTGTGACAGGCATGCTTTAGCTGTAGGAAGGGTCCCGTGCATGGAAGGAGAACACCAGGGGTTTTTTCCAAATCAGTGCCTCCCCGAACCCCAAACTGGGGAATTTTTAAGCTACGGCTACACGTATGTCCATTAAGGGCCGTGGGAAATAGGCAGAGCCCAAACTTTAGATGATTGAAATCTTCGGGTTCAGAAGCGCTCACCATCGGCCTTGCTTAGGTTACATTTTATCTGTCATTGATAGATGATGTCAATAAAAATATCGATTCTTTTTCAGATTATTTCCCCTTATAGGTTATTGCAAAATATTCAGTGTAGTTCCCTGTGCTATACAGTAGTTCCTTGTTGATGATCTGTTTTATACATAGCAGTGTGTATGTGTTAATCCCACACTGTTAATTTATCCCTTCTCCTACCTTTCCCAATTGGTAATAATAAATTATAAGATTTTATACTTCTCAGAAATGGGGGAGCTGAAAGAGAGGTATCCTTTTCAATGGAAAAGCATTCAAAACAAGATTGAAGCTTCAGCCAAGAGTACTCGATGTACATCCATGGAAATAAATCACTTCATTTCTCTAATGTTGACCTGACAAATAAGACAGACGTCTTCACTGAACTTGCTTATAGTAAAGTGATGGAAATATCAAATGTAAGTCTTAGAAAAATCTTATTTTACCCGAGCATTATACACTGCTCTATGTTAACTACAGTTTGGCTCACACATCTGTTCAATGAAGTTACAAAGTTCTCAATTTCTGTTACTGATCATCCAGAGGGTACCCCAACAGTAGTCCCCGTGCCCAGTTTCATTGGAGCCAAGAGATCAAGACTGAGTTTGTTTCAGAAGCAAAGGAAACATTATTTTGAAAACCGAATGGAGAGGTGAGAGTGTGCACTCCCCCAAGGGCTGTGGGCTGGGATGCTGTGTAGGGATCCCGGCAGCGTCAGTGGTAGTTAGGGGATGGAGCTCTCGAGGGCTGTGTTGGCTGCAGCTCAGGCTCTATGCCGTGGAGTCTGCATAGGACTCGGCTATCTGAGGTGTCGACCCAGCCATTCTGCAATAGGAAATCGGGTCTGAAGTGTTGGGTGTGGGACCTCTGCATGCGGAACCCTAGGAGCACGTGAAATTAGACAAAGCACAAGGGAAAAACAGCTTAGACTTTATTTTATTGCCCAGATTCTCTTTTTATCTCCCAGGAATTTTTAATGAACATTGCCAGAGACGAACCCCTCCTCTGCTTTTTGTTCCGTTCCTCATTCTTGGGGTGTTGAGGGTGCAGACCCCTCTTTTGTAACTGCTTCATGCTGTGGTGGGAGCCCTGATACGTGGGGGAAGGGGCAAAACGTCTCCCCACCAGCCACCAGGTGAGGTTCATTGTCCCAAAGCATCCTGCATCACTTCTCGTCCGCCTGAGCACCAGCATTGGAAGTGTTATAGATTCTAATGACTTTTAAGGGTCCAGGAAAGAGATGCACAGAGATGCTGTGGTGGCAGGTTTCACCCAACCCCACATTTGTTCGGTGACCTTAGGCTGACGTTTTTTGCCAGCCTATATGCTCTGACCAGTAGTCTGTGCTTTCTTTAATTAGGTCCCTGGATTAATGTACAAACAGCACCATGTGTCACAGCCCTGCCCGTGCAACTCCCAGACAGTCCAGGGTCAGTGGTGATCCAGGACCATGACGTCCACTGAGTCAACGGCCTTTAAAAGTAGCCAGCAGTCCAGGCGGTCACATTGGCCACCATCACCGTGGTGTCTGTAGGGTTTTCTATGGTGAAAGCGTGATATACTTTTCCCCCGCCAAGCTTATTAGCTCCCCTCTGGGTGAAGTAAGTCCTGCAAGCAGTAGTCTGCTCTTTCGGGGCACAGTCTTCTTGTTTTCTGAGAGAAACTCCAGGTCAAGTGATGGTCACACGAGTCATCTTGGGGGCCCGTTGCCCCCATTTGTCTCTCTGGAGGTAGGAGTTGGAGGGCCTCTTCACTCGAGGTCAGTGTGTCCACAGAGCGACCCGTGCAACTTCAGGACATGATGGGTGGTTAGGATCACCACGTGGGGTCCTTTTCCCTTAGGAAGGAGCTGGCCTTGTGGGCTGCTGATTTCCAGCTTTTTAGATACCCCAGTATCCTGGCCTGATGAGTCGGTGGGCAAAGCCCTTGGTGACCATAGTTTATCATACCTGAAGGGCATTCTTGTGTTGCTCCATTTCAAGTGGTCCCAGTTTTTGCACTAAGGCTCCAAGGGCAATTAAACTTTGACCGGGTATGTAAAGGTCAAAGGGTTTAGCTAAATTAGCGAGTTCCTGGGCAAGGATCTGAATTGATTGCTCTTTCCATTCTTGAAAGGCTGCTTCTGGATTCTATTCAAAAAGATCATCATCTTTTCGTGTCAGTGTTTCATGTAGAGGCCCAGCTATTAGACTGTAGTTAGGGATCCAGATGCAGAAAACCTTGGCCTCCCCAGGAACCCCTAAGCTGTCTTCTAGTTTTAGAAGAGGTAAGGCTGCAAATGGCTTCTTCCCTATCCTGGGATACGTTTCTCCAAATATCTGTGAGGATGAAGCCCAGGCATGTCACGTGAGCCTGGGATATTTGAGCCTTTTTCTTGGACACCTTCTATCCTTTCTTGGCTAGGTAGTTCAGAGGCGTCTTTAGTAGGCCTGGCGATCAGAATGTCATCTGCACATTGAAGGAGGGTCCCCTTTTACGGAGGTAGAACGTTTAGGTCTTTAGAGGACATTTCCCCAATGTTGGTGTGGGGATTTTTGAAACATTGGGGCAGGACGGCCCAGCATTATTGGTTTTGTTGCATGTTGTGTCCTGCCACTCACAAGCCAAAAATTCTTGTGACTCTGAGATGAATGGAATACAGAAGAAGGCATCATTGAAGTGTAATACAGAATGCCATGGCCTGGTGGATGGTAGAATTTCCAGCAGGATGTAGGAAATAGGAGCTACTGGATGTATATCCTCGGTGGCTTCACTGACTGTCCTGATATACTTTACCAGGTCTCCAGCAGCCCATGGGGCTCTCGTGGTCAGGCCAATCCCAGGATATGGAGCTCACCTGGGCTGCATCCCGCACCCCACATCCAACGGGGCTCTTGTGTTCAAGTCCCTCCCAGGGTATGGAGGTCACCTCTGCAGCTACCCAGAAGCCCATGGGGCTCTCATAGTCTGGCCCTTCCCAGGATACGGAACTCCCCTGGGCAGGTACCCCAGCAGGGCTGGACACACAGGAACTGTGCACATAGTCCACCTTGCAGAGAACCCCCAGCTCACCTGTCACTCACAGCTGACACAGAACACCTCCGAGCAGGACTTGAACTAACAAACAGCAGCTCTGACAGGTCTGTGACCCTGGCTATCACTCTGTGCAGCCTCTCTCTGCCTGGTCTTCCAGACACTTCCACTGCAGCCAGGGCACCAGGCCTCTGTCTCCACCCACCATCACTCCTCTCCCTGACTCCTGGGTTCCTCTCATTAGGATAGGGTCTTCTTGAAGTTGTTTTCCACTCATGGACCAGATAAAATGATAAGAAAACAAGCCGCAGCTGCAGCCCCTTGTCTAGCCTGACTCTCAAGAGCCCACACCTGTTCCTTGGGACTGACCCGTTTAGCAAGGTTCATTTTCTGCAACTGTGAGCCCCTGAGGGGTGAGGATTGGTTGATTTGGGCAGCCTGACACTGCCTGCCAGCCCCCCCCCAAAGGTGTGCCTGGGTTGAGGTCAATATAAACACCTCTCCAGTCAGCAAGAGCCCCTGTAGCTGTGCCTGATGCCATATTCTCTGCCCCGTCAGCAGTGTCGGGGCTGGGGTGGTGGGAGGGAGTGAGGGGCCATGGCTTTGTGGGTGGCCCAGTGTAAGTGGGGCTCTGCTGGACTCTCTGCAGGAGTTGCCAGGCTGCCACCTGCTAATGAAGAGAATGTGTCACCCATACCTGCCACTGGAATTTCTCCCCAGGCAGAGGTGAGGAAGTAAAAAAGCAGTGGAGGCTGTGGCAGGAGGGGTATCTCAGGCAGGGAAATGGAAAGATTCCAGAAGAGCATCTGGGGCCAGGACCATCCTGGCTGGCCTGCAGGCACAAAGTCGGCCTGCGTGCTCTCGCTAGTGTGGCTCCACAGCCCTTCCTCTAGCCTTGCAAGTGCTTGTACATATTCAGGTGTTTTACCTCGAAAGGGTGGGAAGAGTTCAGCTGCAGCAGGACTGGGGCTCAGCTCACATTTACTCACAGACGCCTCGACACAGTCCCCCAGCTTTGCAATGAGGATGCTCCTTGTGGGGGGGAGCGGTGCTGAGTGCATGGGAGACGATTTCCCACCTCTGACCAACTTAAGAATTTTTTACCACTGGAGCAAGTGCCCTGATGCGATTTTCCTCTGTATAACTGGTGAGTTCTGTTTTTTCTTTTTTTCTTTTTTTCTTTTTGGTTCAAGTTAGATATTATTTATTCATCTTTTTTTTTTTAATTTGGAGATATAAACATGGAAATAATGCATTAATATAAAGACGTCTATGTGAAGGGAAAAACTATTTTTCTGTTTTATTTTATTAAATGTTATTTATTTATTTTTAATTTTTTTTAATTTATTTCTTCTATACAGCAGGTTCTTATTGGATATGTATTTTATACATATAAGTGTGCACATGTGAATCCCAGTCTCCCAATTCATCCCACCACCACCCTCACATGGAGTTCCCTCCTTTGTGTCCATATGTTTGTTCTCTACATCTGTCTCTATCTCTGCCCTGCAAACTGGTTCATCTGTACCATTTTTCTAGGTTCCACATATATGCATTAATATACAATATTTGCTTTTCTCTTTCTGACTTACTTCACTCTGTATGACAGTCTCTAGATCCATCGAGGTCTCTACAAATGACCCAATTTCATTCCTATGTATGGCTGAGTAATATTCCGTTGTATATATGTACCACATATTTATCCATTCGTCTGTCTGTGGGCACTTAGGTTGCTTTCATTACCTGTCTATTGTAAATAGTGCTGCAGTGAACATTGTGGTGAATGTGTCTTTTTGATTTATGGTTTTCTCTGGGTATATGCCCAGTAGTGGGATTGCTGGATTATATGGTAATTCTATTTTTAGTTTTTTAAGGAACCTCCATACTGTTCTCCATAGAGACTGTATCGATTTACATTCCCAACAATAGTGGAAGAAGGTTCCTTTTCTCCACACCCTCTCCAGCAATTGTTGTTTGTAGATTTTCTGATGATGCCCATTCTAACAGGTGTGACGTGATACCTCATTGTAGTTTCGATTTCCATTTCTCTAATAATTAGTGATGTTCAGCAGATTTTCATGTGCGTACTGGCCATCTCTATGTCTTCTTGGAAGAAATGTCTATTTAGATCTTCCATTTTTGTATTGGGTTGTTTGTTTTATTACTATTGAGCTGCATGAGCTGTTTATATATATTGGAGATTAATCATTTGTCCATTGATTCGTTTGCAAATATTTTCTGCCATTCTGAGGGTTGTCTTTTCGTCTTGTTTGTAGTTTCCTTTGCTTTGCAAAAGCTTTTACGTTTCATTAGTCACATCTGTTTAGTTTTCTTTTTTATTTCATTACTATAGGAGGTGGATCAAAAAAGATCTTGCTGTGATTTACGTCAGAGTATCCTTCGTAAGTTTTCCTCTCAGAGTTTTATACTGTCTGGTCTTACATTAAGGTCTCTAATTCATTTTGAATATATTTTTATGCATGGTGTTGGGGAGTGTTCTAAATTCATTCTTTTACATGTAGCTGTCCATATTTCCCAGCACCAATGATTGAAGAGACTGTCTTATCTCCATTGTATAGTCTTGCCTCCTTTCTCATAGATTAGTTGACCATAGGTGTGTACGTTTATCCTTGGGCTTTCTTTTTTTTTTTCTTTTGCACGTTTATTGGAGTATAATTGCTTTACAATGGAGTGTTCGTTTCTGCTGTATAACAAAGTGAATCAGCTATACATATACAAATATCACCAGATACCCTCCCTCTTGCATCTCCCTCCCACACTCCATATCCCACCCCTTTATGTGGTCACAAAGCACCGAGCTGATCTCCCTGTTCTATGTGGCTGATTCTCAGTAGCTATCATTGTTACATTTGGTAAAGTATTTATGTCCATGCCACTCTCTCACTTCGTCCCAGCTTACCCATCCCCCTTCCGGTGTCCTCAAGTCCTTTCTCTATGTCTGTGTCCTTAATCCTGTCCTGCCACTAGGTTCTTCAAAATCTTTTTTTTTTCTTCATTAGATTCCATATATCTCTGTTAACATACAGTATTTGTTTTTCCCTTTCTGACTTACTTCACTGTGCAGGACAGATTCTAAGTCCATCCACCTCAGTACAAATAACTCAGTTTTGCTTCTTTTTATGGTTGAGTAATATTTGATTGTATATATGTGCCAGATCTTCTTTATCCATTCATCTGTCGATGGACACTTAGGTTGCTTCCATGTCCTGGCTAATGCAAATAGAGCTGCAATGAACATTTTTGTACATAACTCTTTTTGAATTATGGTTTTCACAAGGCAAATGCCCAGTAGTTGGATTGTTGTGTCGTATGGTACTTCTATTGTTAGTTATTTAAAGGAACCTCCGTACTGTTCTCCCTAGTGCTCATATCAATTTACATTCCCACCCACAGTGCAAATGTGTTCCCTTTTCCCCAATAAAGGCCTCTCCAGCATTTATTGTTTTGTAGATTTTTTTGATGATTGCCATTCTGATTGCTGTGAGGTGATACCTCACGGTAGTTTTGATTTGCATTACTCTAATGATTAGTGATGTTCAGCATCCTTTCATGTGTTTCTTGGTAATCTGTATATCTTCTTTGGAGAAATGTCTATTAGGTCTTCTGCCCGTTTGTGGATTGGTTTGTTTGTTTTTGTGATATTGAGCTACATGCGGTGCTTGTAAAGTTAGGAGATTAATCCTTTGTCAATTGCTTCATTTGAAAATATTTTCTCCCATTCTGAGTGTTGTTTTTGCATCTTGTTTATGTTTTCCTGTACTGTGTAAAAGCTTTCAAGTTTCATTAGGTCCCATTTGTTGATTTCTGTTTTTATTTCCATTTCTCTAGGAGGTGGGTCCAAAAGGATCTTGCTGTGATTTATGTCATAGAGTGTTCTGCCTATGGTTTCCTCTAAGTGTTTTATAGTGTCTGGTCTTATATTTAGATCTCTAATCAATTTAGAGTCTATTTTTGTGTATGGTGTTATGGAGTGTTCTAATTTCATTCTTTTATGTGTAGGGGTCCAGTTTTTCCGGCACCAATTACTGAAGAGACTGTCTTTTCTCCATTGTATATCCTTAGCTCCTTTGTCATAGATGAGATAGCCATAGGTATGTAGGTTTATCTCTGGGCTTTCTGTCCTGTTTCATTGATCTGTGTTTATGCCAATCTACATAAACTTGATTCCATTATGGAGACATATAAATACATAGGTTTCAAGGTTATTACCAGTCAGATATATTCCTCTTCAGTGAATAGGGTGTTTTGTGTCCAGTTCATTGAGAAAGGAGTAGGTCTTGTCTATTACATATTTGGTATATGAAATGGAATGTGTGCTAATTTCAAACTCTGCTTTGACACATCACCGCACGTCACCTTTCCCCTTAAGGAGGCATAAGTGTGTTTTCTAAATGTGTAACTCTGTTCTCTTTTGAAATTCAGTTCATGTGTAGCCATGTTTACATTTCCTCTATAAGTGATATATTACAATAAGTTTCTTTTTCTTTGTGGCTCATTTCACTTAGCATCATCGTACCTAAAGCCACTCATTATGCTACTATTGGCCTTATGACATTGATTTTATGTCTGAGTGACATTCCATTGTATATAAGTACCACAACATCTATATCCATTTTTTTTCCTTTCCTGGGATATATAAAGTGTACCGAAGTCGAGGTTCTTGTAAACAGAGCAGCCCTACACTTTGGGCTGGCTGTGTGTTGTGGATTTTTAGTTTTCCCAAAATACACGCCCATGAGTGGAAGTGTGCTATGCTCTGTAGCTCTGTTTTAGAAAACAACATACAGTTCTCCAGAGAGGCTGTTGGCAATTTACATCCTGTCCATCGTCGTAACCAGGCTCCCTTTTCTCCATGGCCTGACCTGCATTTGTGGTTTTTACACTATTTGTGGATGGCCCTTTTGACTGGAGGTAAGGGACACTTCTCTGTAGTGTGGATTTGCAATGCCTGATGGCTTGCTTGGCCAAAAAGGGCATATGCATATTTTCCCGAAGATATTCAAGAAAATACACATACTCCCTTTTCAGCCAAGGGCAACATTGTCAAAATTCTGTCGCTTTTCATGTGCTTTAAAGACGACTCCTATCTACCTCTTGAAATCTGTTTCCTTCAATTCTGCCTTGAATTCAAATCCTCTTCACTGCCTTTCCTCAATATATTTCTGGATGATAGTTGTCCTTTATAACTCTGCAAGTTTTTGAATTGCTGTGCCCCTGATTTCCATTTTTCAACTCGCCTCTTTGTGAGCTGGCTGCAATACCGCATGAAGGCTTTAGGCCCTAGTCTGGTTCCGGGGCTTCAGGCTGAGCCTTTGGTTAATTCTTCTTCCTGATTGGAAACTAGAGTGACATGTGCCCATCCAAACACCTACAGCTAATCTCTCATATATTTCCCCTCTTCCTGTTTATCCTCTGCACAATTTGCAAACTGTGCATAATGGGAGGGTAAAGGCACTGACACTCCAAGTGGGAAGATTTTGAGTAATGCAGATGGAATGGCGAATCTAAGCACGACAAAAGGAAAAATGAGGTACCTTTTAGAAAACTTTCCCAATTACACAGTGTACCATCCACTGGGTTTCCCATGCATGTTTTAACTGGAGGAAGATTCCCTTAAACCTGGAGAGTTGGGACCACTAGAATGGGTAGCACACAGTATTGCTCTAAGTGGTGTTCTTTTGTTCACACAACGTCAGCAATCTTGTCAGCCCCAAGTGTCCAGTCATATGTCACATCCAGCTGTGGGTGTAAAGGTGGTCAATCTAGCTTGCATCACAGGCCCTGAACGTAATTTTTAAGACTTTCTCGCTGTTTTTCCATTTTGCTTTTGAAATTTATTTTTATAAGTGGGTTTAACTGAATTTCAGTGCTGTGTTCATGCCGTTATACACACACATGATTCCATTATGGACACATGAGAATACATATGTTTTAAAATACTTAGAGTCAGACATATTCCTCTGCAATGAATAGGGGGTGTTGAGTCCAGTTCATTGTGCCGGGAGTAGGTGTTGTCTATTACATACATGGTTTATATAACGGTATCTGTGCTAATTTAAATTTGTGGTTTTATGCATCACCCCACTTCGGCTTTCCCATTAAGCAGGCAGAAGATGTTTTCTAAATGTGTGACTCTGTTATGTTTGTAATTCAGTTCATATGTACTCATGTGTACATTCCCGCTATGAGTGTTAATTTATGATAAGATTAGTTACTCTGTAATCTTTCCTAACTCAGTTCATGTGTAGCCATGTTTACAGGAACTTCATAAGTGATATCTTATGATAAGTTTCTTTTTCTGTGTGACTTATTTCACTTAGAATCATCGTACCTGAATCCACTCTTTTTGCTGCTACTGGCCTTATGACATTGATTTCATGGCTGAGCGATATTCCATCGTACATAAGTACCACAATATCTTGAACCATTTTTGTCTTTCCTGGGATACTTAAGGTGTACCCAAGTTGAGGTTCTTGTAAGCAGTGCAGCGCTAAACTTTAGGGTGGCACTGTCTCATTGATTTTCAGTTTTACCAAGGTATATTCCCTAGACTGGAAGTGCCCTTGGCTGTGTAGCTCTGTTGTTTACTTGTTTTAGGGGACACAGTGCACTCCTCCAGAGAGGCAGTTGGCAACTTACATCCCGTCCATCAGCATAACAAGGCTGCCTGATCTCCAGGGCCTGTCTTGCCTTTCTGGATTTTACACATTTTGCGGATGTACATTTTGACCGGTGGGAAGGGATACTTCATTGTAGTGCAGATTTGCATTGCTGCTTGCTTGCTTGGCCAAAATGGGCGTATGCATTTTCTCCTGAATATATTCAGGAGAAAAAGCATACGCCCTTTATGGCCAAGTGCATCATTGTCGAAGTTGTGCCCCTCTTCTTGTGCTTTAAATGTGATACCATACTACCTCGTGAAATATGTTTCCTGCTATTCTGCCTCATTTTAAAGTCCGCAACTCTGCCTTCCCTCAAAAGATTTTTGGAAGATAGTTGTCCTCTATTACTCTGCCAGTTTGTAAATTGCTGTGCCCCTGAGCTCCATTTTTCAACTCGTTTTTGTGAGCTGAACGCAAATCCAAAATTATGGTTCAAAACCTATACTGGTTCCCGGCGGGTGGCTGAGACATTGGTTAATTCTACTTCCTGCCGGGCAATTAAAGTGACATGTGCCTGTCCAAATGCCTAACATCTACTCTCTCATTGGTTCTCCCTCTTCCCTTTCATCCCCTGCCAAATTGGCAACCTGTACGAACCAGGAGGTTAAAGGTGCTGTCTCTCCAAGTTGGAAAATTGATAGTAAAACAGTTGGAAGGTCAAACTGGCGCACAAGGAGAGGGACTATTCGTTGAGTTTTAGAAACTTTTCGTATTCACAGTGTGTCCATTCTCTAGGTTTCCCGTACATGTTATAGCTGTAGTAATATTCCCTTCAATCTGGAGAGTTGGGACCCATGGAATGGGTGACATGCATTATTGCTTTAAAGGGTCTGCATTTGCTCTCCTAATCTCACCAATCCTCTCAGTCTCATGTGTCCAGCCTTATGCCACATCCAGCTGTCATTGTAGATAGGGTCATTCAAGGTTTCATCAGAGACCCTGAAGGAATTGTAAAGAATTTCCCTGTTTTTTTGTTTTGTTTATGAAATTCCTTTTTATAGTGGGTTTGAGCTGATTCTCGCTGCCATGCTTATGTAAGTCTAGATACACTTGATACCCTTACGGAGACATAGCAATACATAGGTTTTAAGATTCTTACTAGTCAGATACATTCCTCTGCGGGAAATATGGGGTTTTGAATCCCTTTCACTGAGGAAGGTGTAGGTCTTGTCTATTCCATAGTTGGTTTTTGGAACAGTACCTGTGCTTATATCAAACTCTGGTTTTATGCATCACCCCACCTCTCCTTCACCGTTAAGAAGGCATAAGTGTGTTTTCTAAATGTGAGACTCTGTTCTCTTTCCTAACTCAGTTCATGTGTAGCCATGTTTACAGGATCTTCATAAGTGATATCTTACGATACGTTTCTTTTTCTGTGTGACTTATTTCACTTAGAATCATCGTACCTGAATCCACTCATTTTGCTGCTACTGGTCTTATGACATTGATTTCATGGCTGAGGGATATTCCATCGTATGTAAGTACCACAATGTTTTGAACCATTTTTATCTTTCCTGGGATACTTAAGGTGTACCCAAGTTGAAGATCTTTTAAGCAGTGCAGCCCTAAATTTTGGGGTGGCTCTGTCTTATTGATTTTCATTTTTCCAAAGGTATATTCCCAAGACTGGAAGTGCCTTTGGCTCTGTAGCTCTGTTGGTTACTTGTTTTAGGGAACACAATGCACTCTTCCAGAGAGGCAGTTGGCAATTTACATCCCGCCCATCAGCATAACAATGCTCCCTGTTCTCCATGGCCTGTCTTGCCTTTCTGGTTTACACCCATTTTGTGGATGTCCCTTTTGACTGGTGGGACGTGATACTTTTTGTAGTGCAGATTTTCAATGCCCGCTTGCTTGCTTGGCAAAAAAGGGAGTATGCGTTTTCTCGTGAAAATATTAAGGATGAAACACATACGCCCTTTTTGGCCAAGTGCATCATTGTCGAAGTTGTGCCCCTTTCCTGTGCTTTAAAGGTGATTCCAACATACCTCTTGAAATCTGTTTCCTGCTATTCTGCCTGGCTTTCAAGTCCGCCTCGTTGCCTTCCCGCAACAGATTTTTGGATGATAGGTGTCCTTTATTACTCTGCCAGTTTGTGAATTGCTCTGCCCCATAGCTCCATTTTTTAACTCGTTTTTTGTGAGCTGAACGCAAATCCAATATTTTGGTTCAGGAACAATACTGGTTCCCGGTGGGTGGCTGAGACTTTGGTTAATTCTTCTTCCTCCCGGGAAATAAGAGTGACATGTGCCCGTCCAAATGCCTAACAGCTACTCTCTCATTAGTTCTCCCTCTTCCCTTTCATCCTCTGCCATATTCGCAACCTGTGCGAACCAGGAGGTTAAAGGGGCTGTCTCTGCTAGTTGGTAGATTGATAGTAAAGCAGTTGGAACGTCAAACCGGAGCACCAGGAGAGGGACTATTCGTTGAGTTTTAGAGACCTTTCGTATTCACAGTGTGTCCATTCTCTAGGTTTGCCGTACATGTTATAGCTCTAGTAATATTCCCTTCAACCTGGAGAGTAGGGACCCATTGAATGGGTGCCATGCATTATTGCTTTAAGGGGTCTGAATTTGCTCACCCAATCTCACTAATCCTCTCAGTCCCATGTGTCCGTCCTTATGCCACATCAAGCTGTCCTTGTAGATAGGGTCATTCCAGGTTTCATCAGAGACCCTGAAGAAAGTGTAAAGAATTTCCCGGTTTTTTTGTTTTGTGTTTGAAATTCCTCTTTATACTGTGTTTGAGCTAATTCTCGCTGCCATGTTTATGCCAGTCTAGACACACTTGATTCCCTTATGGACACATATAAACACATAGGTTTTAAGATTCTTAGTAGTCAGATATATTCCTATGCGGGAAATATGGGGTTTTGAGTCCCTTTCACTGAGGAAGGTGTAGGTCTTGTCTATTCCATAGTTGGTTTTTGGAACGGTACCTGTGCTTATATCAAACTCTGGTTTTATGCATCCCCCCACCTCTCCTTCCCCCTTAAGCAGGCATAAGAGTGTTTTCTAAATGTGAGACTCTGTTCTCTTTCCTAACTCAGTTGATGTGTAGCCATGTTTACAGGATCTTCATAAGTGATATCTTATGATAAGTTTCTTTTTCTGTGTGACTTATTTCACTTAGAATCATCGTACCTGAATCCACTCATTTTGCTGCTACTGGTCTTATGACATTGATTTCATGGCTGAGGGATATTCCATCGTATGTAAGTACCACAATGTTTTGAACCATTTTTATCTTTCCTGGGATATTTAAGGTGTACCCAAGTTGAAGATCTTGTAAGCAGTGCAGCCCTAAATTTAGGAGTGCCTCTGCCTTATTGATTTTCAGTTTTCCCAAGGTATATTCCCTAGACTGGAAGTGCCCTTGGCTCTGTAGCTCTGTTGTTTAATTGTTTTAGGGAACACAATG
This sequence comes from Mesoplodon mirus, assembly GCF_964341445.2. NCBI lineage: Eukaryota > Metazoa > Chordata > Mammalia > Artiodactyla > Ziphiidae > Mesoplodon > Mesoplodon mirus. The sequence goes on along the minus strand of NW_028295778.1, from coordinate 2,545,371 downwards.
CACTCCTCCAGAGAGGCAGTTGACAATTTACATACCGCCCATCAGCATAACAAGGCTCCCTGTTCTCTAGGGCCTGTCTTGCCGTTTTGGTTTTTACCCATGTTGTGGATGTCCCTTTTGACAGGTGGGAAGTGATACTCCTTTGTAGTGCAGATTTACATTGCCCGCTTGCTTGCTTGGCCAAAAAGGGCGTATGCGTTGTCTCCTGAATATATTCAGGAGAAAATGCATACACCCTTTTTGGCCAAGTGCATCATTGTCGAAATTGTGCCCCTCTTCCTCTGCTTTAAAGGTGATTCCATACTACCTCGTGAAATATGTTTCCTGCTATTCTGCTTCCCTTACAAGTTCGCCTCCTTGCCTTCCCTCAACAGATTTTTGGACAATAGTTGCACTTTATTACTCTGCCAGTTTGTGAATTGCTGTGCCCCTGAACTCCGTTTTTTAACTCGTTTTTTCTGAGCTGAACCCAAGTCCAATATTTTGGTTCAGGACCTACACTGGTTTTAGCTGGGTGGCTGAGACTTTGGTCAATTCTTCTTCCTCCCGGGAAATAAGAGTGACATATGCCCGTCCAAATACCTAACACCTACTCTCTCATTCGTTCTCTCTCTTCCCATTCATCCTCTGCGAAATTGGCAACCTGTGCGAAACAGGAGGTTAAAGGTGCTGTCTCTCCAGGTTGAGAGATTGATAGTAAAGCAGTTGGAAAGTCAAACCGGAGCGCCAGGAGAGGGAATATTCGTTGAGTTTTAGAGACCATTCGTATTCACAGTGTGTCCATTCTCTAGGTTTCCCGTACATGTTATAGCTGTAGTAATATTCCCTTCAACCTGGAGAGTTGGGACCCATGGAATGGGTGCCATGAATTATTGCTTTAAAGGGTCTGCATTTGCTCACCCAATCTCACCAATCCTCTCAGTCCCATGTGTCCTGCCTTATACCACATCCAGCTGTCATTGTAGATAGGGTCATTCCAGGTTTCATCAGAGACCCTGAAGGAATTGTGAAGAATTTCCCTGTTTTTTTGTTTTGTTTTTGAAATTCCTTTTATAGTGGGTTTGAGCTGTTTCTCACTGCCATGCTTATGTAAGTCTAGATACACTTGATACCCTTACGGAGACATATCAATACATAGGTTTTAAGATTCTTACTCATCAGATACATTCCTCTGCGGGAAATATGGGGTTTTGAGTCCCTTTCACTGAGGAAGGTGTAGGTCTTGTCTATTCCATAGTTGGTTTTTGGAACAGTACCTGTGCTTATATCAAACTCTGGTTTTATGCATCACCCCACCTCTCCTTCACCGTTAAGAAGGCATAAGTGTGTTTTCTAAATGTGAGACTCTGTTCTCTTTCCTAACTCAGTTCATGTGTAGCCATGTTTACAGGATCTTCATAAGTGATATCTTATGATATGTTTCTTTTTCTGTGTGACTTATTTCACTTAGAATCATCGTACCTGAATCCACTCATTTTGCTGCTACTGGTCTTATGACATTGATTTCATGGCTGAGGGATATTCCATCGTATGTAAGTACCACAATGTTTTGAACCATTTTTATCTTTCCTGGGATATTTAAGTTGTACCCAAGTTGAAGATCTTGTAAGCAGTGCAGCCCTAAATTTAGGAGTGGCTCTGCCTTATTGATTTTCAGTTTTCCCAAGGTATATTCCCTAGACTGGAAGTGCCCTTGGCTCTGTAGCTCTGTTGTTTAATTGTTTTAGGGAACACAATGCACTCCTCCAGAGAGGCAGTTGACAATTTACATACCGCCCATCAGCATAACAAGGCTCCCTGTTCTCCAGGGCCTGTCTTGCCTTTTTTGTTTTTACCCATGTTGTGGATGTCCCTTTTGACCGGTGGGAAATGATACTCCTTTGTAGTGCAGATTTACATTGCCCGCTTGCTTGCTTGGCCAAAAAGGGCGTATGCGTTGTCTCCTGAATATATTCAGGAGAAAATGCATACACCCTTTTTGGCCAAGTTCATCATTGTCGAAATTGTGCCCCTCTTCCTGTGATTTAAAGGTGATTCCATACGACCTCGTGAAATATGTTTCCTGCTATTCTGCTTCCCTTACAACTTCGCCTCCTTGCCTTCCCTCAACAGATTTTTGGACGATAGTTGCCCTTTATTACTCTGCCAGTTTGTGAATTGCTGTGCCCCTGAGCTCCATTTTTCAACTCGTTTTTGTGAGCTGACCGCAAATCCAAAATTATGGTTCAAAACCTATACTGGTTCCTGGCGGGTGGCTGAGACATTGGTTAATTCTACTTCCTGCCGGGCAATTAAAGTGACATGTATCTGTCCAAATGCCTAACATCTACTCTCTCATTGGTTCTCCCTCTTCCCTTTCATCCCCTGCCAAATTGGCAACCTGTACGAACCAGGAGGTTAAAGGTGCTGTCTCTCCAAGTTGGAAAATTGATAGTAAAACAGTTGGAAAGTCAAACTGGCGCACAAGGAGAGGGACTATTCGTTGAGTTTTAGAAACCTTTCGTATTCACAGTGTGTCCATTCTCTAGGTTTCCCGTACATGTTATAGCTGTAGTAATATTCCCTTCAACCTGGAGAGTAGGGACCCATGGAATGGGTGCCATGCATTATTGTTTAAAGGGTCTGCATTTGCTCTCCTAATCTCACCAATCCTCTCAGTCTCATGTGTCCATCCTTATGCCACATCCAGCTGTCATTGTAGATAGGGTCATTCCAGGTTTCATCAGAGACCCTGAAGGAATTGTAAAGAATTTCCCGGTTTTTTTGTTTTGTTTTTGAAATTCCTTTTTATAGTGGGTTTGAGCTGATTCTCGCTGCCATGCTTATGTAAGTCTAGATACACTTGATACCCTTACGGAGACATAGCATTACATAGGTTTTAAGATTCTTACTAGTCAGATACATTCCTCTGCGGGAAATATGGGGTTTTGAATCCCTTTCACTGAGGAAGGTGTAGGTCTTGTCTATTCCATAGTTGGTTGTTGGAACAGTACCTGTGCTTATATCAAACTCTGGTTTTATGCATCACCCCACCTCTCCTTCACCGTTAAGAAGGCATAAGTGTGTTTTCTAAATGTGAGACTCTGTTCTCTTTCCTAACTCAGTTCATGTGTAGCCATGTTTACAGGATCTTCATAAGTGATATCTTATGATACGTTTCTTTTTCTGTGTGACTTATTTCACTTAGAATCATCGTACCTGAATCCACTCATTTTGCTGCTACTGGTCTTATGACATTGATTTCATGGCTGAGGGATATTCCATCGTATGTAAGTGCCACAATGTTTTGAACCATTTTTATCTTTCCTGGGATACTTAAGGTGTACCACAGTTGAGGTTCTTGTAAGCAGTGCAGCCCTAAATTTTGGGGTGGCTCTGTCTTATTGATTTTCATTTTTCCAAAGGTATATTCCCAAGACTGGAAGTGCCTTTGGCTCTGTAGCTCTGTTGGTTACTTGTTTTAGGGAACACAATGCACTCCTCCAGAGAGGCAGCTGACAATTTACATACCGCCCATCAGCATAACAAGGCTCCCTGTTCTCCAGGGCCTGTCTTGCCTTTCTGGTTTACGCCCATTTTGCGGATGTCCCTTTTGACCGGTGGGACGTGATACATCTTTGTAGTGCAGATTTTCAATGCCCGCTTGCTTGCTTGGCAAAAAAGGGAGTATGCGTTTTCTCGTGAAAATATTAAGGATGAAACACATACGCCCTTTTTGGCCACGTGCATCATTGTCGAAGTTGTGCCCCTTTCCTGTGCTTTAAAGGCGATTCCAACATACCTCTTGAAATCTGTTTCCTGCTATTCTGCCTGGCTTTCAAGTCCGCCTCATTGCCTTCCCTCAACAGATTTTTGGATGATAGTTGTCCTTTATTACTCTGCCAGTTTGTGAATTGCTCTGCCCCATAGCTCCATTTTTTAACTCGTTTTTTGTGAGCTGAACGCAAGTCCAATATTTTCGTTCAGGAACAATACTGGTTCCCGGTGGGTGGCTGAGACTTTGGTTAATTCTTCTTCCTCCCGGGAAATAAGAGTGACATGTGCCCGTCCAAATGCCTAACAGCTACTCTCTCATTAGTTCTCCCTCTTCCCTTTCATCCTCTGCCATATTCGCAACCTGTGCGAACCAGGAGGTTAAAGGGGCTGTCTCTGCTAGTTGGTAGATTGATAGTAAAGCAGTTGGAACGTCAAACCGGAGCACCAGGAGAGGGACTATTCGTTGAGTTTTAGAGACCTTTCGTATTCACAGTGTGTCCATTCTCTAGGTTTGCCGTACATGTTATAGCTCTAGTAATATTCCCTTCAACCTGGAGAGTAGGGACCCATTGAATGGGTGCCATGCATTATTGCTTTAAGGGGTCTGAATTTGCTCACCCAATCTCACTAATCCTCTCAGTACCATGTGTCCGTCCTTATGCCACATCAAGCTGTCCTTGTAGATAGGGTCATTCCAGGTTTCATCAGAGACCCTGAAGAAAGTGTAAAGAATTTCCCGGTTTTTTTGTTTTGTGTTTGAAATTCCTCTTTATACTGTGTTTGAGCTAATTCTCGCTGCCATGTTTATGCCAGTCTAGACACACTTGATTCCCTTATGGACACATATAAACACATAGGTTTTAAGATTCTTAGTAGTCAGATATATTCCTATGCGGGAAATATGGGGTTTTGAGTCCCTTTCACTGAGGAAGGTGTAGGTCTTGTCTATTCCATAGTTGGTTTTTGGAACGGTACCTGTGCTTATATCAAACTCTGGTTTTATGCATCCCCCCACCTCTCCTTCCCCCTTAAGCAGGCATAAGAGTGTTTTCTAAATGTGAGACTCTGTTCTCTTTCCTAACTCAGTTCATGTGTAGCCATGTTTACAGGATCTTCATAAGTGATATCTTATGATAAGTTTCTTTTTCTGTGTGACTTATTTCACTTAGAATCATCGTACCTGAATCCACTCATTTTGCTGCTACTGGTCTTATGACATTGATTTCATGGCTGAGGGATATTCCATCGTATGTAAGTACCACAATGTTTTGAACCATTTTTATCTTTCCTGGGATATTTAAGGTGTAGCCAAGTTGAAGATCTTGTAAGCAGTGCAGCCCTAAATTTAGGAGTGCCTCTGCCTTATTGATTTTCAGTTTTCCCAAGGTATATTCCCTAGACTGGAAGTGCCCTTGGCTCTGTAGCTCTGTTGTTTAATTGTTTTAGGGAACACAATGCACTCCTCCAGAGAGGCAGTTGACAATTTACATACCGCCCATCAGCATAACAAGGCTCCCTGTTCTCCAGGGCCTGTCTTGCCTTTTTGGTTTTTACCCATGTTGTGGATGTCCCTTTTGACCGGTGGGAAGTGACACTCCTTTGTAGTGCAGATTTACATTGCCCGCTTGCTTGCTTGGCCAAAAAGGGCGTATGCGTTTTCTCCTGAATATATTCAGGAGAAAATGCATACACCCTTTTTGGCCAAGTGCATCATTGTCGAAATTGTGCCCCTCTTCCTCTGCTTTAAAGGTGATTCCATACTACCTCGTGAAATATGTTTCCTGCTATTCTGCTTCCCTTACAACTTCGCCTCCTTGCCTTCCCTCAACAGATTTTTGGACGATAGTTGCACTTTATTACTCTGCCAGTTTGTGAATTGCTGTGCCCCTGAACTCCGTTTTTTAACTCGTTTTTTCTGAGCTGAACCCAAGTCCAATATTTTGGTTCAGGACCTACACTGGTTTTCGCTGGGTGGCTGAGACTTTGGTCAATTCTTCTTCCTCCCGGGAAATAAGAGTGACATATGCCCGTCCAAATACCTAACACCTACTCTCTGATTGGTTCTCTCTCTTCCCATTCATTCTCTGCGAAATTGGCAACCTGTGCGAAACAGGAGGTTAAAGGTGCTGTCTCTCCAGGTTGAGAGATTGATAGTAAAGCAGTTGGAAAGTCAAACCGGAGCGCCAGGAGAGGGAATATTCGTTGAGTTTTAGAGACCATTCGTATTCACAGTGTGTCCATTCTCTAGGTTTCCCGTACATGTTATAGCTGTAGTAATATTCCCTTCAACCTGGAGAGTTGGGACCCATGGAATGGGTGCCATGAATTATTGCTTTAAAGGGTCTGCATTTGCTCACCCAATCTCACCAATCCTCTCAGTCCCATGTGTCCTGCCTTATACCACATCCAGCTGTCATTGTAGATAGGGTCATTCCAGGTTTCATCAGAGACCCTGAAGGAATTGTGAAGAATTTCCCTGTTTTTTTGTTTTGTTTTTGAAATTCCTTTTATAGTGGGTTTGAGCTGTTTCTCACTGCCATGCTTATGTAAGTCTAGATACACTTGATACCCTTACGGAGACATATCAATACATAGGTTTTAAGATTCTTACTCATCAGATACATTCCTCTGCGGGAAATATGGGGTTTTGAGTCCCTTTCACTGAGGAAGGTGTAGGTCTTGTCTATTCCATAGTTGGTTTTTGGAACAGTACCTGTGCTTATATCAAACTCTGGTTTTATGCATCACCCCACCTCTCCTTCACCGTTAAGAAGGCATAAGTGTGTTTTCTAAATGTGAGACTCTGTTCTCTTTCCTAACTCAGTTCATGTGTAGCCATGTTTACAGGATCTTCATAAGTGATATCTTATGATATGTTTCTTTTTCTGTGTGACTTATTTCACTTAGAATCATCGTACCTGAATCCACTCATTTTGCTGCTACTGGTCTTATGACATTGATTTCATGGCTGAGGGATATTCCATCGTATGTAAGTACCACAATGTTTTGAACCATTTTTATCTTTCCTGGGATATTTAAGGTGTACCCAAGTTGAAGATCTTGTAAGCAGTGCAGCCCTAAATTTAGGAGTGGCTCTGCCTTATTGATTTTCAGTTTTCCCAAGGTATATTCCCTAGACTGGAAGTGCCCTTGGCTCTGTAGCTCTGTTGTTTAATTGTTTTAGGGAACACAATGCACTCCTCCAGAGAGGCAGTTGACAATTTACATACCGCCCATCAGCATAACAAGGCTCCCTGTTCTCCAGGGCCTGTCTTGCCTTTTTGGTTTTTACCCATGTTGTGGATGTCCCTTTTGACCGGTGGGAAGTGATACTCCTTTGTAGTGCAGATTTACATTGCCCGCTTGCTTGCTTGGCCAAAAAGGGCGTATGCGTTGTCTCCTGAATATATTCAGGAGAAAATGCATACGCCCTTTTTGGCCAAGTTCATCATTGTCGAAATTGTGCCCCTCTTCCTGTGCTTTAAAGGTGATTCCATACGACCTCGTGAAATATGTTTCCTGCTATTCTGCTTCCCTTACAACTTCGCCTCCTTGCCTTCCCTCAACAGATTTTTGGACGATAGTTGCACTTTATTACTCTGCCAGTTTGTGAATTGCTGTGCCCCTGAACTCCGTTTTTTAACTCGTTTTTTCTGAGCTGAACCCAAGTCCAATATTTTGGTTCAGGACCTACACTGGTTTTCGCTGGGTGGCTGAGACTTTGGTCAATTCTTCTTCCTCCCGGGAAATAAGAGTGACATATGCCCGTCCAAATACCTAACACCTACTCTCTCATTCGTTCTCTCTCTTCCCATTCATCCTCTGCGAAATTGGCAACCTGTGCGAAACAGGAGGTTAAAGGTGCTGTCTCTCCAGGTTGAGAGATTGATAGTAAAGCAGTTGGAAAGTCAAACCGGAGCGCCAGGAGAGGGAATATTCGTTGAGTTTTAGAGACCATTCGTATTCACAGTGTGTCCATTCTCTAGGTTTCCCGTACATGTTATAGCTGTAGTAATATTCCCTTCAACCTGGAGAGTTGGGACCCATGGAATGGGTGCCATGAATTATTGCTTTAAAGGGTCTGCATTTGCTCACCCAATCTCACCAATCCTCTCAGTCCCATGTGTCCTGCCTTATACCACATCCAGCTGTCATTGTAGATAGGGTCATTCCAGGTTTCATCAGAGACCCTGAAGGAATTGTGAAGAATTTCCCTGTTTTTTTGTTTTGTTTTTGAAATTCCTTTTATAGTGGGTTTGAGCTGTTTCTCACTGCCATGCTTATGTAAGTCTAGATACACTTGATACCCTTACGGAGACATATCAATACATAGGTTTTAAGATTCTTACTCATCAGATACATTCCTCTGCGGGAAATATGGGGTTTTGAGTCCCTTTCACTGAGGAAGGTGTAGGTCTTGTCTATTCCATAGTTGGTTTTTGGAACAGTACCTGTGCTTATATCAAACTCTGGTTTTATGCATCACCCCACCTCTCCTTCACCGTTAAGAAGGCATAAGTGTGTTTTCTAAATGTGAGACTCTGTTCTCTTTCCTAACTCAGTTCATGTGTAGCCATGTTTACAGGATCTTCATAAGTGATATCTTATGATATGTTTCTTTTTCTGTGTGACTTATTTCACTTAGAATCATCGTACCTGAATCCACTCATTTTGCTGCTACTGGTCTTATGACATTGATTTCATGGCTGAGGGATATTCCATCGTATGTAAGTACCACAATGTTTTGAACCATTTTTATCTTTCCTGGGATATTTAAGGTGTAGCCAAGTTGAAGATCTTGTAAGCAGTGCAGCCCTAAATTTAGGAGTGCCTCTGCCTTATTGATTTTCAGTTTTCCCAAGGTATATTCCCTAGACTGGAAGTGCCCTTGGCTCTGTAGCTCTGTTGTTTAATTGTTTTAGGGAACACAATGCACTCCTCCAGAGAGGCAGTTGACAATTTACATACCGCCCATCAGCATAACAAGGCTCCCTGTTCTCCAGGGCCTGTCTTGCCTTTTTGGTTTTTACCCATGTTGTGGATGTCCCTTTTGACCGGTGGGAAGTGACACTCCTTTGTAGTGCAGATTTACATTGCCCGCTTGCTTGCTTGGCCAAAAAGGGCGTATGCGTTTTCTCCTGAATATATTCAGGAGAAAATGCATACACCCTTTTTGGCCAAGTGCATCATTGTCGAAATTGTGCCCCTCTTCCTCTGCTTTAAAGGTGATTCCATACTACCTCGTGAAATATGTTTCCTGCTATTCTGCTTCCCTTACAAGTTCGCCTCCTTGCCTTCCCTCAACAGATTTTTGGACGATAGTTGCACTTTATTACTCTGCCAGTTTGTGAATTGCTGTGCCCCTGAACTCCGTTTTTTAACTCGTTTTTTCTGAGCTGAACCCAAGTCCAATATTTTGGTTCAGGACCTACACTGGTTTTCGCTGGGTGGCTGAGACTTTGGTCAATTCTTCTTCCTCCCGGGAAATAAGAGTGACATATGCCCGTCCAAATACCTAACACCTACTCTCTGATTGGTTCTCTCTCTTCCCATTCATTCTCTGCGAAATTGGCAACCTGTGCGAAACAGGAGGTTAAAGGTGCTGTCTCTCCAGGTTGAGAGATTGATAGTAAAGCAGTTGGAAAGTCAAACCGGAGCGCCAGGAGAGGGAATATTCGTTGAGTTTTAGAGACCATTCATATTCACAGTGTGTCCATTCTCTAGGTTTCCCGTACATGTTATAGCTGTAGTAATATTCCCTTCAACCTGGAGAGTTGGGACCCATGGAATGGGTGCCATGAATTATTGCTTTAAAGGGTCTGCATTTGCTCACCCAATCTCACCAATCCTCTCAGTCCCATGTGTCCTGCCTTATACCACATCCAGCTGTCATTGTAGATAGGGTCATTCCAGGTTTCATCAGAGACCCTGAAGGAATTGTGAAGAATTTCCCTGTTTTTTTGTTTTGTTTTTGAAATTCCTTTTATAGTGGGTTTGAGCTGTTTCTCACTGCCATGCTTATGTAAGTCTAGATACACTTGATACCCTTACGGAGACATATCAATACATAGGTTTTAAGATTCTTACTCATCAGATACATTCCTCTGCGGGAAATATGGGGTTTTGAGTCCCTTTCACTGAGGAAGGTGTAGGTCTTGTCTATTCCATAGTTGGTTTTTGGAACAGTACCTGTGCTTATATCAAACTCTGGTTTTATGCATCACCCCACCTCTCCTTCACCGTTAAGAAGGCATAAGTGTGTTTTCTAAATGTGAGACTCTGTTCTCTTTCCTAACTCAGTTCATGTGTAGCCATGTTTACAGGATCTTCATAAGTGATATCTTATGATATGTTTCTTTTTCTGTGTGACTTATTTCACTTAGAATCATCGTACCTGAATCCACTCATTTTGCTGCTACTGGTCTTATGACATTGATTTCATGGCTGAGGGATATTCCATCGTATGTAAGTACCACAATGTTTTGAACCATTTTTATCTTTCCTGGGATATTTAAGGTGTACCCAAGTTGAAGATCTTGTAAGCAGTGCAGCCCTAAATTTAGGAGTGGCTCTGCCTTATTGATTTTCAGTTTTCCCAAGGTATATTCCCTAGACTGGAAGTGCCCTTGGCTCTGTAGCTCTGTTGTTTAATTGTTTTAGGGAACACAATGCACTCCTCCAGAGAGGCAGTTGACAATTTACATACCGCCCATCAGCATAACAAGGCTCCCTGTTCTCCAGGGCCTGTCTTGCCTTTTTGGTTTTTACCCATGTTGTGGATGTCCCTTTTGACCGGTGGGAAGTGATACTCCTTTGTAGTGCAGATTTACATTGCCCGCTTGCTTGCTTGGCCAAAAAGGGCGTATGCGTTGTCTCCTGAATATATTCAGGAGAAAATGCATACACCCTTTTTGGCCAAGTTCATCATTGTCGAAATTGTGCCCCTCTTCCTGTGCTTTAAAGGTGATTCCATACGACCTCGTGAAATATGTTTCCTGCTATTCTGCTTCCCTTACAACTTCGCCTCCTTGCCTTCCCTCAACAGATTTTTGGACGATAGTTGCACTTTATTACTCTGCCAGTTTGTGAATTGCTGTGCCCCTGAACTCCGTTTTTTAACTCGTTTTTTCTGAGCTGAACCCAAGTCCAATATTTTGGTTCAGGACCTACACTGGTTTTCGCTGGGTGGCTGAGACTTTGGTCAATTCTTCTTCCTCCCGGGAAATAAGAGTGACATATGCCCGTCCAAATACCTAACACCTACTCTCTGATTGGTTCTCTCTCTTCCCATTCATTCTCTGCGAAATTGGCAACCTGTGCGAAACAGGAGGTTAAAGGTGCTGTCTCTCCAGGTTGAGAGATTGATAGTAAAGCAGTTGGAAAGTCAAACCGGAGCGCCAGGAGAGGGAATATTCGTTGAGTTTTAGAGACCATTCGTATTCACAGTGTGTCCATTCTCTAGGTTTCCCGTACATGTTATAGCTGTAGTAATATTCCCTTCAACCTGGAGAGTTGGGACCCATGGAATGGGTGCCATGAATTATTGCTTTAAAGGGTCTGCATTTGCTCACCCAATCTCACCAATCCTCTCAGTCCCATGTGTCCTGCCTTATACCACATCCAGCTGTCATTGTAGATAGGGTCATTCCAGGTTTCATCAGAGACCCTGAAGGAATTGTGAAGAATTTCCCTGTTTTTTTGTTTTGTTTTTGAAATTCCTTTTATAGTGGGTTTGAGCTGTTTCTCACTGCCATGCTTATGTAAGTCTAGATACACTTGATACCCTTACGGAGACATATCAATACATAGGTTTTAAGATTCTTACTCATCAGATACATTCCTCTGCGGGAAATATGGGGTTTTGAGTCCCTTTCACTGAGGAAGGTGTAGGTCTTGTCTATTCCATAGTTGGTTTTTGGAACAGTACCTGTGCTTATATCAAACTCTGGTTTTATGCATCACCCCACCTCTCCTTCACCGTTAAGAAGGCATAAGTGTGTTTTCTAAATGTGAGACTCTGTTCTCTTTCCTAACTCAGTTCATGTGTAGCCATGTTTACAGGATCTTCATAAGTGATATCTTATGATATGTTTCTTTTTCTGTGTGACTTATTTCACTTAGAATCATCGTACCTGAATCCACTCATTTTGCTGCTACTGGTCTTATGACATTGATTTCATGGCTGAGGGATATTCCATCGTATGTAAGTACCACAATGTTTTGAACCATTTTTATCTTTCCTGGGATATTTAAGGTGTAGCCAAGTTGAAGATCTTGTAAGCAGTGCAGCCCTAAATTTAGGAGTGCCTCTGCCTTATTGATTTTCAGTTTTCCCAAGGTATATTCCCTAGACTGGAAGTGCCCTTGGCTCTGTAGCTCTGTTGTTTAATTGTTTTAGGGAACACAATGCACTCCTCCAGAGAGGCAGTTGACAATTTACATACCGCCCATCAGCATAACAAGGCTCCCTGTTCTCCAGGGCCTGTCTTGCCTTTTTGGTTTTTACCCATGTTGTGGATGTCCCTTTTGACCGGTGGGAAGTGACACTCCTTTGTAGTGCAGATTTACATTGCCCGCTTGCTTGCTTGGCCAAAAAGGGCGTATGCGTTTTCTCCTGAATATATTCAGGAGAAAATGCATACACCCTTTTTGGCCAAGTGCATCATTGTCGAAATTGTGCCCCTCTTCCTCTGCTTTAAAGGTGATTCCATACTACCTCGTGAAATATGTTTCCTGCTATTCTGCTTCCCTTACAAGTTCGCCTCCTTGCCTTCCCTCAACAGATTTTTGGACGATAGTTGCACTTTATTACTCTGCCAGTTTGTGAATTGCTGTGCCCCTGAACTCCGTTTTTTAACTCGTTTTTTCTGAGCTGAACCCAAGTCCAATATTTTGGTTCAGGACCTACACTGGTTTTCGCTGGGTGGCTGAGACTTTGGTCAATTCTTCTTCCTCCCGGGAAATAAGAGTGACATATGCCCGTCCAAATACCTAACACCTACTCTCTGATTGGTTCTCTCTCTTCCCATTCATTCTCTGCGAAATTGGCAACCTGTGCGAAACAGGAGGTTAAAGGTGCTGTCTCTCCAGGTTGAGAGATTGATAGTAAAGCAGTTGGAAAGTCAAACCGGAGCGCCAGGAGAGGGAATATTCGTTGAGTTTTAGAGACCATTCGTATTCACAGTGTGTCCATTCTCTAGGTTTCCCGTACATGTTATAGCTGTAGTAATATTCCCTTCAACCTGGAGAGTTGGGACCCATGGAATGGGTGCCATGAATTATTGCTTTAAAGGGTCTGCATTTGCTCACCCAATCTCACCAATCCTCTCAGTCCCATGTGTCCTGCCTTATACCACATCCAGCTGTCATTGTAGATAGGGTCATTCCAGGTTTCATCAGAGACCCTGAAGGAATTGTGAAGAATTTCCCTGTTTTTTTGTTTTGTTTTTGAAATTCCTTTTATAGTGGGTTTGAGCTGTTTCTCACTGCCATGCTTATGTAAGTCTAGATACACTTGATACCCTTACGGAGACATATCAATACATAGGTTTTAAGATTCTTACTCATCAGATACATTCCTCTGCGGGAAATATGGGGTTTTGAGTCCCTTTCACTGAGGAAGGTGTAGGTCTTGTCTATTCCATAGTTGGTTTTTGGAACAGTACCTGTGCTTATATCAAACTCTGGTTTTATGCATCACCCCACCTCTCCTTCACCGTTAAGAAGGCATAAGTGTGTTTTCTAAATGTGAGACTCTGTTCTCTTTCCTAACTCAGTTCATGTGTAGCCATGTTTACAGGATCTTCATAAGTGATATCTTATGATATGTTTCTTTTTCTGTGTGACTTATTTCACTTAGAATCATCGTACCTGAATCCACTCATTTTGCTGCTACTGGTCTTATGACATTGATTTCATGGCTGAGGGATATTCCATCGTATGTAAGTACCACAATGTTTTGAACCATTTTTATCTTTCCTGGGATATTTAAGGTGTACCCAAGTTGAAGATCTTGTAAGCAGTGCAGCCCTAAATTTAGGAGTGCCTCTGCCTTATTGATTTTCAGTTTTCCCAAGGTATATTCCCTAGACTGGAAGTGCCCTTGGCTCTGTAGCTCTGTTGTTTAATTGTTTTAGGGAACACAATGCACTCCTCCAGAGAGGCAGTTGACAATTTACATACCGCCCATCAGCATAACAAGGCTCCCTGTTCTCCAGGGCCTGTCTTGCCTTTTTGGTTTTTACCCATGTTGTGGATGTCCCTTTTGACCGGTGGGAAGTGATACTCCTTTGTAGTGCAGATTTACATTGCCCGCTTGCTTGCTTGGCCAAAAAGGGCGTATGCGTTGTCTCCTGAATATATTCAGGAGAAAATGCATACACCCTTTTTGGCCAAGTTCATCATTGTCGAAATTGTGCCCCTCTTCCTGTGCTTTAAAGGTGATTCCATACGACCTCGTGAAATATGTTTCCTGCTATTCTGCTTCCCTTACAACTTCGCCTCCTTGCCTTCCCTCAACAGATTTTTGGACGATAGTTGCACTTTATTACTCTGCCAGTTTGTGAATTGCTGTGCCCCTGAACTCCGTTTTTTAACTCGTTTTTTCTGAGCTGAACCCAAGTCCAATATTTTGGTTCAGGACCTACACTGGTTTTCGCTGGGTGGCTGAGACTTTGGTCAATTCTTCTTCCTCCCGGGAAATAAGAGTGACATATGCCCGTCCAAATACCTAACACCTACTCTCTCATTCGTTCTCTCTCTTCCCATTCATCCTCTGCGAAATTGGCAACCTGTGCGAAACAGGAGGTTAAAGGTGCTGTCTCTCCAGGTTGAGAGATTGATAGTAAAGCAGTTGGAAAGTCAAACCGGAGCGCCAGGAGAGGGAATATTCGTTGAGTTTTAGAGACCATTCGTATTCACAGTGTGTCCATTCTCTAGGTTTCCCGTACATGTTATAGCTGTAGTAATATTCCCTTCAACCTGGAGAGTTGGGACCCATGGAATGGGTGCCATGAATTATTGCTTTAAAGGGTCTGCATTTGCTCACCCAATCTCACCAATCCTCTCAGTCCCATGTGTCCTGCCTTATACCACATCCAGCTGTCATTGTAGATAGGGTCATTCCAGGTTTCATCAGAGACCCTGAAGGAATTGTGAAGAATTTCCCTGTTTTTTTGTTTTGTTTTTGAAATTCCTTTTATAGTGGGTTTGAGCTGTTTCTCACTGCCATGCTTATGTAAGTCTAGATACACTTGATACCCTTACGGAGACATATCAATACATAGGTTTTAAGATTCTTACTCATCAGATACATTCCTCTGCGGGAAATATGGGGTTTTGAGTCCCTTTCACTGAGGAAGGTGTAGGTCTTGTCTATTCCATAGTTGGTTTTTGGAACAGTACCTGTGCTTATATCAAACTCTGGTTTTATGCATCACCCCACCTCTCCTTCACCGTTAAGAAGGCATAAGTGTGTTTTCTAAATGTGAGACTCTGTTCTCTTTCCTAACTCAGTTCATGTGTAGCCATGTTTACAGGATCTTCATAAGTGATATCTTATGATATGTTTCTTTTTCTGTGTGACTTATTTCACTTAGAATCATCGTACCTGAATCCACTCATTTTGCTGCTACTGGTCTTATGACATTGATTTCATGGCTGAGGGATATTCCATCGTATGTAAGTACCACAATGTTTTGAACCATTTTTATCTTTCCTGGGATATTTAAGGTGTACCCAAGTTGAAGATCTTGTAAGCAGTGCAGCCCTAAATTTAGGAGTGCCTCTGCCTTATTGATTTTCAGTTTTCCCAAGGTATATTCCCTAGACTGGAAGTGCCCTTGGCTCTGTAGCTCTGTTGTTTAATTGTTTTAGGGAACACAATGCACTCCTCCAGAGAGGCAGTTGACAATTTACATACCGCCCATCAGCATAACAAGGCTCCCTGTTCTCCAGGGCCTGTCTTGCCTTTTTGGTTTTTACCCATGTTGTGGATGTCCCTTTTGACCGGTGGGAAGTGATACTCCTTTGTAGTGCAGATTTACATTGCCCGCTTGCTTGCTTGGCCAAAAAGGGCGTATGCGTTGTCTCCTGAATATATTCAGGAGAAAATGCATACACCCTTTTTGGCCAAGTTCATCATTGTCGAAATTGTGCCCCTCTTCCTGTGCTTTAAAGGTGATTCCA
The DNA here is from genome assembly GCF_964341445.2 of Mesoplodon mirus. NCBI lineage: Eukaryota > Metazoa > Chordata > Mammalia > Artiodactyla > Ziphiidae > Mesoplodon > Mesoplodon mirus. Next base: position 2,529,429 of record NW_028295778.1, on the reverse strand, counting down.
TACGACCTCGTGAAATATGTTTCCTGCTATTCTGCTTCCCTTACAACTTCGCCTCCTTGCCTTCCCTCAACAGATTTTTGGACGATAGTTGCACTTTATTACTCTGCCAGTTTGTGAATGGCTGTGCCCCTGAACTCCGTTTTTTAACTCGTTTTTTCTGAGCTGAACCCAAGTCCAATATTTTGGTTCAGGACCTACACTGGTTTTCGCTGGGTGGCTGAGACTTTGGTCAATTCTTCTTCCTCCCGGGAAATAAGAGTGACATATGCCCGTCCAAATACCTAACACCTACTCTCTCATTCGTTCTCTCTCTTCCCATTCATCCTCTGCGAAATTGGCAACCTGTGCGAAACAGGAGGTTAAAGGTGCTGTCTCTCCAGGTTGAGAGATTGATAGTAAAGCAGTTGGAAAGTCAAACCGGAGCGCCAGGAGAGGGAATATTCGTTGAGTTTTAGAGACCATTCGTATTCACAGTGTGTCCATTCTCTAGGTTTCCCGTACATGTTATAGCTGTAGTAATATTCCCTTCAACCTGGAGAGTTGGGACCCATGGAATGGGTGCCATGAATTATTGCTTTAAAGGGTCTGCATTTGCTCACCCAATCTCACCAATCCTCTCAGTCCCATGTGTCCTGCCTTATACCACATCCAGCTGTCATTGTAGATAGGGTCATTCCAGGTTTCATCAGAGACCCTGAAGGAATTGTGAAGAATTTCCCTGTTTTTTTGTTTTGTTTTTGAAATTCCTTTTATAGTGGGTTTGAGCTGTTTCTCACTGCCATGCTTATGTAAGTCTAGATACACTTGATACCCTTACGGAGACATATCAATACATAGGTTTTAAGATTCTTACTCATCAGATACATTCCTCTGCGGGAAATATGGGGTTTTGAGTCCCTTTCACTGAGGAAGGTGTAGGTCTTGTCTATTCCATAGTTGGTTTTTGGAACAGTACCTGTGCTTATATCAAACTCTGGTTTTATGCATCACCCCACCTCTCCTTCACCGTTAAGAAGGCATAAGTGTGTTTTCTAAATGTGAGACTCTGTTCTCTTTCCTAACTCAGTTCATGTGTAGCCATGTTTACAGGATCTTCATAAGTGATATCTTATGATATGTTTCTTTTTCTGTGTGACTTATTTCACTTAGAATCATCGTACCTGAATCCACTCATTTTGCTGCTACTGGTCTTATGACATTGATTTCATGGCTGAGGGATATTCCATCGTATGTAAGTACCACAATGTTTTGAACCATTTTTATCTTTCCTGGGATATTTAAGGTGTACCCAAGTTGAAGATCTTGTAAGCAGTGCAGCCCTAAATTTAGGAGTGCCTCTGCCTTATTGATTTTCAGTTTTCCCAAGGTATATTCCCTAGACTGGAAGTGCCCTTGGCTCTGTAGCTCTGTTGTTTAATTGTTTTAGGGAACACAATGCACTCCTCCAGAGAGGCAGTTGACAATTTACATACCGCCCATCAGCATAACAAGGCTCCCTGTTCTCCAGGGCCTGTCTTGCCTTTTTGGTTTTTACCCATGTTGTGGATGTCCCTTTTGACCGGTGGGAAGTGACACTCCTTTGTAGTGCAGATTTACATTGCCCGCTTGCTTGCTTGGCCAAAAAGGGCGTATGCGTTTTCTCCTGAATATATTCAGGAGAAAATGCATACACCCTTTTTGGCCAAGTGCATCATTGTCGAAATTGTGCCCCTCTTCCTCTGCTTTAAAGGTGATTCCATACTACCTCGTGAAATATGTTTCCTGCTATTCTGCTTCCCTTACAAGTTCGCCTCCTTGCCTTCCCTCAACAGATTTTTGGACGATAGTTGCACTTTATTACTCTGCCAGTTTGTGAATTGCTGTGCCCCTGAACTCCGTTTTTTAACTCGTTTTTTCTGAGCTGAACCCAAGTCCAATATTTTGGTTCAGGACCTACACTGGTTTTCGCTGGGTGGCTGAGACTTTGGTCAATTCTTCTTCCTCCCGGGAAATAAGAGTGACATATGCCCGTCCAAATACCTAACACCTACTCTCTGATTGGTTCTCTCTCTTCCCATTCATTCTCTGCGAAATTGGCAACCTGTGCGAAACAGGAGGTTAAAGGTGCTGTCTCTCCAGGTTGAGAGATTGATAGTAAAGCAGTTGGAAAGTCAAACCGGAGCGCCAGGAGAGGGAATATTCGTTGAGTTTTAGAGACCATTCGTATTCACAGTGTGTCCATTCTCTAGGTTTCCCGTACATGTTATAGCTGTAGTAATATTCCCTTCAACCTGGAGAGTTGGGACCCATGGAATGGGTGCCATGAATTATTGCTTTAAAGGGTCTGCATTTGCTCACCCAATCTCACCAATCCTCTCAGTCCCATGTGTCCTGCCTTATACCACATCCAGCTGTCATTGTAGATAGGGTCATTCCAGGTTTCATCAGAGACCCTGAAGGAATTGTGAAGAATTTCCCTGTTTTTTTGTTTTGTTTTTGAAATTCCTTTTATAGTGGGTTTGAGCTGTTTCTCACTGCCATGCTTATGTAAGTCTAGATACACTTGATACCCTTACGGAGACATATCAATACATAGGTTTTAAGATTCTTACTCATCAGATACATTCCTCTGCGGGAAATATGGGGTTTTGAGTCCCTTTCACTGAGGAAGGTGTAGGTCTTGTCTATTCCATAGTTGGTTTTTGGAACAGTACCTGTGCTTATATCAAACTCTGGTTTTATGCATCACCCCACCTCTCCTTCACCGTTAAGAAGGCATAAGTGTGTTTTCTAAATGTGAGACTCTGTTCTCTTTCCTAACTCAGTTCATGTGTAGCCATGTTTACAGGATCTTCATAAGTGATATCTTATGATATGTTTCTTTTTCTGTGTGACTTATTTCACTTAGAATCATCGTACCTGAATCCACTCATTTTGCTGCTACTGGTCTTATGACATTGATTTCATGGCTGAGGGATATTCCATCGTATGTAAGTACCACAATGTTTTGAACCATTTTTATCTTTCCTGGGATATTTAAGGTGTACCCAAGTTGAAGATCTTGTAAGCAGTGCAGCCCTAAATTTAGGAGTGCCTCTGCCTTATTGATTTTCAGTTTTCCCAAGGTATATTCCCTAGACTGGAAGTGCCCTTGGCTCTGTAGCTCTGTTGTTTAATTGTTTTAGGGAACACAATGCACTCCTCCAGAGAGGCAGTTGACAATTTACATACCGCCCATCAGCATAACAAGGCTCCCTGTTCTCCAGGGCCTGTCTTGCCTTTTTGGTTTTTACCCATGTTGTGGATGTCCCTTTTGACCGGTGGGAAGTGACACTCCTTTGTAGTGCAGATTTACATTGCCCACTTGCTTGCTTGGCCAAAAAGGGCGTATGCGTTTTCTCCTGAATATATTCAGGAGAAAATGCATACGCCCTTTTTGGCCAAGTTCATCATTGTCGAAATTGTGCCCCTCTTCCTGTGCTTTAAAGGTGATTCCATACGACCTCGTGAAATATGTTTCCTGCTATTCTGCTTCCCTTACAAGTTCGCCTCCTTGCCTTCCCTCAACAGATTTTTGGACGATAGTTGCCCTTTATTACTCTGCCAGTTTGTGAATTGCTGTGCCCCTGAGCTCCATTTTTCAACTCGTTTTTGTGAGCTGACCGCAAATCCAAAATTATGGCTCAAAACCTATACTGGTTCCTGGCGGGTGGCTGAGACATTGGTTAATTCTACTTCCTGCCAGGCAATTAAAGTGACATGTATCTGTCCAAATGCCTAACATCTACTCTCTCATTGGTTCTCCCTCTTCCCTTTCATCCCCTGCCAAATTGGCAACCTGTACGAACCAGGAGGTTAAAGGTGCTGTCTCTCCAAGTTGGAAAATTGATAGTAAAACAGTTGGAAAGTAAAACTGTCGCACAAGGAGAGGGACTATTCGTTGAGTTTTAGAAACCTTTCGTATTCACAGTGTGTCCATTCTCTAGGTTTCCCGTACATGTTATAGCTGTAGTAATATTCCCTTCAACCTGGAGAGTAGGGACCCATGGAATGGGTGCCATGCATTATTGTTTAAAGGGTCTGCATTTGCTCTCCTAATCTCACCAATCCTCTCAGTCTCATGTGTCCATCCTTATGCCACATCCAGCTGTCATTGTAGATAGGGTCATTCCAGGTTTCATCAGAGACCCTGAAGGAATTGTAAAGAATTTCCCGGTTTTTTTGTTTTGTTTTTGAAATTCCTTTTTATAGTGGGTTTGAGCTGATTCTCGCTGCCATGCTTATGTAAGTCTAGATACACTTGATACCCTTACGGAGACATAGCATTACATAGGTTTTAAGATTCTTACTAGTCAGATACATTCCTCTGCGGGAAATATGGGGTTTTGAATCCCTTTCACTGAGGAAGGTGTAGGTCTTGTCTATTCCATAGTTGGTTGTTGGAACAGTACCTGTGCTTATATCAAACTCTGGTTTTATGCATCACCCCACCTCTCCTTCACCGTTAAGAAGGCATAAGTGTGTTTTCTAAATGTGAGACTCTGTTCTCTTTCCTAACTCAGTTCATGTGTAGCCATGTTTACAGGATCTTCATAAGTGATATCTTATGATACGTTTCTTTTTCTGTGTGACTTATTTCACTTAGAATCATCGTACCTGAATCCACTCATTTTGCTGCTACTGGTCTTATGACATTGATTTCATGGCTGAGGGATATTCCATCGTATGTAAGTGCCACAATGTTTTGAACCATTTTTATCTTTCCTGGGATACTTAAGGTGTACCACAGTTGAGGTTCTTGTAAGCAGTGCAGCCCTAAATTTTGGGGTGGCTCTGTCTTATTGATTTTCATTTTTCCAAAGGTATATTCCCAAGACTCGAAGTGCCTTTGGCTCTGTAGCTCTGTTGGTTACTTGTTTTAGGGAACACAATGCACTCCTCCAGAGAGGCAGCTGACAATTTACATACCGCCCATCAGCATAACAAGGCTCCCTGTTCTCCAGGGCCTGTCTTGCCTTTCTGGTTTACGCCCATTTTGCGGATGTCCCTTTTGACCGGTGGGACGTGATACATCTTTGTAGTGCAGATTTTCAATGCCCGCTTGCTTGCTTGGCAAAAAAGGGAGTATGCGTTTTCTCGTGAAAATATTAAGGATGAAACACATACGCCCTTTTTGGCCACGTGCATCATTGTCGAAGTTGTGCCCCTTTCCTGTGCTTTAAAGGCGATTCCAACATACCTCTTGAAATCTGTTTCCTGCTATTCTGCCTGGCTTTCAAGTCCGCCTCATTGCCTTCCCTCAACAGATTTTTGGATGATAGTTGTCCTTTATTACTCTGCCAGTTTGTGAATTGCTCTGCCCCATAGCTCCATTTTTTAACTCGTTTTTTGTGAGCTGAACGCAAGTCCAATATTTTGGTTCAGGAACAATACTGGTTCCCGGTGGGTGGCTGAGACTTTGGTTAATTCTTCTTCCTCCCGGGAAATAAGAGTGACATGTGCCCGTCCAAATGCCTAACAGCTACTCTCTCATTAGTTCTCCCTCTTCCCTTTCATCCTCTGCCATATTTGCAACCTGTGCGAACCAGGAGGTTAAAGGGGCTGTCTCTGCAAGTTGGGAGATTTATAGTAAAGCAGTTGGAACGTCAAACCGGAGCACCAGGAGAGGGACTATTCGTTGAGTTTTAGAGACCTTTCGTATTCACAGTGTGTCCATTCTCTAGGTTTGCCGTACATGTTATAGCTCTAGTAATATTCCCTTCAACCTGGAGAGTAGGGACCCATTGAATGGGTGCCATGCATTATTGTTTTAAGGGGTCTGAATTTGCTCACCCAATCTCACTAATCCTCTCAGTACCATGTGTCCATCCTTATGCCACATCAAGCTGTCCTTGTAGATAGGGTCATTCCAGGTTTCATCAGAGACCCTGAAGAAAGTGTAAAGAATTTCCCGGTTTTTTGTTTTGTGTTTGAAATTCCTCTTTATACTGTGTTTGAGCTGATTCTCGCTGCCATGTTTATGCCAGTCTAGACACATATGATTCCCTTATGGACACATATAAACACATAGGTTTTAAGATACTTAGTAGTCAGATATATTCCTATGTGGGAAATATGGGGTTTTGAGTCCCTTTCACTGAGGAAGGTGTAGGTCTTGTCTATTCCATAGTTGGTTTTTGGAACGGTACCTGTGCTTATATCAAACTCTGGTTTTATGTATCCCCCCACCTCTCCTTCCCCCTTAAGCAGGCATAAGTGTGTTTTCTAAATGTGAGACTCTGTTCTCTTTCCTAACTCAGTTCATGTGTAGCCATGTTTACAGGATCTTCATAAGTGATATCTTATGATTAGTTTCTTTTTCTGTGTGACTTATTTCACTTAGAATCATCGTACCTGAATCCACTCATTTTGCTGCTACTGGTCTTATGACATTGATTTCATGGCTGAGGGATATTCCATCGTACATAAGTACCACAAATTTTGAACCATTTTTATCTTTCCTGGGATATTTAAGGTGTACCCAAGTTGAAGATCTTGTAAGCAGTGCAGCCCTAAATTTAGGAGTGGCTCTGCTTATTGATTTTCAGTTTTCCCAAGGTATATTACCTAGACTGGAAGTGCCCTTGGCTCTGTAGCTCTGTTGTTTAATTGTTTTAGGGAACACAATGCACTCGTCCAGAGAGGCAGTTGACAATTTACATACCGCCCATCAGCATAACAAGGCTCCCTGTTCTCCAGGGCCTGTCTTGCCTTTTTGGTTTTTATCCATGTTGTGGATGTCCCTTTTGACCGGTGGGAAGTGATACTCCTTTGTAGTGCAGATTTACATTGCCCGCTTGCTTGCTTGGCCAAAAAGAGCGTATGCGTTTTCTCCTGAATATATTCAGGAGAAAACACATACACCCTTTTTGGCCAAGTGCATCATTGTCGAAATTGTGCCCCTCTTCCTCTGCTTTAAAGGTGATTCCATACTACCTCGTGAAATATGTTTCCTGCTATTCTGCTTCCCTTACAAGTTCACCTCCTTGCCTTCCCTCAACAGATTTTTGGATGATAGTTGCCCTTTATTACTCTGCCAGTTTGTGAATTGCTGTGCCCCTGAACTCCGTTTTTTAACTCGTTTTTTCTGAGCTGAACCCAAGTCCAATATTTTGGTTCAGGACCTACACTGGTTTTCGCTGGGTGGCTGAGACTTTGGTCAATTCTTCTTCCTCCCGGGAAATAAGAGTGACATATGCCCGTCCAAATACCTAACACCTACTCTCTCATTCGTTCTCTCTCTTCCCATTCATCCTCTGCGAAATTGGCAACCTGTGCGAAACAGGAGGTTAAAGGTGCTGTCTCTCCAGGTTGAGAGATTGATAGTAAAGCAGTTGGAAAGTCAAACCGGAGCGCCAGGAGAGGGAATATTCGTTGAGTTTTAGAGACCTTTCGTATTCACAGTGTGTCCATTCTCTAGGTCTCCCGTACATGTTATAGCTGTAGTAATATTCCCTTCAACCTGGAGAGTTGGGACCCATGGAATGGGTGCCATGCATTATTGCTTTAAAGGGTCTGCATTTGCTCACCCAATCTCACCACTCCTCTCAGTCCCATGTGTCCTGCCTTATGCCACATCCAGCTGTCATTGTAGATAGGGTCATTCCAGGTTTCATCAGAGACCCTGAAGGAATTGTAAAGAATTTCCCTGTTTTTTTGTTTTGTTTTTGAAATTCCTTTTATAGTGGGTTTGAGCTGCTTCTCACTGCCATGCTTATGTAAGTCTAGATACACTTGATACCCTTACGGAGACATAGCAATACATAGGTTTTAAGATTCTTACTAGTCAGATACATTCCTCTGCGGGAAATATGGGGTTTTGAATCCCTTTCACTGAGGAAGGTGTAGGTCTTGTCTATACCATAGTTGGTTTTTGGAACAGTACCTGTGCTTATATCAAACTCTGTTTTTAGGCATCACCCCACCTCTCCTTCACCGTTAAGAAGGCATAAGTGTGTTTTCTAAATGTGAGACTCTGTTCTCTTTCCTAACTCAGTTCATGTGTAGCCATGTTTACAGGACCTTCATAAGTGATATCTTATGATACGTTTCTTTTTCTGTGTGACTTATTTCACTTAGAATCATCGTACCTGAATCCACTCATTTTGCTGCTACTGGTCTTATGACATTGATTTCATGGCTGAGGGATATTCCATCGTATGTAAGTACCACAATGTTTTGAACCATTTTTATCTTTCCTGGGATATTTACGGTGTACCCAAGTTGTGGTTCTTGTAAGCAGTGCAGCCCTAAATTTTGGGGTGGCTCTGTCTTATTGATTTTCATTTTTCCAAAGGTATATTCCCAAGACTGGAAGTGCCCTTGGCTCTGTAGCTGTTGTTTACTTGTTTTAGGGAACACAATGCACTCCTCCAGAGAGGCAGTTGGCAATTTACATCTCGCCCATCAGCATAACAAGGCTCCCTGTTCTCCAGGGCCTGTCTTGCCTTTCTGATTTTTGCCCATTTTGTGGATGTCCCTTTTGACCGGTGGGAAGTGATACTTTTTGTAGTGCAGATTTTCAATGCCCGCTTGCTTGCTTGGCAAAAAAGGGAGTATGCGTTTTCTCGTGAAAATATTAAGGATGAAACACATACGCCCTTTTTGGCCACGTGCATCATTGTCGAAGTTGTGCCCCTTTCCTGTTCTTTAAAGGCGATTCCAACATACCTCTTGAAATCTGTTTCCTGCTATTCTGCCTGGCTTTCAAGTCCGCCTCGTTGCCTTCCCTCAACAGATTTTTGTATGATAGTTGTTCTTTATTACTCTGCCAGTTTGTGAATTGCTCTGCCCCATAGCTCCATTTTTTATCTCGTTTATTTGTGAGCTGAACGCAAGTCCAATATTTTGGTTCAGGAACAATACTGGTTCCTGGTGGGTGGCTGAGACTTTGGTTAATTCTTCTTCCTCCCGGGAAATAAGAGTGACATGTGCCCGTCCAAATGCCTAACAGCTACTCTCTCATTAGTTCTCCCTCTTCCCTTTCATCCTCTGCCATATTCGCAAACTGTGCGAACCAGGAGGTTAAAAGGGCTGTCTCTGCAAGTTGGGAGATTTATAGTAAAGCAGTTGGAACGTCAAACCGGAGCACCAGGAGAGGGAGTATTCGTTGAGTTTTAGAGACCTTTCATATTCACAGTGTGTCCATTCTCTAGGTTTGCCGTACATGTTATAGCTCTAGTAATATTCCCTTCAACCTGGAGAGTAGGGACCCATGGAATGGGTGCCATGCATTATTGCTTTAAGGGGTCTGAATTTGCTCACTCAATCTCACTAATCCTCTCAGTACCATGTGTCCATCCTTATGCCACATCAAGCTTTCATTGTAGATAGGGTCATTCCAGGTTTCATCAGAGACCCTGAAGAAAGTGTAAAGAATTTCCCGGTTTTTTTGGTTTGTGTTTGAAATTCCTCTTTATACTGTGTTTGACCTGATTCTCGCTGCCAAGTTTATGCCAGTCTAGACACACTTGATTCCCTTATGGACACATATAAACACATAGGTTTTAAGATACTTAGTAGTCAGATATATTCCTATGTGGGAAATATGGGGTTTTGAGACCCTTTCACTGAGGAAGGTGTAGGTCTTGTCTATTCCATAGTTGGTTTTTGGAACGGTACCTGTGCTTATATCAAACTCTGGTTTTATGCATCCCCCCACCTCTCCTTCCCCCTTAAGCAGGCATAAGAGTGTTTTCTAAATGTGAGACTCTGTTCTCTTTCCTAACTCAGTTCATGTGTAGCCATGTTTACAGGATCTTAATAAGTGATATCTTATGATAAGTTTCTTTTTCTGTGTGACTTATTTCACTTAGAATCATCGTACCTGAATCCACTCATTTTGCTGCTACTGGTCTTATGACATTGATTTAATGGCTGTGGGATATTCCATCGTACATAAGTACCACAAATTTTGAACCATTTTTATCTTTCCTGGGATATTTAAGGTGTACCCAAGTTGAAGATCTTGTAAGCAGTGCAGCCCTAAATTTAGGAGTGGCTCTGCCTTATTGATTTTCAGTTTTCCCAAGGTATATTCCCTAGACTGGAAGTGCCCTTGGCTCTGTAGCTCTGTTGTTTAATTGTTTTAGGGAATACAATGCACTCCTCCAGAGAGGCAGTTGACAATTTACATACCGCCCATCAGCATAACAAGGCTCCCTGTTCTCCAGGGCCTGTCTTGCCTTTTTGGTTTTTACCCATGTTGTGGATGTCCCTTTTGACCGGTGGGAAGTGATACTCCTTTGTAGTGCAGATTTACATTGCCCGCTTGATTGCTTGGCCAAAAAGAGCGTATGCGTTTTCTCCTGAATATATTCAGGAGAAAACACATACACCCTTTTTGGCCAAGTGCATCATTGTCGAAATTGTGCCCCTCTTCCTGTGCTTTAAAGGTGATTCCATACTACCTCGTGAAATATGTTTCCTGCTATTCTGCTTCCCTTACAAGTTCGCCTCCTTGCCTTCCCTCAACAGATTTTTGGACGATAGTTGCCCTTTATTACTCTGCCAGTTTGTGAATTGCTGTGCCCCTGAACTCCGTTTTTTAACTCGTTTTTTCTGAGCTGAACCCAAGTCCAATATTTTGGTTCAGGACCTACACTGGTTTTCGCTGGGTGGCTGAGACTTTGGTCAATTCTTCTTCCTCCCGGGAAATAAGAGTGACATGTGCCCGTCCAAATACCTAACACCTACTCTCTGATTGGTTCTCTCTCTTCCCATTCATTCTCTGCGAAATTCGCAACCTGTGCGAAACAGGAGGTTAAAAGTGCTGTCTCTCCAGGTTGAGAGATTGATAGTAAAGCAGTTGGAAAGTCAAACAGGAACGCCAGGAGAGGGACTATTCGTTGAGTTTTAGAGACCTTTCGTATTCACAGTGTGTCCATTCTCTAGGTTTCCCGTACATGTTATAGCTGTAGTAATATTCCCTTCAACCTGGAGAGTTGGGACCCATGGAATGGGTGCCATGAATTATTGCTTTAAAGGGTCTGCATTTGCTCACCCAATCTCACCAATCCTCTCAGTCCCATGTGTCCTGCCTTATGCCACATCCAGCTGTCATTGTAGATAGGGTCATTCCAGGTTTCATCAGAGACCCTGAAGGAATTGTGAAGAATTTCCCTGTTTTTTTGTTTTGTTTTTGAAATTCCTTTTATAGTGGGTTTGAGCTGTTTCTCACTGCCATGCTTATGTAAGTCTAGATACACTTAATACCCTTACGGAGACATATCAATACATAGGTTTTAAGATTCTTACTCATCAGATACATTCCTCTGCGTGAAATATGGGGTTTTGAATCCCTTTCACTGAGGAAGGTGTAGGTCTTGTCTATTCCATAGTTGGTTTTTGGAACAGTACCTGTGCTTATATCAAACTCTGGTTTTATGCATCACCCCACCTCTCCTTCACCGTTAAGAAGGCAAAAGTGTGTTTTCTAAATGTGAGACTCTGTTCTCTTTCCTAACTCAGTTCATGTGTAGCCATGTTTACAGGATCTTCATAAGTGATATCTTATGATATGTTTCTTTTTCTGTGTGACTTATTTCACTTAGAATCATCGTACCTGAATCCACTCATTTTGCTGCTACTGGTCTTATGACATTGATTTCATGGCTGAGGGATATTCCATCGTATGTAAGTACCACAATGTTTTGAACCATTTTTATCTTTCCTGGGATACTTACGGTGTACCCAATTTGTGGTTCTTGTAAGCAATGCAGCCCTAAGTTTTGGGGTGGCTCTCTCTTATTGATTTTCATTTTTCCAAAGGTATATTCCCAAGACTGGAAGTGCCCTTGGCTCTGTAGCTCTGTTGTTTACTTGTTTTAGGGAACACAATGCACTCCTCCAGAGAGGCAGTTGGCAATTTACATCCCGCCCATCAGCATAACAAAGCTCCCTGTTCTCCAGGGCCTGTCTTGTCTTTCTGATTTTTGCCCATTTTGTGGATGTCCCTTTTGACCGGTAGGGAGTGTTACTTCTTTGTAGTGCAGATTTTCAATGCCCGCTTGCTTGCTTGGCAAAAAAGGGAGTATGCGTTTTCTCGTGAAAATATTAAGGATGAAACACATACGCCCTTTTTGGCCACGTGCATCATTGTCGAAGTTGTGCCCCTTTCCTGTGCTTTAAAGGCGATTCCAACATACCTCTTGAAATCTGTTTCCTGCTATTCTGCCTGGCTTTCAAGTCCGCCTCGTTGCCTTCCCTCAACAGATTTTTGTATGATAGTTGTCCTTTATTACTCTGCCAGTTTGTGAATTGCTCTGCCCCATAGCTCCATTTTTTATCTCGTTTATTTGTGAGCTGAACGCAAGTCCAATATTTTGGTTCAGGAACAATACTGGTTCCCGGTGGGTGGCTGAGACTTTGGTTAATTCTTCTTCCTCCCGGGAAATAAGAGTGACATGTGCCCGTCCAAATGCCTAACAGCTACTCTCTCATTGGTTCTCCCTCTTGCCTTTCATCCTCTGCCATATTCGCAACCTGTGCAAACCAGGAGGTTAAAGGGGCTGTCTCTGCAAGTTGGGAGATTGATAGTAAAGCAGTTGGAACATCAAACAGGAGCACCAGGAGAGGGACTATTCGTTGAGTTTTAGAGACCTTTCATATTCACAGTGTGTCCATTCTCTAGGTTTCCCGTACATGTTATAGCTGTAGTAATATTCCCTTCAACCTGGAGAGTAGGGACCCATGGAATGGGTGCCATGCGTTATTGCTTTAAGGGGTCTGCATTTGCTCACCCAATCTCACTAATCCACTCAGTACCATGTGTCCATCCGTATGCCACATCCACCTGTCATTGTAGATTGGGTCATTCCAGGTTTCATCAGAGACCCTGAAGAAATTGTCAAGAATTTTCCGGGTTTTTTGTTTTGTGTTTGAAATTCCTCTTTATACTGTGTTTGAGCTGATTCTCACTGCCATGTTTATGCCAGTCTAGACACACTTGATTCCCTTATGGAGACATATAAACACATAGGTTTTAAGATTCTTAGTAGTCAGATATATTCCTATGAGGGAAATATGGGGTTTTGAGTCCCTTTCACTGAGGAAGATGTAGGTCTTGTATATTCCATAGTTGGTTTTTGGAACGGTACCTTTTCTGATATCAAACACTGGTTTTATTCATCACCCCACCTCTCCATCCCCCTTAAGCAGGCATAAGAGTGTTTTCTAAATGTGAGATTCTCTTCTCTTTCCTAACTCAGTTCACGTGTAGCCATGTTACAGGATCTTCATAAGTGATAGCTTATGATACGTTTCTTTTTCTGTGTGACTTATTTCACTTAGAATCATCGTACCTGAATCCACTCATTTTGCTGCTGCTGGTCTTATGATATTGATTTTATGGCTGAGGGATATTCCATCGTATGTAAGTACCACAGTTTTTTGAACCATTTTTATCTTTCCTGGGATATTGAAGGTGTACACAAGTTGAGGTTATTGTAAGCAGTGCAGCCCTAAATTTTGGGGTGGCTCTGTCTTATTGATATTCAGTTTTCCCAAGGTATATTCACTAGACTGGAAGTGCCCTTGGCTCTGTAGCTCTGTTGTTTACTTGTTTTAGGGAACACAATGCACTCCTCCAGAGAGGCAGTTGGCAATTTACATCCCGGCCATCAGCATAACAAGGCTCCCTGTTCTCCAGGGCCTGTCTTGAATTTCTGTTTTTTACCCTTCATGTGGATGTCCCCTAGAACCGGTGGGAAGTGATACTTCTTTGTAGTGCTGATTTGCATTGCCCGCTTGCTTGCTTGACCAAAATGGGCGTATGCGTTTTCTCCTGAATATACTCAGGAGAAAACGCATACGCCCTCTTTGGCCAAGTTCATCATTGTCGAAGTTGTGCCCCTCTTCCTGTGCTTTAAAGGCGATTCCAACATACCTCTTGAAATCTGTTTCCTGCTATTCTGCCTCACATTCATGTCTGCCTCGTTGCGTTCCCTCAACAGATTTTTGGATGATAGTTGTCCTTTATTTCTCTTCCAGTTTGTGAATTGCTGGGCCCCTGAGCTCCATTTTTTAACTCGTTTTTTTTGTGAGCTGAACGCATTTCCATATTTTGGTTCAGGACCTATACTGGTTCCCGGTGGGTGGCAGATACTTTGGTTAATTCTTCTTCCTCCCGGGAAATAAGAGTGACAGGTGCCCGTCCAAATGCCTAACAGCTACTCTCTCTTTGGTTCTCCCTGTTCCCTTTCATCCTTTGCCAAATTGGCAACCTGTGTGAACCTGGATGTTAAAGGTTCTGTCTCTCCAAGTTGGGAGATTGATAGTAAAGCAGTTGGAAAGTCAAACTGGAGCACCAGGAGAGCGATTATTCGTTGAGTTTTAGAAAGCTTTCTTATTCACAGTGTGTCCATTCGCTAGGTTTCCCATACCTGTTATAGCTGTAGTAATATTCCCTTCAACCTGGAGAGTTGGGAACCATGGAATGGGTTACGTACATTATTGCTTTAAAGGGTCTGCATTTGCTCACCCAATCTCACCAATCCTCTCTGTCCCATGTGTCCAGCCTTATGCCACCTCCAGCTGTCGTTGTAGATTCGGTCATTCCAAGGTTCATCAGAGAGCCTGAAGGAATTGTAAAGAATTTCGCTGTGTTTTTGTTTTGTTTTTGAAATTACGTTTTATATTGGTTTGATCTGATTCTCGCTGCCATCTTTATGCCAGTCTACACACACTGGATTCCCTTATGAAGACATATCAATACATAGGTTTTAAGATTCTTACTAGTCAGATATATTCCTCTGCGGGAAATGTGGGGTTTTGAGTCCCTTTCACTGAGGAAGGTGTAGGTGTTTTTATTCCATAGTTGATTTTTGGAAGGGTATCTGTGCTTATATCAAATTCTGGTTTTATGCATCACCCCACCTCTCCTTCCCCCTTAAGCAGGCATAAGTGTGTTTTCTATATGTGAGACTCTGTTCTCTTTCCTAACTCAGTTCATGTGTCGCCATGTTTACAGGATCTTCATAAGTGATATCTTATGATAAGTTTCTTTTTCTGTGTGACTTAATTCACTTAGAATCATCGTACCTGAATCCACTCATTTTGCTGCTACTGGTCTTATGACATTGATTTCATGGCTGAGGGATATTCCATCATACGTAAGTACCACAATTTTTTGAACCATTTTTACCTTTCCTGGGATACTTAAGGTGTACCCAAGTTGAGGTTCTTGTAAGCAGTGCAGCTCTAAATTTTGGGGTAGCTCTGTCTTATTCATTTTCAATTTTCCCAAGGTATATTCCCTAGACTGGGAGTGTACTTGCCTCTGTAGCTCTGTTGTTTACTTGTTTTAGGGAACACAATGCACTACTCCAGAGAGGCAGTTGGCAATTTACGTCCCGCCCATCATCATAACAAGGCTCCCGGTTCTCCAGGGCCTGTCTTGCCTTTCTGGTTTTTACCCATTTTGTGGATGTCCCTTGTGACCGGTGGGAAATGATACTTCTTTGTAGTGCAGACTTGCATTGCCCACTTGCTTGCTTGTCGAAAAGTGCGAATGCGTTTTCCCCTGAATATATTCAGGAGAAAACGCATACGGCCTTTTTGGCCATGTGCATCATTGTCGAAGTTGTGCTCCTCTTCCTGTGCTTTAAAGGCCATTCCAACGTACCTCTTGAAATCTGTTTCCTGCTATTCTGCCTCGCTTTCATGTCCGCCTAGTTGCCTTCTCTCAACAGATTGTTGGAAGATAGTTGCCCTTTATTACTCTGCCAGTTTGTGAATTGCTCTGCCCCTGAGCTCCATTTTTAACTCGTTTTTTGTGAGCTGAACGCAAGTTCAATATTTTGGTTCAGGACCTATACTGGTTTTCGGTGGGTGGCTGAGACTTTTGTTAATTCTTCTTCTGGCCGGAAAATAAGAGTGACATTTTGCGGTCCAAATGCTTAACAGCTACTCTCTCATTGGTTCTCCCTCTTCCCTTTCATCCTCTGCCAAATTGGCAACCTGTGAGAACCAGGAGGTTAAAGGGGCTGTCTCTCTAAGTTGGGAGATTGATAGTAAAGCAGTTGGAAAGTCAAACCGTAGCACCAGGAGAGGGACGATTAGTTTAGTTTTAGAAACCTTTCGTATTCACAGTGTGTCCATTCTCTAGGTTTCCCGAACATGTTATAGCTGTTGTAATATTCCCTTCAACCTGGAGGGTTGGGCCCATGGAATGGGTGCCACTCATTATTGCTTTAAAGGGTCTGCATTTGCTCACCCAGTCTCAACATTCCTCTCAGTCCAAAGTGTCCAGCCTTATGCCACATCCAGCTGTCATTGTAGATAGGGTCATTCCAGGTTTCATCAGAGACCCGGAAGGAATTGTAAGGAATTTCCCTTTTTTTTTTTGTTTTGTTTTTGAAATTCCTTTTTATAGTGGGTTGAGCTGATTCTCACTGCCATGTTTATGCCAGTCTAGACACACTTGATTCCCTTATGGAGACATATCAATACATAGGTTTTAAGATTCTTACTGTAAGATATATTACTCTGCATTGAATATGGGGTGTTGAGTCCCTTTCACTGAGGAACGTGTAGGTCTTGTCTATTCTGTATTTGATTTTTGGAACTGTACCTGTACTAATATCAAACTCTGGTTTTATGCATCACCCCACCTCTCCTTCCCCCTTAAGAAGGCATAAGGTTGTTTTCTAAATGTGAGACTCCCTTCTCTTTCCTATCTCAGTTCATATGTAGCCATGTTTACAGGATCTTCATAATTGATATCTTATGATAATTTTCTTTTTCTGTTTGACTTATTTCAATTAGAATTATCGTACCTGAATCCACTCATTTTGCTGCTACTGGTCTTATGACATTGATTTCATGGCTGAGGGATATTCCGTCATACGTAAGTACCACAATTTCTTGAACCATTTTTGTCTTTCCTGGGATATTTAAGGTGTACCCAAGTTGAGGTTTTTGTAAGCAGTGCAGCCCTGAATTTTGGTGTGGATTTGTCTTATAAATTTTCAGTTTTCCCAAGCTATATTACCTAGACTGGAAGTGCCATTGGCTCTGTAGCTCTGTTGTTTACTTGTTTTAGGGAACACAGTGCACTCCTCCAGAGAGGCAGTTGGCAATTTACATCCCGCCCATCAGCATAACAAGGCTCCCTGTTCCCCAGGGCCTGTCTTGCCTGTCTGTTTTTTACACATTTTGCGGATATCCCTTTTGGCTGGTGGGAAGTGACACTTCTTTTTAGTGCAGATTTGCATTGCCCGCTTGCTTGCTTTGCTGAAAAGGGCATATGCGTTTTCTCCTGAATATATTCACGTGAAAACCCATATGCCCTTTATGGCCATTTCCATTATTTTCGAAGTTGTGATGCTTTTCCTGTGTTTAAAGGCGATTCCAATGTACCTCTTGAAATCTGTTTCATGCCACTCTGCCTCATTTTCACTTCCGCCTCGTGGCTTTCCCTCAACAGATTTTTGGAAGACAGTAGTCCTTTATAACTCTGCAGGTTAGTGAATTGCTGTGGCCCTGAGCTCCATTTTATAACTCGCGTTTTTGTGAGCTGACCGCAAATCCACAGTTTTGCTTCTGGACCTATACTGGTTCTGGTGGGGGCAGGCTGAGTCTTTGGTTAATTCCTCTTCATGACGGGTAATTAGTGTGAAATGTGGCCGTCCAAATACCTACAGCTACTCTCTCATTGGTTCTCTCTCTTCCCTTATATCCTCTGCACAATTTTACAACTGTGCGAACCAGGAGGTTATAGGGGCTGACTCTCCAAGTTGGGAGATTGATAGTAAAGCAGTTGGAATGTCAAACTGGAGCACAAGGAGAGAAAAAAAAGTAGTAGAGTTTTAGAAACCTTTCACCATCAGATGGTTTCCATTCTCTAGGTTCCCATACATGTTATAACTGTAGTGATATTCCCTTCTACTTGGAGAGTTGGGAACCATGGAAAGCGTGGCAGGCATAATTGCTTTAAAGGGTCTGCATTTTTTCACCCAATCTCACCAATCCTCTCAGTCCCAAGTGACCAGCCTTATGCCACATCCAGCTGTCATTGTAGATACGGTCATTCCAGGTTTCATCAGAACCCCTGAAGGTATTGTGTAAGAATTTTACTATTTTTATGTTTTGTTTTGAAATTCATTTTTATAGTGGGTTTGAGCTGATTCTCACTGCCATGTTTATGTCGTTCTAGACACACTTGGTTCCCTTACAGAGACATATCAATACATAGGTTTTAAAATTCTTACTAGTCAGATATATTTCTCTGCGGGGAATAAGGATGTTGAGTTCCGTTTACTTAGGAAGGAGTAGGGCTTGTCTCTTCTCTTTTTGGATTATGGAACGGTACCTGTGCTAATATCAAACTTTTGTTTTGTGCATCTCCCCACCTGTCTTTCCCCTTAAGCAAGCGTTAGAGTGTTTTCTAAATCTGAGACTCTGTTCTCTTCCCTAATTCAGTTCATATGTAGCCATGTTTACATTCCCTTCATAAGTGATATCTTATGTCAGAATGCACCATGGCCGTCCTCATAATAATGCTCCATGACCCCTGTCATCACAATGCTCCATGCCCTGGTTATCACAAACCTCCATGTCCCTTGTCATCACAATTCTCCACGTCCTTGTCATCACAATGCTACATGACACTTCTCATCAAAATATTACATGCTCTTGTCATCACAATTCTCCATGCATTTGAAATTGCAATGCTCCATGCACTTGTCATCACAATGCTCCATGCACTTGTCATCACAATGCTCCATGCCCTTGTCATCACATTGCTCCATGACACCTGTCATCACAATGCTCCCTGACACCAGTCATCACAATGCTTCATGCCCCTTTTCATTATAGTGCTCCATGATGCTCAACACCACAATTACCCAAGGTCTTCTCATCACAATGCTCCACGGTTTTGCCATCACCATGCTCCATGCCTAGTCATCACAAAGCTAAATGTCCCTTGTCCTCACAATTCTCCACGTCCTTGTCATTACAATGCTCCTGGCACTTCACATCAAAATGTTATATGCTCTTGTCATCACAATACTCCATGCAGTTGTCATCGCAATGCACCATGACCCCTGTTATAGGAAGCTCCATGCACTGTTCATCACAATGTTTCACGAACTGGACATTAAAATTATCAATGGCCCTTGATATCACAATGCTCCATGCCCTTGTCATCACAATGCTCCTTTACTTTGTTACAGCAAACCTCCATGACACTTGGCATCACAGTGCTCCATGATATTGTCATCAAACTGGAACATGACATACTTCATCACAATGCTCCCTGACACCTTTCTTCACAATAATCCATGACCTTGTCCTCACAGTGCTCCATGCCCTTGTCATTACAATGTGCCATGCCCAGTCTTATCACAATAATCCATGAAACTTGTCAGACCAATGCTCCATGCCACTTTTCATCACAATGCTCCATGAACGCTGTCATCACAATGCACCATGCCCTTCATCATAATGCTTCATGCTATTGCCATCACAATGGAATCAAAATGCTCCATGACCTCTGTCCTCACAATGCTGCAAACCCTTGTGATCACAATGTTACATAACACTTGTTATCACAATGCCCCATACGCTGGTCAGCAAAATTATCCATGGTCTTCTAATCACAATGCACCATGACTTTTGTCATCACAATGCTCAATACACTTGTCATCACAATGCTCTCTGACTATTGCCCTCAGTATGCACCTTGAACACTTTCATGACAAGGCTCCATGCCTATTTCATCACAATGATCCATGTCCTTTTCATCACAATGCTCCAAGACCCCTCTAATCACAATGCTCCATGCCCTTGTCATCACAAAGCTCCATGACACATGTCATCAGCATGTTCCATGGCCTTCTCATCAAAATGCTCCATGCCCTTGTCATCACAATGCTCCCAGATCCCTGTAATCACAATGCTCCATGCCCCTTTTCAAATCAATGCTCCATGAACCCTGTCATCACAGTGCATCATGCCCATCATCATAATGCTTCCGGCTATGGTCAGCACAATGAAATCAAAATTCTCCATGACCTCTGTCATTACAATGCTCCATGACCCCTGTCATCACGATACTCCATGAATATTTTCAGCCCAATGCTCCATGACCCTTGTCATCTCAATCATCCATGGCCTTGTCATCCCAATGCTCCATGACCCCTGTATTCACAATGCTCCGTGACGCTTGTCATCACAGTGCTCCATGACACCTGTCATCACAATGCTCCATGACTTTGTCAGCAAAATGCTACATGACCTTGTCCTTACAATGCTCTATGCGCTTGTCATCACAATTCTCCATTACCATTGTCATCACAATCCTCCATGAACCTTTGGATCACATTGCTTTATGCCCTTGTCATCACAATGCTCCCTGCTCCTTGAAATCAAAATGATCCATGAACTCTCTCATCGCAATGCTCCAAAAACTTGTGATCACAATGTTCCATAACACTTGTCGTCACAAAGCTCCATGATGCCTGTCTTCACAATACTCCATGCCTTTTTCATCACAATGCTCCATGACCTTTGTCATCACAATTCTCAATACACTTGTCATCACAATGCTCCCTGACATTTGTCTTCAGAATGCTCCTTGAACCCTCTCACGAAAAGACTCCATGACGTTTTTATCACAATGCCCCATGCCGTTTTCATCACAATGCTCCATGCCATTGTCATCACAATGGGCCATTACATATGTCATCACAAAGTTCTCTGACACCTATATTCACAATAATGCATGACCTGGTCATCACAATGTTCCATGCCCTTGTCATCACAATGCGACATTCCAACAGTCATCACAATACTCCATGAAACATATTAGACCAATGATCCATGCCCTTTTCATCACAATGCTCCATGCCCTTTTTATCACAATGCTCCATGACCCCTGTCATCTCAATGCTCCGTGACTCCAGTCATCACAATGCTCCATGACCTTTGTCATCACAGTGGTCCATGTCCTCATCATCAACAGTCCCTGTGAACTTTTTAACCACAAAGCTCCATGAACATTTCATCACAATGCTATTTGACCCATGTCATCACAATTCTCTATGTCTTTCTCAGCAAAATTCTCCATGTCCTTCTCATCACAATGCTCCATGACCCCTGTCATCACAATGCTCCGTGACTCCAGTCATCACAATTCTTCATAACATTTGTCATCACAATGGTCGATGCCCACGTCATCACAAGGCTCTGTGACCTTTGTAACCACAATGCTCCATGAACTTTTCATCACAATGCTCCGTGTCACTTGTCATCACAATGCTCCATGCCTTTGTCAGAAAAATGCTCCATGACCCTTGTCATCACAATGTGCCAAGTGCTTCTCATCCCAACGGTCCAAAAATTGGTCATGACAATGCTCCATAAACCTTGTAATCACAATGCTCCATGCCCTTCTCATCACAATGCTCCATGCCATTGCCATCACAATGCACCATGTGCACTGTCATCACAATAGTCTATGAAACATGTCAGACAAATGCTCCATGCCCCTTTCATCACAAGACTCCATGCACTTGTCATCACAATGTTCCTTGACTCCAGTCATCACAATGCTTCATAACGTTTGTCATCACAATGGTCCATGCCCGCGTCATCACAAGGCTCTGTGACCTTTGTAACCACAGTGCTCCTTGAACATTTTATCACAATGCTCCGTGACCCTTGTCATCACAATGCTCCATGCCTTTGTCAGAACAATGCTCAATGAAACTTGTCATCACACTGTGCCACGCACTTTTAATTACAACAGTCCACAACCTTGTCATCGCTATGCTCCATAAATATTGTAATCACAATGCTCCATGCACTTCTCATCAAAATGCTCTCTCACCAGAGATATCACAGTGTTCCATCACTAGTCATCACAATACTCCCTCACCCCTGTAATCACAATGTTCCATGACACCTGATATCATAATGTTCTATAACCCCTGTCATCAAAATGCTCCATGACCCTTTCCATCCCAAAGCTCCATGACCCCTGGCATCACAATGTTCTATAACCCCTGTCATCAAAATGTTCCATGACACTTTTCATCAAATTGCTGCATGACCCTGTCATCAAAATGCTCCCTGCCCTTCTCATCACAATGCACCACACACTTTTCATCAAAATGCTCCATGACCTTTGTCATCACAAAGCTCAATGACCCTTGGCATCACAATGCTCCATGTCATTGTCATCACAATGCTCCATGAACCCTCTCATCACATTGCTCCATGCCCTTGTCATCACAAAGCTCCATGACACTTGTCATCACAATGCTCGATGCCCTTCTCATCACAATGATCCATGCCCTTGTCATTACAATCCTCCATGACCCATGTATCACAGTGTTCCGTGCCCTTGTCATCACAATGCTCCATGCCCTCTCTCATCACAATAATTCATGAAATATTTCAGACCAGTGCTCAATGCCCTTCTCATCACAATGCTCCATTACTTCTGTCATAACAATGCTCCATGAACCCTGCCATAACAATGATCCACGGCCTTGTCATCAGAAGGCTCCATGACCCTTGTCATCACAATGCTCCAAGACCCCTGTAATCACAATGATCCATGCCCTTGTCATCACAAAGCTCCATGACACATGTCATCAGAATGTTCCATGGCATTCTCATCACAATGCTCCATGCCCTTGTCATCACAATGCTCCAAAACCACTGTAATCACAGTGTTCCATGACCCTTTTCATCTCAGTGCTCCATGAACCCTGTCATCACAATGCACCATGCCCATCATCATAATGCTTCAGGCTATTGTCATCACAATGAAATCAGTAATCTCCATGACCTCTGTCATCATAATGCTCCAAAACCTTTTGATCACAATGTTCCATAACACTTATTATCACAACACACCATGACACTCATCATCACAATTATCCATTGTCTTCTCATCACAATGCTCCATGACATTTGTCATCACAATGCTCAATACACTTGTCATCACAATGCTCCCTGACACTTGTCGTCAGTATGCTCCTTGAACCCTGTCATGACAAGGCTCCATGCCTTTTTCATCACAATGATCCATGCCCTTTTCATCACAATGCTCCAAGACCCCTGTAATCACAATGATCCATGCCCCTTTTCATTAGAATGCTCCATGAAACTTGTCATCACAAGCCTCCATGGTCTTCTCATCACAATGCTACAGGACCTTGTCATCACCAAGCTCCATGACCCTTGTCATCACAATACTCAATGAATATTATCAGCACAATGCTCCATGACATTCTCATCACAATGCTCCATGACCAATATCATCACAATGCACCATGACAACTGTCATCACGATACTCCATGAATATTATCAGCAGAATGCTCCATGACCTTCTCATCACAATGCTCCATGTCCAATATCCTCACAATGCACCATGACAACTGTCATCGCAACACTCCATGACACCTGACAACACAATGATCCGGGACTCTTGTCATCACTATGCTCCATTCCCTAGTCATCAAAATTATCGATGACACCTGTCATCACAATGCTCCGTGACACCTGTCACCACAATGCTTCATAACGTTTGTCATCACAATGGTCCATGCCTGCGTTATCCCATGTCTCTGTGAGCTTTATAACCACAATTCTCAATGAACTTTTCATCACAATGCTCCGTGACCCTTGTCATCACAATGCTCCATGACACATGTCATCAGAAAGTTCCATGGCTTTCTCATCACAAAGCTCCTTGCCCTTGCCATCACAATGCTACATTACTCCTGTCATAACAATGCTCCAGGATCCCTGCCATCACGATGTTCCATGGCAATGTCATCGCAAGGCTCCATGATCCTTCTCATCACAATGCTCCAAGAACACTGTAATCACAGTGTTCCATGCCCCTATTCATCTCAATGATCCATGAAACCTGTCATCGCAATGCACCATGCCCATCATCCTAAAGCTTCATGCTATTGTCATCACAATGAAATAAAAATTCTCCATGACCTCTGTCATAACAATGCTCCAAACCCTTGTGATCACAATATTCCATAACACTTGTCATCACAATGCCCCATGACGCTCGTCATCAAAGTTATCTATGGACTTCTCATCACAAAGCTCCATGATCTTTGTCATCACAATGCTCAGTACTCTTATCATCAAAATGCTCCCTGACACTTGTTGTCTGTACTCTCCTTAAACCCTGTCATAACAAGGTCCCATGACCTTTTCATCACAATGTTCCAAGACCCCTGTAATCACAATGGTCCATGAACCTTAACATCAGTATGCTCCTTGAGATTTGTCATCACAAGGCTCCATGGTTTTCTCATCACAATGCTCCAGGAACTTGTCATCACAATGCTTCAAGACCTTGTCATGAAAATTCTCATTGGCCCTTGTCATCATAATGCTCCAAGCGCTAGTCATCACAATGTTCTATTATATTTGTCATAACAATCCTCCATTATATTTGGCATCACAATGCTCCATGCCATTGTCATCGCAATGGACCATGACATAGGTCATCACAATGCTCCCGGAAAACTGTCTTCACAATAATCCATCACCTTCTCATCAAAATGCTCCATGCCCTTTTCATCACAATGCTCCGTGACTCCAGTCATCACAATGTTTCATGACCTTTGTAATCCCAATGCTCCATGCCCTTATCATTACTATCATGCATGACTCATGCATCATAGTGTTCCGTACCCTTTTCATCACAATGCTCCATGCCCACTCTCATCACAATAATCCATGAAACATTTTAGACCAATGTTCCATGCCCTTCTCATCAAAATGCTCCATTACCTCTGTCATAACAATACACCATGACCCCTGCCATCACAATGTTCCACGGCATACTCATCACAAGGTTACTTGAGACTTGTTATCACAATGCTGAAGACCCTTGTAATCACAATGCTCGATGTCCTTGTCATCACAAAGCTCCATGACGCATGTCATCAGAAAGTTCCATGGCCTTCGCATCACAATGCTCCATGCCCTTGTCATCAGAATGCTCCAAGACCACTCTAATCACAGTGCTCCATGACCCTTTTCATCTCAATGCTCCATGAACCCTGTCATCACAACGCACCATGCCCATCATCATAATGCTTCAGGCTATTGTCATCACAATGAAATCAGTAATCTCCATGACCTCTGTCATCATAATGCTCCAAAACCTTGTGATGACAATGTTCCATAACACTTATCATCACAACACCCCATGACGCTCATCATAACAATTAACCATGGTCTTCTTATCACAATGCTCCATGATCTTTGTCATCACAATGCTCAATACACTTGTCATCACAATGCTCCCTGACACTAGTCGTCAGTATGCTCCTTGAAGCCTGTCATGACAAGGCTCCATACCTTTTTCATAACAATGATCCGTGCCGTTTTCATAAAAATGCTCCAAGATCCCTGTAATCACAATGCTCCATGCCCTTGTCATCACAAAACTCCATGACACATGTCATCAGAATGTTCCATGGCCTTCTCATCACAATGCTCCATGCCCTAGTCATCACAGTGCTCCAAGTCCCCTGTAATCACAATGCTCCATGCCCTAGTCATCACAGTGCTCCAAGTCCCCTGTAATCACAATGCTCCATGCCCCTTTTCATCAGAATGCTCCATGAGACTTGTCATCACAAGTCTCCATGGTCTTCTCATCACAATGCTCCAGGACCTTGTCGTCACCATGCTCCATTCCCTTGTCACCACAATGCTCCATGACCCGTATCATCACAATAATCCATGAACATGTTCAGACGAATGCTCCACGACCTACACATCACAGTGCTCCATGGCCAGTATCATCACAATGCTCCATGACCACTGTCATCACAACACTCCATTACTCCTGACAACACAATGATCCGGGACTCTTTTCATCACAATGCTCCATGACCCCTGTCATCACAACACTCCATGAACATTTCAGCCCAGTGCTCCATGACCTTTGTAATCAAAATGATCCATGCCCTTTTCATCCCAATGCTCCATGACCCCTGTATTCACAATGCTCCGTGACGCCTGTTATCACAGTGCTCCATGACACATGTCATCACAATGCTCCATGCCTTTGTCAGCAAAATGCTACATGACCTTGTCATTACAATGCTCTATGCATTTGTCATCACAATACTCCATTTCCATTGTCATCACCATCCTCCATGAAACTTGGGATCACATTGCCTCATGCCCTTGTCATCACAATGCTCCATGCTCCCTGAAATCAAAATGATCCATGACCTCTGTCATCACAATGCTCCAAACACTTGTGATCACAGTGTTCCATAACACTTGTCATCACATCGCTCCATGATGCCTGTCATCACAATATTCCATGCCTTTTTCATCACAATGCTCCATGACCTTTGTCATCAAAATGCTCAATACACTTGTCATCACAATGCTCCCTGACATTTGTCATCAGAATGCTCCGTGAACCCTGTCACAAAAAGGCTCAATGCGTTTTTCATCACAATACCCAATGCCGTTTTCATCACAATGCTCCATGCCATTGTCATCAAAATACTCCAGAAGCTTGTCATCAGAATGCTCCATGACCCTTGTCATCACAATGCTCCATGCGCTTGTCAGCACAATGCTCCATGACACATGTCATCACAATGCTCCATGACCCCTGTCATCACAATGCTCCGTGACTCCAGTCATCAAAATGCTTCATAACCTTTGTCATCACAGTGGTCCATGCCCGTGTCATCACAAGGCTCTTTGACCTTTGTAACCACAATGCTCCATTAATATTTCTTCACAATTCTCTGTGACCCTTGTCATCACAATGCTCCATGCACTTGCCAGCACAATGCTCCCTGACTCTTGTAATCACAATGCTCCAAGCCATTGTCATCACAATGCTCCATTATCTCAGTCATCAGAATTCTCCATGACGCTTGTCATCACAGTGCTCCATGACACCTGTCATCACAATGCTCCATGCCTTTGTCAGCAAAATGCTACATGACCTTGTCATTACAATGTTCCATGACTTGTCCTCACAAAGCTCCATGACCCATGACCCATGTATCACAGTGTTCCATGTCCTTGTCATCACAATGCACCATGCCACTCTCATTACAATAATCCATGAAATATTTCAGACCAATGCTCCATGCCCTTCTCATCAAAATGATCCATTACACCTGTCATAACAATGCTCCATGACCCCTGCCATCACAATGATCCACGGCCTTGTCATCACAAGGCCTTATGACACTTGTCATCACAATGCCCCATGACGCTCGTCATCACAATTATCGATGGTCTTCTCATCACAATATTCCATGATCTTTGTCATCACAATGCTCAATACACTTGTCATCACAATGATCCCTGACACTTGTCGTCAGTATGCTCCTGAACCCTGTCATGACAAGGCTGCATGCCTTTTTCATCACAATGTTCCATGCCCTTTTCATAACAATGCTCCAAGACCCCTGTAATCACAATGCTCCATGCCCTTGTCATCACAAAGCTCCAGGACGCATGTCATCAAAAAGCTCCATGGCCTTCTCATCACCATGATCCATGCCCTTCTCATCACAATGCTCCAAGACGCCTGTAATCACAATGATCCATGCCCCTTTTCAACAGAATGCTCCATGAGACTTCTCATCAAAAGTCTCCATGGTCTTCTCATCACAATGCTCCAGGACTTTGTCATCAACATGCTCCATTCCCTTGTCATCGCAATGCTGCATGACCAATATCATCACAATTCTCCATGACCAATTTCATCAGAACACTCCATGACACCTGACAACACAATGATCCGGGACTCTTGTCATCACAATGCTCCATTCCCTAGTCATCACAATGCTCCAGGACAATTGTCATCACAGTGATCCATGCACTTCACATCCCAATGCTCCATAAAACCTGTATTCACAATGTTCCATGACGCTTGTCATCACAGTGCTCCATGACTCCTGTCATCAAAATGCTCCATGACCCATTTCATCCGAAAGCTCCAAGACCCCTGACATCACAATGTTCTATAACCCCTGCCATCAGAATATTCCATTACAAGTTTCATCAAATTGCTGCATGGCACGGTCATCAAAATGATCCCTGCCCTTCTCAACACAATGCACCATGCCCTTGTCATCAAAATGCTCCATGACTTGTCATCACAAAGCTCCATGACGCATGTCATCAGAATGTTCCATGGCCTTCTCATCACAATGCTCCATGCCCTAGTCATCACAATGCTCCAAGACCCCTGTAAACACAATGCTCCTTGCCCATTTTCATCTCAATGCTCCATGAACCCTGTCATCACAATGCACCATGCCCATGATCATAATGCTTTAGGCTACTGTCATCACAATGAAATCAATATTCTCCATGACATCTGTCATCATAATGCTCCAAACCCTTGTGATCACAATGTTCCATAACACTTATCATCACAACACCCCATGACGCTCCTCATCACAATTATGCATGGTCTTCTCATCACAATGCTCCATGAACTTTGTCATCACAATGCTCAATACAGTTGTCCTCACAAAGCTCCCTGACACTTGGCGTCAGTATACTCCTTGAACCCAGTCATGACAAGGCTCCATGCCTTTTTCATCACAATAACCCATGTCCTTTTCATCACAGAGCTCCAAGATCACTCTAATCAAAATGCTGCATGGCCTTGTCATCAAAAATCTCCATGACGCATGTCATCAGAATGTTTCATGGCCTTCTCATCACAGTGCACAATGCCCTTGCCATCAAAATGCTCCATGACCTTTCTCATCACAATGATCCATGACCCTTTGAATCACAATGCTCCATATCATTGTCATCACAATGCTCCATGAACGCTCTCATCACATTGCTCCATGCCCTTGTCTACACAAAGCTCCATGACACATGTCATCAGAATGCTCCATGGCCTTCTCATCACAATGCTCCATGCCCTTGGAATCACAATGCTCCATTACCCCTCTCATAACAATGCTCCATAACCCCTGCCCTCACGATGTTCCATGGCCTTGTCATCACAAGGCTCCATGACCATTCTCATCACAACAATCCAAGAACCCTGTAATCACAATGCTCCATGCCCCTTTTCATCTCAATGATCCATGAACCCTGTCATCACAATGCACCATGCCCATCATCATAATGCTTCAGGCTATTGTCATCACAGAGAAATCAAAATGCTCCCTGACCTCTGTCGTAACAATGCTCCAAACCATTGTGATCACAATATTCCATATCACTTGTCATCACAATGCCCCATGACGCTCGTCATCACAATTATCCATGGTCTTCTCATCAGAATGCTCCATGACCTTTGTCATCACAATGCTCAATACACTTGTCATCAGAATGCTCCCTGACACTTGTTGTCTGTATGCTCCATGAACCCTGTCATGACAAGGCTCCATGACTTTTTCATCACAATGATCCATGCCATTTGCATCACAATGCTCCAAGACCCATGTAATCACAATGCTCCATGACCTTGTCATCACAAAGCTCAATGACGCATGCCATCAGAATGCTCCTTGGTCTTCTCCTCACAATGTTCCATGCCCTTGTCATCACAATGTTCCATGACCCCTGTAATCAAAATGCTCCATGCCCCTTTTCATCAGTATGCTCCATGAGACTGGTCATCACAAGGCTCCATAGATTTGTCATCACAATGCTCCAGGACCTTGTCATGAAAATGCTTCACGACCTTGTCATGAAAATTCTCAATGGCCCTTGTCATCATAGTGCTCCAAGCCCTAATCATCACAATGCTCCATTATATTTGTCATCACAATCCTCCATTACATTTGGCATCACAATGCTCCATTCCATTGTCATCGCAGTGGACCATGTCATATGTCATCACAATGCTCCCTCACACCGGTCTTCACAATATTCAATGACATTCTCATCACAATGCTCCATGCACTTGTCATCACAATGCACCATGCCCAATGTCATCACAATAATCTATGAAATTTGTCAGATCAATGCTCCATTCCCCTGTCATCACAATGCTCCATGCCGTTGTCATCACAATACTCCATGACCCCTGTCATCACAATGCTCCGTGACTCCAGTCATCACAATGCTTCATAACGTTTGTCATCACAATGGTCCATGCTTGCGTCATCACAAGGCTCTGTGACATTTGTATCCACAATGCTCCATGAACATTTCATCACCATTCTCTGTGACTCTTGTCATCACACTGCTCCATGTCTTTGTCAGAACAATGCTCCATGACCATTGTCATCACAACGTGCCACGCACATTTCATCACAACGGTCCACAACATTATCACTGCTATGCTCCATAAGCTTTGTAATCACAATTGTCCATGCACTTCTCATCAAAATGCTCTCTCACCAGAGATATCACAATGTTCCATCACTAGTCATCACAATACTCCCTCACCCCTGTAATCATAATGTTCCATGACCCTGTCATCACAATGCTACATCCCCTTATCATCACAATGTTCCATGACCCCTGACATAACAATGTTCCATAACACCTGTCATCAAAATGCTCCATGACCCTTTTCATCCCAAAGCTCCAAGAACCCTGACATCACAATGTTCTATATCCCCTGCCATCAAAATGTTCCATTACACTTTTTATCAAATTGCTGCATGACCCAGTCATCAAAATGCTCCCTGCACTTCTCATCACAATGCACCATTCCCTTGTCATCAAAATGCTCCATGACTTCTCATCACAAACCTCCATGACACTTGGCATCACAATGCTCCATGTCATTGTCATCACAATGCTCCATCAACACTCTCATCACATTGCTCCATGCCCTTTTCATCACAAAGCTCCATGACACTTGTCATCTCAGTGATCGATGCCCTTCTCATCACAATGCTCCATGCCCTAGTCATTAAAATCCTGCATAACCCATGTATCACAGTGTTCCGTGACCTTGTCATCACAATGCTCCATGCCCACTCTCATCACATTAATCCATGAAACATTTCAGACCAATATTCCATGCCCTTCTCATCACAATGCTCCATTACACCTGTCATAACAATGCTCCATGACCCCTGCCATCACAGTGTTCCAAGGCCTTGTCATCACAAGGCTCCATGTCCCCTGTCATCACAATACTCCATGAACATTTTCAGCCCAGTGCTCCATGACACTTGTCATCTCAATGATCCATGCCCTTGTCATCACAGTACTCCATGACACCTTTCATCACAATGCTCCGTGACTCCAGTCATCACAATGCTTCATAACATTTGTCATCACAGTTGTCCCTGCCCGCCTCATCACAAGGCTCTGTGACGTTTGTAACCACAATGTTCCATAACCTTTTCATCACAATTATCCGTGATCCTTGTCATCACAATTCTCCATGCCTTTGTCAGAAAAATGCTCCATGACCCTTGTCATCACAATGTGCCAAGCGATTTTCATCACAACAGTCCACAAATTTGTCATAGCAATGCTCCATAAACCTTGTAATCACAATGCTCCATGCCCTTCTCATCACAATGCTCCATTACCCCTGTCATAACAATGCTCCATGACCCCTGTCATCACAATATTCCACGGCCTAGTCATCACAATGCTCCATGACACTTGTCATCACAGGGCTCCAAGACCCATTTAATCACAATGCTCCATGCCCTTTCATCAAAATGTTCCATAACACCTGTCATCAAAATGTTCCATGACACTTTTCATCTAATTTCTCCATGACCCGGTCATCACAATGCTACCTGCCCTTCTCATCAGAGTGCACAACGCACTTGTCATCAAAATGCTCCATGACATTTGTCATCACAAAGATCCATGACACTTGGCATCACAATGCTCCAAGTCATTGTCATCACAATGCTCCATGAACACTCTCATCACATTGCTCCATGACTTGTCATCACAAAGCTCCATGACACATGTCATCAGAATGCTCCATGGCCTTCTCATCACAATGCTCCATGCGCTTGCCATCACAGTGCTCCATTAAACCTCTCATAACAATGCTCCATGACCACGGACATCACGATGTTCCGTGGCCTTGTCATCACAAAGCTCCATGACCCTTCTCATCACAATGCTCCAAGACCCCTTTAATCACAATGCTTCATCCCCCTTTTCATCTCGATGCTCCAAGAACCCTGTCATCACAGTGCACCATGCCCATCATCATAATGCTTCATGCTATTGTCATCACAATGAAATCAAAATGCTCCATGACCTCTGTAATAACAATGCTCCAAACCCTTGTGATCACAATATTCCATAACACGTGTCATCACAGTGCCCCGTGACGCTCGTCATCACAGTTATCCATGGTCTTCTCATCACAATGCTCCATGACCTTTGTCATCACAATGCTCAATACACTTGTCATCAAAATGCTCCCTGACACTTGTTGTCTGTATGCTCCTTGAACCCTGTCATGACAAGGCTCCATGCGTTTTTCATCAGAATGATCCATGCCCTTTTCTTCACAATGCTCCAAGACCCCTTTAAACACAATGCTCCATGACCTTGGCATCACAAAGCTCAATGAAACATGTCTTCAGAATGCTCCTTGGCCTTCTCCTCACAATGCTCCATGCCCATGTCATCACAATGTTCCAAGACCCCTGTAATCACAATGCTCCATGCCCCTTTTCATCAGTATGCTCCCTGAGATTTGTCATCACAAGTCTCTATGCATTTCTCATCACAATGCTCCAGGACCTCGTCATCACAATGCTTCACGACATTTTTCTGAAAATTCTTAATGGCCCTTGTCATCATAATGCTCCAAGCTGTAGCCTTCACAATGCTCCATTATATTTCTCATCAAAATCCTCCATTACATTTGGCATCACAATGCTACCTGCCATTGTCATTGCAATGGACCATGACATATGTCATCACAATGCTCCCTGACACCTGTCTTAACAATACTCCATGACTTTCTCTTCCCAATGATCCATGGCCTTGTCATCAAAATGCACCATGTCCACTGTCATCACAATAATCTATGAAACTTGTCAGACCAATGCTCCATGCCCCTGTCAACACAATGATCCATGCTCTTGTCATCACAATGCTCCATGACCCCTATCATCACAATGCTCCGTGACTCCAGTCATCACAATGATTCATAACGTTTGTCATCAAAACGGTCCATGCCCGCGTCATCACAAGGCTCTGTGACCTTTGTAACCACAATGCTCCATGTACTTTTCATCACAATGCTCCGTGACCCTTGTCATCACAATGCTCCATGCCTTTGTCAGAACAATGCTCCTTGCCCCTTGTCATCACAATGTGCCACGTGCTTTTCATCACATCGGTCCACAAATTTGTAATCGCTATGCTCCATAAAACTTATAATCACATTGGTCCATGCACTTCTCATCACAATGCTCCATGACTTGTCATCACAATGCTCCATGACTTGTCATCACAATCCTCCATGACCCATGACACATGTATCACAGTGTTCCATGCCCTAGTCATCACAATGCTCCAAGGCCCCTGTAATCACAATGCTCCATGCCCCTTTTCATCAGAATGCTCCATGAGACATGTCATGACAAGTCTCCATGGTCTTCTCTTCACAATGCTCCTGGACCTTGTCATCACCATGCTCCATTCCCTTCTCATCACAATGCTCCATGACCCCTGTCATCACAATAATCCATGAATATTTTCAGCCCAATAATCCAAGACGTATTCATCACAATGCTCCATGGCCAATATCATCACAATGCTCCATGACCACTGTCATCACAACACTCCATGACACCCGACAGCACAATGATCCGCGACTCTTGTCATCACAATGTTCCATTCGATAGACATCACAATGCTCCATGACACCTGTCATCACAACACTCCATGAACATTATCAGCCCAGTGCTCCATGACCCTTGTCATCAAAATGATCCATGCCCTTGTCATCCCAATGCTCCATGACTCCTGTATTCACAATGCTCCGTGACGCTTGTCATCACAGTGCTCCATGACACATGTCATCACAATGCTCCATGCCTTTGTCAGCAAAACGCTACATGACCTTGTCATTACAATGCTCTATGCGCATGTCATCACAATACTCCATTTCCATTGTCATCACTATCCTCCATGAAACTTGGGATCACATTGCTTCATGCCCTTGTCCTCACAATGCTCCATGCTCCTTGAAATCAAAATGATCCATGACCTCTGTCATCAAAATGCTCCAAACAATTGTGATCACAATGTTCCATAACACTTGTCATCACAACGCTCCATGATGCCTGTCATCACAATACTCCATGCTCTTTTCATCACAATGCTCCATGACCTTTGTCATCACAATTCTCAATACACTTGTCATCACAAGGCTCCCTGACACTTGTCATCAGTATGCTCCTTGAAACCTGTCAGGAAAAGGCTCCATGCCTTTTTCATCACAATGCCCCATGCCGTTTTCATCACAATGCTCCATGACATTGTCATCAAAATACTCCACAAGCTTGTCATCAGAATGCTCCATGACCCTTGTCATCACATTTCTCCATGCACTTGTCAGCACAATGCTCCCTGACCCTTGTCATCACAATGCTCCATTACCTTTGCCATCAGAATCCTCCATGACACTTGGCATCCCAATACTCCATGCCATTGTCATCACAATGGCCCATTACATATGTCATCACAATGCTCCCTGACACCTGTCTTCACAATACTGCATGACCTGGCCATCACAATGCTCCATGCCCTTGTCATCACAATGCGCCATTCCAACTGTCATCGCAATAATCCATGAAACTTATTAGACCACTGCTCCTTGCCCTGGTCATCACAATGCTCCATGCCCTTGTTATCACAATGCTCCATGAACCCTGCCATCACAATGCTCTGTGATTCCAGTCATCACAATGCTTCATGACCTTTGTCACCACAATGGGCCATGCCCTCGTCATCATCACTCTCTGTGAGCTATTTAACAAAAATGATCCATGAACTTTTCATCACAATGCTCTTTGACACTTGTCATCACAATGCTCTATGCCTTTCTCAGCACAATGCTCCATGACCCTTGTCAACACAAAGCTCCGTGACTCCAGTCATCACAATGCTTCATAACGTTTGTCATCACAATGATCCATGCCCGTGTCATCACAAGGTTCTGTGACCTTTGTAACCAAAATGCTCCATGAACTTTTCATCACAATTCACAGTGACCCTTGTCATCACAATGCTCCATGTCTTTGTCAGAACAATGTTCCATGACTATTGTCTTCACAATGTGCCATGCGCATTTCATCACAACGGTCCACAACCTTGTCATTGCAATGCTCCATAAAGCTTGTAATCACAATGGTCCATGCACTCCTCATTAAAATGCTCTCTCACCAGAGATATCACAGTGTTCCATGACTAGTCATCACAATACATCCACACCCCTGTAATCACAATGTTCCATGACCCTGTCATCACACTGCTACATCCCCTTATCATCACAATGTTCCATGACCCCTGACATCACAATGTTCCATAACCCCTGTCATCAAAATGCTCCATGATCCTTTTCATCCCAAAGCTCCAAGACCCCTGACATCACAATGTTCTATAACACCTGCCATCAAAATATTCCATTACACTTTTCATCAAATTGCTGCATGGCCCGGTCATTAAAATGCTCCCTGCACTTCTCATCACAATGCACCATGCCCTTGTCATCAAAATGCTCCATGACTTGTCATCACAAAGCTCCATGACCCTTGGCATCACAATGCTCCATGTCATTTTCATCACAATGCTCCATGAACCCTCTCATAACATTGCTCAATGCCCTTGTCATCACAAAGCTCCATGACACTTGTCATCACAATGCTCGATGCCCTTCTCATCGCAATGCTCCATGCCCTTGCCATTACAATCCTGCATAACCCATGTATCATAGTGTTCCGTACCCTTGTCATCACAATGCTCCATGCCCACTCTCATCACAATAATCCATGAAACATTTCAGACCAATGTCCCATGCCCTTCTCATCACAATGCTCCATTACCTCTGTCATAACAATGCACCATGACCACTGCCATCACAATTTTCCACGGCCTAGTCATCACAAGGTTCCATGACACTTGTCATCACAAGGTTCCATGACACTTTTCATCACAATGCAGAAGGCCCCTGTAATCACAATGCTCCTTGCCCTTGTCATCACAAAGCTCCATGACGCATGTCATCAGAAAGTTCCATGGCCTTCTCATTACAATGCTCCATGCCCTTGTCATCACAATGCTCCAAAACCTTTGCAAACACAATGCTCCATGCCCGTTTTCATCTCAATGCTCCATGAACCCAGCCATCACAATGCACCATGCCCATCATCATCATGCTTCAGGCTATTGTAATCACAATGAAATCAGTATTCTCCATGGCCTCTGTCATCATAATGCTCCAAACACTTGTGATCACAATGTTCCATAACACTTATCATTACAACACCCCATGACGCTCATCATCACAATTATCCATGGTCTTCTCTTCACAATGCTCCATGATCTTTGTCATCACAATGCTCAATACACTTGTCATCACAAGGTTCCCTGACACTTGTCGTCAGTATGCTCCTAGAACCCTGTCACGACAAGGCTCCATGCCTTTGTCATAACAATAATCCATGCCCTTTTCATCACAATGCTCCAAGATCCCTGTAATCACAATGATCCATGCCCTTGTCATCACAATGCTCCAAGATCCCTGTAATCACAATGATCCATGCCCTTATCATCAAAAACTCCATGACGCATGTCATCAGAATGCTTCATGGCCTTCTCACCATAATGTTCCATGCCCTTGTCATCACAATGCTCCAAGACCCCTGTAATCACAATGTTCCATCCCCCTTTTCATCAGAATGCTCCATGAGACTTGTCATCACAATGCTCCATGCACTTCTCCTCACAATGCTCCTGGACCTTGTCATCTCCATGCTCCATTCCCTTGTCATCACAATGCTCCATGACCCCTGTCATCACAGTAGTCCATTAATATTTTCAGCCCAATGCTCCACGACCTACTCATCACAATGCTCCAAGGCCAATATCTTCACAATGCTCCATGACCACTGTTATCACAACACTCCATGACAACTGACAACAAAATGATCTGGGATTCTTTTCATCACAATGCTCCATTCCCTAGTCCTCACAATGCTCCATGACCCCTGTCATCACAACACTCCATGAATATTTTCAGCCCAGTGCTCCATGACCCTTGTCATCACAATGATCCATGCCCTTGTCATCCCAATGCTCCATGACCCCTGTATTCACAATGCTCCGTGACGCTTGGAATCACAGTGCTCCATGACACATGTCATCACAATGCTCCATGCCTTTGTCAGCAAAATGCTACATGACTTTTCCATTACAATGCTCTATGCCCTTGTCATCAAAATACTCCATTTCCATTGTCATCACAATCCTCCATGAAACTTGGGATCACATTGCTTCATGCCATTGTCATCACAATGCTCCCTGCTCCTTGAAATCAAAATGATCCATGACCTCTGTCATCACAATACTCCAAACCCTTGTGATCACAAAGTTCCATAACACTTGTCATCACAATGCTCCATGATGCCTGTCATCACTATACTCCATGCTCTTTTCATCACAATGCTCCATGACCTTTGTCATCACAATTTTCAATACACTTGTAATCACAATGCTCCCTGACACATGTCATCAGAATGTTCCTTGAACCCTGTCATGAAAAGGCTCCATACCTTTTCATCACAATGCCCCATGCCATTTTCATCAAAATGATCCATGCCATTGTCATCAAAATACTCCACAAGCTTGTCATCAGAATGCTCCATGACACTTGTCATTACAATTCTCCACGCACTTCTCAGCACAATGCTCCCTGACCCTTGTCATCACAATGCTCCAAGCCATTGTCATCACAATGCTCCATTACTTTTGTCATCAGAATCCTCCATGACACTTGACATCACTATGCTCCATGCCATTGTCATCACAATGGGCCATTACATATGTCATCACAATGCTCCCTGACACCTGTCTTCACAATACTGCATGGCCTGGTCATCACAATGCTCCATGCCGTTGTCATCACAATGCGCCATTCTAAGTGTCATCACAATAATCCATGAAACTTATTAGACCAATGTTCCATGTCCTTGTCATCACAATGCTCCATGCCCTTGTTATCACAATGCTCCATGACCCCTGTCATCACAATGCTCCGTGACTCCAATCATCACAATGCTTCATGACCTTTGTCATCACAATGGTCCATGACCTGGTCATCAACAGTCTCTGTGACCTTTTTAACCACAATGCTCCATGAACTGTTCATCATAATGCTCTTTGACCCTTGTCATCACAATGCTCCATGCGCTTGGCAGCACAATGCTCCAAGACACATGTCATCACAATGCACCATGTGCTTGGCATCACAGTGCTCCACAATCTTGTCATCACAATGCTCCATAAAATTTGTCATCACAACTCTCCATGCACTTCTCATCAAAATGCTCTCTCACCACTGATATCACAATGCTACATCACTATTTGTCACAATACTCCGTCACTCCTGTCATCACAATGCTACATGCACTTATCATCACAATGTTTGATGACCCCTGACATCACAATGTTCCATAACACCTGTCATCAAAATGTTCCATTACACTTTTCATCAAATTGCTCAAAGACCCTGTCATCAGAATGTTCCCTGCCTTTCTCATCACAATGCACAAAGCCCTTGTCATCAAAATGCTCCATGACCTTTGTCATCACAAAGATCCATGACCCTTGGTATCACAATGCTCCATATCATTGTCATCACAATGCTCCATGCACGCTCTCATCACATTGCTCCATGCCCTTGTCTTCACAAAGCTCCATGACACATGTCATCAGAATGCTCCATGACCTTCTTATCACAATGATCCATGCCCTTGCCATCACAATGCTCCATTTCCACTCTCATAACAATGCTCCATGACACCTGCCATCACGATGTTCCATGGTCTTGTCATCACAAAGCTCCATGACCCTTCTCATAACAATGCTCAAAGAACGCTGTAATCACAATGCTCTATGCCCCTTTTCATCTCAATGATCCATGAACCCTGTCATCACAATGCACCATGCCCATCACCATAATGCTTCATGCTATTATCATCACAATGAAATGAAATCGCTCCATGCCCTCTATCATAACAATGCTCCAAACCCTTGTGATCGCAATATTCCATAACACTTGTCAACACAATGCCCCATGACGCTCGTCATCACAATTATCCATGGTCTACTCATCACAATGCTCCATGATCTTTGTCATCACAATGCTCAATACACTTGTCATCAAAATGCTCTCTGACACTTGTTGTCTGTATGCTCCTTGAACCCTGTCATGACAAGGCTCCATTCCTACTTCATCAAAATGATCCATGCAATTTTCATCACAATGCTCCAAGACCCATGTAATCACAATGCTCCATGCCCTTGTCATCACAAAGCTCGATGACGCATGCCATCAGAATGCTCCTTGGCCTTTTCCTCACAATGCTCCATGCCCTTGTCATCACAATGTTCCAAGACCCTTTTCATCAGTATGCTCCATGAGACTAGTCATCACAAGGCTCCATGGTTTTGTCATCACAATGCTCAAGGAACTTGTCATCACAATGCTTCACGACCTTCTCATGAAAATTCTCAATGGCCATTGTCATCATAATGCTCCAAGCCATAGTAATCACGATGCTCCATTGTATTTGTCATCACAATTCTCCATTTCATTTGGCATCACTATACTCCCGGTCCATTGTCATCGCAATGGACCATGACATATGTCATCACAATGCTCCCTGACACCTGTTTTCACAATACACCATGACTTTCTCTACACCATGATCCATGCCCTTGTCATCACAATGCACCATGTCCACTGTCATCACAATAATCTATGAATCTTGTCAGACAAATGCTCCATGCTCCTGTCATCACAATGCTCCATGCCCTTGTCATCACAATGCTCCATGACTTGTCATCACAATCCTCCATGACCCATGACACATGTATCACAGTGTTCCATGCCCTAGTCATCACAATGCTCCAAGACCCCTGTAATCACAATGCTCCATGCCCCTTTTCATCAGAATGCTCCATGAGACTTGTCATGAGAATTCTCGATGGTCTTCTCATCACAATGCTCCTGGACCTTGTCATCACCATGCTCCATTCCCTTCTCATCACAATGCTCCATGACCCCTGTCATCACAATAATCCATGAATATTTTCAGCCCAATGCTCCAAGACCTATTCATCACAATGCTCCATGGCCAATATCATCACAATGCTCCATGACCACTGTCATCACAACACTCCATGACACCTAACAACACAATGATCCGCGACTCTTGTCATCACAATGCTCCATTCCATAGTCATCACAATGCTCCATGACACCTGTCATCACAACACTCCATGAACATTATCAGCCCAGTGCTCCATGACACTTGTCATCAAAATGATCCATGCCGTTGTCATCCCAATGCTCCATGACCCCTGTATTCACAATGCTCCGTGACGCTTGTCATCACAGTGCTCCATGACACATGTCACAACAATGCTCCATGCCTTTGTCAGCAAAATACTACATGACCTTGTCATTACAATGCTCTATGCGCTTGTCATCACAATACTCCATTTCCATTGTCATCACAATCCTCCATGAAACTTGGGATCACATTGCTTCATGCCCTTGTCCTCACAATGCTCCATGCTCCTTGAAATCAAAATGATCCATGACCACTGTCATCACAATGCTCCAAACCCTTGTGATCACAATGTTCCATAACACTTGTCATCACAATGCTCCATGATGCTTGTCATCACAATACTCCATGCTCTTTTCATCACAATGCTCCATGACCTTTGTCATCACAATTCTCAATACACTTGTCATCACAAGGCTCCCTGACACTTGTCACCAGTATGCTCCTTGAACCCTGTCAGGAAAAGGCTCCATGCCTTTTTCATCACAATGCCCCATGCCGTTTTCATCACAATGCTCCATGACATTGTCATCAAAATACTCCACAAGCTTGTCATCAGAATGCTCCATGACCCTTGTCATCACATTTCTCCATGCACTTGTCAGCACAATGCTCCCTGACCCTTGTCATCACAATGCTCCAAGCCATTGTCATCACAATGCTCCATTACCTTTGCCATCAGAATCCTCCATGACACTTGGCATCCCAATGCTCCATGCCATTGTCATCACAATGGGCCATTACATATGTCATCACAGTGCTCCCTGACACCTGTCTTCACAATACTGCATGACCTGGCCATCACAGTGCTCCATGTCCTTGTCATCACAATGCACCATTCCAACTGTCATCGCAATAATCCATGAAACTTATTAGACCAATGCTCCTTGCCCTGGTCATCACAATGCTCCATGCCCTTGTTATCACAATGCTCCATCACCCCTGCCATCACAATGCTCTGTGACTCCAGTCATCACAATGCTTCATGACCTTTGTCACCACAA
This sequence comes from Mesoplodon mirus, assembly GCF_964341445.2. Classification (NCBI taxonomy): domain Eukaryota; kingdom Metazoa; phylum Chordata; class Mammalia; order Artiodactyla; family Ziphiidae; genus Mesoplodon; species Mesoplodon mirus. Next base: position 2,487,874 of record NW_028295778.1, on the reverse strand, counting down.
TGGGCCATGCCCTGGTCATCATCACTCTCTGTGAGCTTTTTAACCAAAATGATCCATGAACTTTTCATCACAATGCTCTTTGACCCTTGTCATCACAATGCTCTATGCCTTTCTCAGCACAATGCTCCATGACCCTTGTCATCACAGTGCTCCATGCGCTTGTCAGCACAATTCTCCATGACACATGTCATCACAATGCTCCATGACCCCTGTCATCACAATGCTCCGTGACTCCAGTCATCACAATGCTTCATAACGTTTGTCATCACAATGATCCATGCCCGTGTCTTCACAAGGTTCTGTGACCTTTGTAACCACAATGCTCCATGAACTTTTCATCACAATTCACCGTGACCCTTGTCATCACAATGCTCCATGTCTTTGTGAGAATAATGCTCCATGACAATTGTCTTCACAATGTGCCATGCGCATTCATCACAACGGTCCAAAACTTGTCATTGCAATGCTCCATAAACCTTGTAATCACAATGGTCCATGCACTTCTCATCAAAATGCTCTCTCACCAGAGATATCACAGTGTTCCATGACTAGCCATCACAATACACCCTCACCCCTAAAATCACAATGTTCCATGACCCTGTCATCACACTGCTACATCCCCTTATCATCACAATGTTCCATGACCCCTGACATCACAATGTTCCATAACCCCTGTCATCAAAATGCTCCATGATCCATTTCATCCCAAAGCTCCAATACTCCTGACATCACAATGTTCTATAACACCTGCCATCAAAATATTCCATTACAATTTTCATCAAATCGCTGCATGGTCCGGTCATCAAAATGCTCCCTGCACTTCTCATCACAATGCACCATGCCCTTGTCATCAAAATGCTCCATGACTTGTCATCACAAAACTCCATGACCCTTGGCATCACAATGCTCCATGTCATTGTCATCACAATGCTCCATGAACCCTCTCATCACATTGCTCAATGCCCTTGTCATCACAAAGCTCCATGACACTTGTGATCACAATGCTCGATGCCCTTCTCATCGCAATGCTCCATGCCCTTGTCATTACAATCCTGCATGACCCATGTATCATAGTGTTCCGTACCCTTGTCATCACAATGCTCCATGCCCACTCTCATCACAATAATCCATGAAACATTTCAGACCAATGTTCCATGCCCTTCTCATCACAGTGCTCCATTACCTCTGTCATAACAATGCACCATGACCCCTGCCATCACAATATTCCACGGACTAGTCATCACAAGGTTCCATGACACTTGTCATCACAATGCTGAAGGCCCCTGTAATCACAATGCTCCTTGCCCTTGTCATCACAAAGCTCCATGACGCTTGTCATCAGAAAGTTCCATGGCCTTCTCATCACAATGCTCCATGCCCTTGTCATCACAATGCTCCAAGACCTTTGTAAACACAATGCTCCATGCCCCTTTTCATCTCAATGCTCCATGAACCCTGCCATCACAATGCACCATGCCCATCATCGTAATGCTTCAGGCTATTGTCATCACAATGAAATCAATATTCTCCATGAACTCTGTCATCATAATGCTCCAAACACTTGTGATCACAATGTTCCATAACACTTATCATCACAACACCCCATGACGCTCATCATCACAATTATCCATGGTCTTCTCTTCACAATGCTCCATGATCTTTGTCATCACAATGCTCAATACACTTGTCATCACGAGGCTCCCTGACACTTGTCGTCAGTATGCTCCTTGAACCCTGTCATGACAAGGCTCCATGCCTTTGTCATCACAATAATCCATGCCCTTTTCATCACAATGCTCCAAGATCCCTGTAATCACAATGATCCATGCCCTTGTCAGCAAAAAGCTCCATGACGCATGTCATCAGAATGCTTCATGGCCTTCTCATCATAATGCTCCATGTCCTTGTCATCACAATGCTCCAAGAACCCTGTAATCAAAATGCTCCATGCCCCTTTTCATCAGAATGCTCCATGAGAATTGTCATCACAAGTCTCCATGGTCTTCTCCTCACAATTCTCCAGGACCTTGTCATCACCATGCTCCATTCCCTTCTCATCACAATGCTCCATGACCCCTGTCATCACAGTAGTCCATTAATATTTTCAGCCCAATGCTCCACGACCTACTCATCACAATGCTCCATGGCCAATATCTTCACAATGCTCCATGACCACAGTTATCACAACACTCCATGACAACTGACAACAAAATGATCTGGGACTCTTGTCATCACAATGCTCCATTCCCTAGTCATCACAATGCTCCATGACCCCTGTCATCACAAAACTCCATGAACATTTTCCACCCAGTGCTCCATGACCCTTGTCATCACAATGATCCATGCCCTTGTCATCCCAATGCTCCATGACCCCTGTATTCACAATGCTCCGTGACGCTTGGCATCACAGTGCTCCATGACACATGTCATCACAATGCTCCATGCCTTTGTCAACAAAATGCTACATGACCTTTCCATTACAATGCTCTATGCGCTTGTCATCACAATACTCCATTTCCATTTTCATCACAATCCTCCATGAACCTTAGGATCACATTGCTTCATGCCCTTGTCATCACAATGCTCCCTGCTCCTTGAAATCAAAATGATTCATGACCTCTGTCATCACAATGCTCCAAACCCTTGTGATCACAAAGTTCCATAACACTTGTCATCACAACGCTCCATGATGCCTGTCATCACTATACTCCATGCTCTTTTCATCACAATGCTCCATGACCTTTGTCATCACAATTCTCAATACACTTGTCATCACAATGCTCCCTGACACTTGTCATCAGAATGCTCCTTGAACCCTGTCACGAAAAGGCTCCATGCCTTTTTCATCACAATGCCCCATGCCGTTTTCATCAAAATGATCCATGCCATTGTCATCAAAATACTCCACAAGCTTGTCATCAGAATGCTCCATGACACTTGTCATTACAATTCTCCACGCACTTGTCAGCACAATGCTCCCTGACCCTTGTCATCACAATGCTCCAAGCCATTGTCATCACAATGCTCCATTACTTTTGTCATCAGAATGCTCCCTGACCCTTGTCATCACTATGCTCCATGCCATTGTCATCACAATGGGCCATTACATATGTCATCACAATGCTCCCTGACACCTGTCTTCACAATACTGCATGGCCTGGTCATCACAATGCTCCATGCCGTTGTCATCACAATGCGCCATTCTAACTGTCATCACAATAATCCATGAAACTTATTAGACCAATGTTCCATGCCCTTGTCATCACAATGCTCCATGCCCTTGTTATCACAATGCTCCATGACCCCTGCCATCACAATGCTCTGTGACTCCAGTCATCACAATGCTTCATGACCTTTGTCATCACAGTGGTCCATGCCCTGGTCATCAACAGTCTCTGTGACATTTTAACCACAATGCTCCATGAACTTTTCATCACAATGCTCTTTGACCCTTGTCATCACAATGCTCCATGCGCTTGGCAGCACAATGCACCATGACACATGTCATCACAATGCACCATGTGCTTGTCATCACAGTGCTCCACAATCTTGTCATCACAATGCTCCATAAAATTTGTCATCACAATGCTCCATGCACTTCTCATCAAAATGCTCTCTCACCACTGATATCACAATGCTACATCACTATTTGTCACAATACTCCGTCACTCCTGTCATCACAATGCTATATGCACTTATCATCACAATGTTCCATGACCCCTGACATCACAATGTTCCATAACACCTGTCATCAAAATGTTCCATGACACTTTTCATCAAATTGCTCAAAGACCCTGTCCTCAGAATGTTCCCTGCCTTTCTCATCACAATGCACAACGCCCTTGCCATCAAAATGCTCAAAGACCTGTGTCATCACAAAGATCCATGACCCTTGGCATCACAATGCTCCATGCCCTTGTCATCACAATGCTCCATGACTTGTCATCACAATCCTCCATGACCCATGACACATGTATCACAGTGTTCCATGCCCTAGTCATCACAATGCTCCAAGACCCCTGTAATCACAATGCTCCATGCCCCTTTTCAACAGAATGCTCCATGAGACTTGTCATGAGAAGTCTCCATGTGCTTCTCATCACAATGCTCCTGGACCTTGTCATCACCATGCTCCATTCCCTTCTCATCACAATGCTCCATGACCCCTGTCATCACAATAATCCATGAATATTTTCAGCCCAATGCTCCAAGACATATTCATCACAATGATCCATGGCCAATATCATCACAATGCTCCATGACCACTGTCATCACAACACTCCATGACACCCGACAACACAATGATCCGTGACTCTTGTCATCACAATGCTCCATTCCATAGTCATCACAATGCTCCATGATACCTGTCATCACAACACTCCATGAACATTATCAGCCCAGTGCTCCATGACACTTGTCATCACAATGATCCATGCCCTTGTCATCCCAATGCTCCATGACCCCTGTATTCACAATGCTCCTTGACGCTTGTCATCACAGTGCTCCATGACACATGTCATCACAATGCTCCATGCCTTTGTCAGCAAAATGCTACATGACATTGTCATTACAATGCTCTATGCGCTTGTCAACACAATACTCCATTTCCATTGTCATCACTATCCTCCATGAACCTTGGGATCACATTGCTTCATGCCCTTGTCCTCACAGTGCTGCATGCTCCTTGAAATCAAAATGATCCATGACCTCTGTCATCACAATGCTCCAAACGCTTGTGATCACAATGTTCCATAACACTTGTCATCACAATGCTCCATGTTGCTTGTCATCACAAGACTCCATGCTCTTTTCATCACAATGCTCCATGACCTTTGTCATCACAATTCTCAATACACTTGTCATCACAAGGCTCCCTGACACTTGTCACCAGTATGCTCCTTGAACCCTGTCAGGAAAAGGCTCCATGCCTTTTTCATCACAATGCCCCATGCCGTTTTCATCACAATGCTCAATGCCATTGTCATCAAAATACTCCACAAACTTGTCATCAGAATGCTCCATGACCCTTGTCATCACATTTCTCCATGCACTTGTCAGCACAATGCTCCCTGACCCTTGTCATCACAATGCTCCAAGCCATTGTCATCACAATGCTCCATTACCTTTGCCATCAGAATCCTCCATGACACTTGGCATCCCAATGCTCCATGCCATTGTCATCACAATGGGCCATTACATATATCATCACAATGCTCCCTGACACCTGTCTTCACAATAATGCATGACCTGGCCATCACAATGCTCCATGCCCTTGTCATCACAATGCGCCATTCCAACTGTCATCGCAATAATCCATGAAACTTATTAGAACAATGCTCCTTGCCCTGGTCATCACAATGCTCCATGCCCTTGTTATCACAATGCTCCATGACCCCTGCCATCACAATGCTCTGTGACTCCAGTCATCACAATGCTTCATGACCTTTGTCACCACAATGGGCCATGCCCTGGTCATCATCACTCTCTGTGAGCTTCTTAACCAAAATGATCCATGAACTTTTCTTCACAATGCTCTTTGACCCTTGTCATCACAATGCTCTATGCCTTTCTCAGCACAATGCTCCATGACACTTGTCATCACAATGCTCCATGCGCTTGTCAGCACAATGCTCCATGACACATGTCATCACAATGCTCCAGGACCCCTGTCATCACAATGCTCCGTGACTCCAGTCATCACAATGCTTCATAACATTTGTCATCACAATGATCCATGCCCGTGTCTTCACAAGGTTCTGTGACCTTTGTAACCACAATGCTCCATGAACTTTTCATCACAATTCACAGTGACCCTTGTCATCACAATGCTCCATGTCTTTGTCAGAACAATGCTCCATGACCATTGTATTCACAATGTGCCACGCACATTTCATCACAACGGTCCACAACCTTGTCATTGCAATGCTCCATAAACCTTGTAATCACAATGGTCCATGCACTTCTCATCAAAATGCTCTCTCACCAGAGATATCACAGTGTTCCATGACTAGCCATCACAATACACCCTCACCCCTATAATCACAATGTTCCATGACCCTGTCATCACACTGCTACATCCCCTTATCATCACAATGTTCCATGACCCCTGACATCACAATGTTCCATAACACCTGTCATCAAAATGCTCCATGATCCTTTTCATCCCAAAGCTCCAATACCCCTGACATCACAATGTTCTATAACACCTGCCATCAAAATATTCCATTACACTTTTCATCAAATTGCTGCATGGCCCGGTCATCAAAATGCTCCCTGCACTTCTCATCACAATGCACCATGCCCTTGTCATCAAAATGCTCCATGACATGTCATCACAAAACTCCATGACCCTTGGCATCACAATGCTCCATGTCATTGTCATCACAATGCTCCATGAACCCTCTCATAACATTGCTCAATGCCCTTGTCATCACAAAGCTCCATGACACTTGTCATCACAATGCTCGATGCCCTTCTCATCGCAATGCTCCATGCCCTTGTCATTACAATCCTGCATGACCCATGTATCATAGTGTTCTGTACCCTTGTCATCACAATGCTCCATGCCCACTCTCATCACAATAATCCATGAAACATTTCAGACTAATGTTCCATGCCCTTCTCATCACAATGCTCCATTACCTCTGTCATAACAGTGCACCATGACCCCTGCCATCACAATGTTCCACGGACTAGTCATCACAAGGTTCCATGACACTTGTCATCACAATGCTGAAGGCCCCTGTAATCACAATGCTCCTTGCCCTTGTCATCACAAAGCTCCATGACGCTTGTCATCAGAAAGTTCCATGGCCTTCTCATCACAATGTTCCATGCCCTTGTCATCACAATGCTCCAAGACCTTTGTAAACACAATGCTCCATGCCCCTTTTCATCTCAATGCTCCATGAACCCTGCCATCACAATGCACCATGCCCATCATCGTAATGCTTCAGGCTATTGTCATCACAATGAAATCAATATTCTCCATGAACTCTGTCATCATAATGCTCCAAACACTTGTGATCACAATGTTCCATAACAGTTATCATCACAACACCCCATGACGCTCATCATCACAATTATCCATGGTCTTCTCTTCACAATGCTCCATGATCTTTGTCATCACAATGCTCAATAGACTTGTCATCACAAGGCTCCCTGACACTTGTCGTCAGTATGCTCCTTGAACCCTGTCATGAGAAGGCTCCATGCCTTTGTCATCACAATAATCCATGCCCTTTTCATCACAATGCTCCAAGATCCCTGTAATCACAATGATCCATGCCCTTGTCAGCAAAAAGCTCCATGACGCATGTCATCAGAATGCTTCATGGCCTTCTCATCATAATGCTCCATGTCCTTGTCATCACAATGCTCCAAGACCCCTGTAATCAAAATGATCAATGCCCCTTTTCATCAGAATGCTCCATGAGACTTGTCATCACAAGTCTCCATGGTCTTCTCCTCACAATGCTCCAGGACCTTGTCATCACCATGCTCCATTCCCTTGTCATCACAATGCTCCATGACCCCTGTCATCACAGTAGTCCATTAACATTTTCAGCCCAATGCTCCACGACCTACTCATCACAATGCTCCATGGCCAATATCTTCACAATGCTCCATGACCACTGTTATCACAACACTCCATGACAACTGACAACAAAATGATCTGGGACTCTTGTCATCACAATGCTCCATTCCCTAGTCATCACAATGCTCCATGACCCCTGTCATCACAACACTCCATGAACATTTTCCGCCCAGTGCTCCATTACCCTTGTCATCACAATGATCCATGCCCTTGTCATCCCAATGCTCCATGACCCCTGTATTCACAATGCTCCGTGACGCTTGGCATCACAGTGCTCCATGACACATGTCATCACAATGCTCCATGCCTTTGTCAGCAAAATGCTACATGACCTTTCCATTACAATGCTCTATGCGCTTGTCATCACAATACTCCATTTCCATTTTCATCACAATCCTCCATGAACCTTGGGATCCCATTGCTTTATGCCCTTGTCATCACAATGCTCCCTGCTCCTTGAAATCAAAATGATCCATGACCTCTGTCATCACAATGCTCCAAACCCTTGTGATCACAAAGTTCCATAACACTTGTCATCACAACGCTCCATGATGCCTGTCATCACTATAATCCATGCTCTTTTCATCACAATGCTCCATGACCTTTGTCATCACAATTCTCAATACACTTGTCATCACAATGCTCCCTGACACTTGTCATCAGAATGCTCCTTGAAACCTGTCACGAAAAGGCTCCATGCCTTTTTCATCACAATGCCCCATGCCGTTTTCATCAAAATGATCCATGCCATTGTCATCAAAATACTCCACAAGCTTGTCATCAGAATGCTCCATGACACTTGTCATTACAATTCTCCACGCACTTGTCAGCACAATGCTCCCTGACCCTTGTCATCACAATGCTCCATTACTTTTGTCATCAGAATCCTCCATGACACTTGGCATCACTATGCTCCATGCCATTGTCATCACAATGGGCCATTACATATGTCATCACAATGCTCCCTGAGACCTGTCTTCACAATACTGCATGGCCTGGTCATCACAATGCTCCATGCCGTTGTCATCACAATGCGCCATTCTAAATGTCATCACAATAATACATGAAACTTATTAGACCAATGTTCCATGCCCTTGTCATCACAATTCTCCATGCCCTTTTTATCACAATGCTCCATGACCCCTGCCATCACAATGCTCTGTGACTCCAGTCATCACAATGCTTCATGAGCTTTGTCATCACAATGGTCCATGCCCTGGTCATCAACAGTCTCTGTGACCTTTTTAACCACAATACTCCATGAACTTTTCATCACAATGCTCTTTGACCCTTGTCATCACAATGCTCCATGCGCTTGGCAGCACAGTGCTCCATGACACATGTCATCACAATGCACCATGTGCTTGTCATCACAGTGCTCCACAATCTTGTCATCACAATGCTCCATAAAATTTGTCATCACAATGCTCCATGCACTTCTCATCAAAATGCTCTCTCACCACTGATATCACAATGCTACATCACTATTTGTCACAATACTCCGTCACTCCTGTCATCACAATGCTATATGCACTTATCATCACAATGTTCGATGACCCCTGACATCACAATGTTCCATAACAACTGTCATCAAAATGTTCCATGACACTTTTCATCAAATTGCTCAAAGACCCTGTCATCAGAATGTTCCCTGCCTTTCTCATCACAATGCACAACGCCCTTGCCATCAAAATGCTCCATGACCTTTGTCATCACAAAGATCCATGACCCTTGGCATCACAATGCTCCATGCCCTTGTCATCACAATGCTCCATGACTTGTCATCACAATCCTCCATGACCCATGACACATGTATCACAGTGTTCCATGCCCTAGTCATCACAATGCTCCAAGACCCCTGTAATCACAATGCTCCTTGCCCTTGTCATCACAAAGCTCCATGACGCTTGTCATCAGAAAGTTCCATGGCCTTCTCATCACAATACTCCATGCCCTTGTCATCACAATGATCCAAGACCTTTGTAAACACAATGCTCCATGCCTCTTTTCATCTCAATGCTCCATGAACCCTGCCATCACAATGCACCATGCCCATCATCGTAATGCTTCAGGCTATTGTCATCACAATGAAATCAATATTCTCCATGACTTCTGTCATCATAATTCTCCAAACACTTGTGATCACAATGTTCCATAACACTTATCATCACAACACCCCATGACGCTCATCATCACAATTATCCATGGTCTTCTCTTCACAATGCTCCATGATATTTGTCATCACAATGCTCAATACACTTGTCATCACAAGGCTCCCTGACACTTGTCGTCAGTATGCTCCTTGAACCCTGTCATGACAAGGCTCCATGCCTTTGTCATCACAATAATCCATGCCCTTTTCATCACAATGCTCCAAGATCCCTGTAATCACAATGATCCATGCCCTTGTCAGCAAAAAGCTCCATGACGCATGTCATCAGAATGCTTCATGGCCTTCTCATCATAATGCTCCATGTCCTTGTCATCACAATGCTCCAAGACCCCTGTAATCAAAATGCTCCATGCCCCTTTTCATCAGAATGCTCCATGAGACTTGTCATCACAATGCTCTATGCTCTTCTCCTCACAATGCTCCAGGACCTTGTCATCACCATGCTCCATTCCCTTGTCATCACAATGCTCCACGACCCCTGTCATCACAGTAGTCCATTAACATTTTCAGCCCAATGCTCCACGACCTACTCATCACAATGCTCCATGGCCAATATCTTCACAATGCTCCATGACCACTGTTATCACAACACTCCATGACAACTGACAACAAAATGATCTGGGACTCTTGTCATCACAGTGCTCCATTCCCTAGTCATCACATTGCTCCATGATCCCTGTTATCACAACACTCCATGAACATTTTCAGCCCAGTGCTCCATGACCCTTGTCATCACAATGATCCATGCCCTTGTCATCCCTATGCTCCATGACCAGTGTATTCACAATGCTCCGTGACGCTTGTCATCACAGTGTTCCATGACACATGTCATCACAATGCTCCATGCCTTTGTCAGCAAAATGCTACATGACCTTTCCATTACAATGCTCTATGCGCTTGTCATCAAAATACTCCATTTGCATTGTCAACACAATCCTCCATGAACCTTGGGATCACATTGCTTCATGCCCTTGTCCTCACAATGCTCCCTGCTCCTTGAAATCAAAATGATCCATGACCTCTGTCATCACAATACTCCAAACCCTTGTGATCACAAAGTTCCAAAACACTTGTCATCACAACGCTCCATGATGCCTGTCATCACTATACTCCATGCTCTTTTCATCACAATGCTCCATGACCTTTGTAATCACAATTCTCAATACACTTCTCATCACAATGCTCCCTGGCACTTGTCATCAGAATGCTCCTTGAACCCTGTCATGAAAAGACTCCATGCCTTTTTCATCACAATGCCCCATGCCGTTTTCATCAAAATGATCCATGCCATTGTTATCAAAATACTCCACAAGCTTGTCATCAGAATGCTCCATGACACTTGTCATTACAATTCTCCACGCACTTGTCAGCACAGTGCTCCCTGACCCTTGTCATCACAATGCTCCAAGCCATTGTCATCACAATGCTCCATTACTTTTGTCATCAGAATCCTGCATGACACTTGGCATCACTATGCTCCATGCCATTGTCATCACAATGGGCCATTACATATGTCATTACAGTGTTCTCTGACACTTGTCTTCACAATACTGCATGGCCTGGTCATCACAATTCTCCATGCTGTTGTCATCACAATGCGCCATTCTAACTGTCATCGCAATAATCCATGAAAGTTATTAGACCAATGTTCCATGCCCTTGTCATCACAGTGCTCCATGCCCTTCTTATCACAATGCACCATGACCCCTGTCATCACAATGCTCCGTGACTCCAGTCATCACAATGCTTCATGACCTTTGTCATCACAATGGTCCATGCCCTGGTCATCAACAGTCTCTGTGACCTTTTTAACCAAAATGCTCCATGAACTTTTCATCACAATGCTCTTTGACCCTTGTCATCACAATGATCTACGCCTTTCTCAGCACAATGCTCTATGCCCTTGACATTACAATCCTCCATGACTCTGTCATCACAATGCTCCGTGACTCCAGTAATCACAATGCTTCATAACATTTGTCATCACAATGGTCCATGTCCGTGTCATCACAAGGCTTTGTGACATTTTTAACCACAATGCTTCATGAACTTTTCTTCACAATGCTCCGTGACCCTTGTCATCTCAGTGGTCCATGCCTTTGTCAGAAAAATGCTCCATGACCCTTGTCACCACAATGTACCACGCGCTATTTATCCCAACGGTCCACAGATTTGTCATCGCAATGCTCCATAAAACTTGTAATCACAGTGCTCCATGCCGTTCTCATCACAATCCTCCATTACCCCTGTCATAACAATGCTCCTTGACCCATGCCATCACAATGTTCCACGGCCTTGTCATCACAAAGCTCCATGACCCTTGTCATCACAATGCTCCAAGACCCCTGTAATCACAATGCTCCATGCCCTTGTCATCACAAATCTCCATGACGCATGCCATCAGTAAGTTCCATGGCCTTCTACTCACAATGCTCCATGCCCTTGTCATCACAATGCTCCAAGACCCCGGTATTCACAATGCTCCATGCCCCTTTTCATCAGAATGCTCCATGAGACTTGTCATCACAAGTCTCCATCGTCATCTCATCACAATACTCCAGGACCTTGTCATCACCATGCTCCATTCCCTTGTCATCACAATGCTCCATGACACCTGTCATCACAATACTCCATGAATATTTTCAACCCAGTGTTCCATTACCTTCTCATCACAATGCTCCATGACCAGTATCATCACAATGCTCCATGACCACTGTCATCACAATGCGCCATTCCAACTGTCATCACAATAATCCATGAAACTTATTATGCCAATGCTCCATGCCCTTGTCATCACAATGCTCCATGCCCTTGCTATCACAATGTTCCAAGACCCCTGTAATCAGAATGCTCCATGCCCCTTTTCATCAGTATGCTCCATGAGACCTGTCATCACAAGGCTCCATGGTTTTCTCATCACAGTGCTCAAGGACCTTGTCATCACAATGCTTCACGACATTGTCATGAAAATTCTCAATGGCCCTTGTCATCATAATGCTCCAAGCCCTAGTCATCTCAATGCTCCATCATATTTGTCATCACAATCCTCCATTACATTTGGCATCACAATGCACCATGCCATTGTCATCGAAATGGACCATGACATATGTCATCAAAATGCTCCCTGACACCTGTCTTCACAATACTCCATGACTTTGTCATCACAATGCTCCATGCCTTTGTCATCACAATGCTCCATGAACCCTGTCAACACAATGCTCCGTGACTCCAGTCATCACAATGCTTCATAACGTTTGTCATCACAACGGTCCATGCCCGCGTCATCACATGTCTCTCTGACCTTTGTAACCTCAGTGCTCCATGAACATTTCAACACAGTGCTCCTTGACACTTGTCATCACAATGCTCCATGCCTTTGTCAGAAAAATGTTCCATGACCCTTGTCATCAAAATGTGCCACGGGCTTTCCATCACAATGATACACAACCATGTCATCGCTATGCTCCATAAACCTTGTAATCACAATGCTCCATGCTCTTCTCATCCAAATGCTCTCTCACCTGAGATATAACCATGTTCCCTCACTAGTCATCACAATCCTCCCTCACGCCTGTAATCAAAATGTTCCATGACCCCTGTCATCACCATGTTCCTTTCCCTTGTCATCACAATGTTCCATGACCACTGTCATCACAATACTCCATGAACATTTTCAGCCAAATACTCCATGACCTTCTCATTACAATGCTCCATGACAAATATCATCACAATGCTCCATGACCACTGTCATCACAATACTCCATGAACATTTTCAGCCCAATGCTCCATGACCCTTGTCATCACAATGATCCATGCCCTTGTCATCCCAATTCTCCATGACCCCTGTATTCACAATGGTCCGTGACGCTTGTCATCACAGTGCTCCCTGACACCTGGCATCACAATGTTTCATGCCTTTGTCAGCAGAATGCTACATGACCTTGTCATTACAATGCTCTATGCGCTTGTCATCACAATACTCCATTACCATTATCATCACAATCCTCCATGAACCTTGGGATCACATTGCTTCATGCCCTTGTCATCACAATGTTCCATGCTCCTTGAAATGAAAATGATCCATGACCTCTGTCATCACAATGCTCCAAACCCTTGTGATCACAATGTTCCATAGCACTTGTCATCACAATGCTCCATGAGGCCTGTCATCACAATACTCCATGCCCTTTTCATCACAATGCTCCATGACCTTTGTCATCACAATTCTCAATATATTGTCATCACAATGCTCCCTGACATATGTCGTCAGAATGCTCCTTGAACCCTCTAATGAAAAGTCTCCATGCCTTTTCATCACAATGCCCCATACGGTTTTCATCACAATGCTCCATGCCATTGTCATCAAAATACTCCACAAGCTTGTCAGCAGAATGCTCCATGACCCTTGTCATCACAATTCTCCATGCACTTGTCAGCACAATGTTCCCTGACCCTTGTCACAACAATGCTCCAAGAAATTGTCATCACAATGCTCCATTACCTTTGTCTTCAGAATCCTCCATGACACTTGGCATCACAATGCTACATGCCATTGTCATCACAATGGGCCATTATATATGTCAGCACAATGCTCCCTGACAACTCTCTTAACAAATCTGCATCACAAGGTCTTCACAATGCTCCATGCCCTTGTCATCACAATGCTCCATGCCCTTGTTATCACAATGCTCCATGACCCCTGTCATCACAATGCTCTGTGACTCCAGTCATCACAATGCTTCATGACCTTTGTCATCACAATGGTCCATGCCCTCATCATCAAGAGTCTCTGTGACCATTTTAACCACAATGCTCCATGAACTTTCCTTCACAATGCTCTTTATCCCCTGTCATCACAATGCTCTATGCATTTCTCAGCACAATGCTCCATGACGTATGTCATCAGAATGCTCCATGGCCTTCTCCTCACAGTGCTCCTTGCCCTTGTCATCACAATGCTCCAAGACCCCTGTAATCACAATGCTCCATGCCCCTTTTCATCAGAATGTTCCATGAGACTTGTCATCACAAGTCTCCATGGTCATCTCATCACAATGCTCCAGGACATTTTCATCACAATGCTCTGTGACTCCAGTCATCACAGTGCTTCATAATATTTGTCATCACAATGGTCCATGCCCAAGTCATCACAAGGCTCTGTTACCTTTGTATCCACAATGCTCCATGAACTTTTCATCACAATGTTCCGTGACCCTTGTCATCACAATGCTCCATGCCTTTGTCATTAAAATGCTCCATGACCATTGTCATCACAATGTGCCACGCGCATTTCATCCCAACGGTCCAAAAATTTGTCATCACAATGCTCCATAAAAATTGTAATCACAATGCTTCATGCCCTTCTCATCACAATGCTCCATTACAACTGTCATAACAATGCTCCATGACCCCTGCCATCACAATGTTCCACGGCCTTGTCATCACAAGGCTCCATGACACTTGTCATCACAATGCTCCAAGACCCCTTTAATCACAATGCTCCATGCCGTTGTCATCACAAAGCTCCATGACACATGTCATCAGAATGTTCCATGGCCGTTTCATCAAAATGCCGCATGCCCTTGTCATCACAGTGCTCCAAAACCCCTGTAAACACAGTGCTCCATGCCCCTTTTCATCTCAATGCTCCATGAACCCTGTCATCACAACACTCCATGACACGTGACAACACAATGATCCGGGACTCTTGTCATCACAGTGCTCCAAGACCCCTGTAATCAAAATGATCCATGACCCCTGTCATCACAATACTCCATGAACATTTTCAGCCCAATGCTCCATGACCCTTGTCATGACAATAATCCATGCACGTGTCATCCCAATGATCCATGACCTCTGTATTCAAAATGCTCCGTGACAATTGTGTCACAGTTCTCCATGACACCTATCATCACAATGCTCCATGCCTTTCTCAGGAAAATTCTACATGCCCTTGTCATTACAATGCTCTATGCGCTTGTCATCACAATGCTCCATGACCCCTGTAATCACAATGCTCCATGCCACTTTTCATCTCAATGCTCCATGAACTCTGTCATCACAATGCACCATGCCCATCATCATAATGCTTCAGTCTATTGTCATCACGATGAAATCAAAATTCTCCATGACCTCTGTCATCATAATGCTCCAAAGCCTTGTGATCACAATGTTCCATAACACTTATCATCACAACACCCCATGACGATCATCATCACAATTATCCATGGCCTTCTCATCACCATGCTCCATGACTTTTGTCATCACAATTCTCAATACACTTGTCATCACAATGCTCCCTGACACTTGTCATCAGAATGCTCCTTGAACCCTGCCACGAAAAGGCTGCATGCCTTTTTCATCACAATGCCCCATGCCGTTTTCATCACAATGCTCCAGTCCATTTTCATCAAAATCCTCCACAAGCTTGTCATCAGAATGCTCCATGACCCTTGTCATCACAATTTTCCATGCACTTGTCAGCACAATGCTCCCTGACCCTTGTCATCACAATGCTCCAAGGCATTGTCATAACAATGCTCCATTACCTTTGTCATCAGAATCTTTCATGAAACTTGGCATCACAATGCTCCATGCCATTTTCATCACAATCGGCCATTACATATGTCATCACAATGCTCCCTGACACTTCTCTTCACAATATTGCATGAGCTGGTCATCACAATGCTCCATGCCCTTGTCATCACAATGTGCCATTCCAAATGTCATCGCAATAATCCATGAAACATATTAGACCAATGCTCCATGCCCTTGTCATCACAATGCTCCATGCCCTTGTTATCACAATGCTCCATGACCCCTGTCATCACCATGCTCCGTGACTCCAGTCATCACAATGCTTCATGACCTTTGTCATCACAATGGTCCATTACCTCATCATCAACAGTCTCTGTGACCATTTTAACCACAATGAACCATGAACTTTTAATCACAATGCTCTTTGACCATTGTCATCACAATGATCTATGCCTTTCTCAGCACAATGCTCTATGCCCTTGTCATCACAATGCTCCATGACCCTGTCATCACAATGCTCCGTGACTCCAGTCATCACAATGCTTCATAACATTTCTCATCACAATGGTCCATGTCCGTGTCATCACAAGGCTTTGTGACATTTTTAACCACAATGCTTCATGAACTTTTCATTACAATGCTCCGTGACACTTGTCATCACAGTGCTCCATGCCTTTGTCAGAAAAATGCTCCATGACCCTTGTCATCACAATGTGCCACGCGCTTTTCATCCCAACGGTCCACAGATTTGTCATCGCAATGCTCCATAAAACTTGTAATCACAATGCTCCATGCTGTTCTCATCACAATGCTCCATTACCCCTGTCATAACAATGCTCCTTGACCCCTGCCATCACAATGTTCCACGGCCTTGTCATCACAAAGCTCCATGACCCTTGTCATCACAATGCTCCAAGACCCCTGTAATCACAATGCTCCATGCCCTTGTCATCACAAAGCACCATGACACATGTCATCAGAATGTTCCATGTCCTTCTCATCAAAATGATCCATGCCCTTGTCATCACAATGCTCCAAGACCCCTGTAATCAAAATGCTCCATGCCCCTTTTCATCTCAATGCTCCATGAACCCTGTCATCACAATGCATCATGCCCATCATCATAATGCTTCCGGCTATTGTCAGCACAATGAAATCAAAATTCTCCATGATCTCTGTCATCACAATGCTCCATGTCCCCTGTCATCACAATGCTCCGTGATTCCAGTCATCACAATGCTTCATAACGTTTGTCATCACAATTGTCCTTGCCAGCATCATCACAAGGCACTGTGACCTTTGTAATCACAATGCTCCATGAACTTTTCATCACAATTTTCTGTGACCCTTGTCATCACAATGCTCCATGTCTTTGTCAGAAAAATGCTCCATGACCATTGTCAACACAATGTGCCACACGCATTTCATCACAACGGTCCACAACCTTATCATTGCAATGCTCCATAAACTTTGTAATCACAATGGTCCATGCACTTCTCATCAAAATGCTCTCTCACCAGAGATATCACAATGTTCCATCACTAGTCATCACAATACTCCCTCAACCATGGAATCACAATGTTCCATGACCCTGTCATCACAATGCTACATCCCCTTATCATCACAATGTTCCATGACCTCTGACATCACAATGTTCCATAAGCCCTGTCATCAAAATGCTCCATGACCCTTGTCATCACAATTCTACATGCACTTGTCAGCACAATGCTACCTGACCCTTGTCATCACAATGTTCCAAGCCATTGTCATCACTGTGCTCCATTACCTTTGTCATCTGAATCCTCCATATCAGTTGGCATCACAATGCTCCATGCCATTGTCATCACAATGGGCCATTACATATGTCACCAAATGGCTCCCTGACACCTGTCTTCACAGTATTGCATGACCTGGTCATCACAATGCTCCATGCCCTTGTCATCACAATGCTCCATTCCAACTGTCATCGCAATAATCCATGAAGCTTACTAGACCAATGTTCCATGCCCTTGTCATCACAATGCTCCATGTCCTTGTTATCACAATGTTCCACGACCCCTGTCATCACAATGCTCCGTGACTCCAGTCATCACAATGCTTCATGACTTTTGTCATCACAATGATCCATGCCCTCGTCATCAACAGTCTCTGTGACCTTTTTAACCACAATGCTCCATGAACTTTTCATCACACTGCTCTTTGACCCTTGTCATCACAATGCTCTATGCCTTTCTCAGCACACTGCTCCATGACCCTGGTAATCACAATGCTCCATGCGCTTGTCAGCACAATGCTCCATGACACATGTCATCACAATGCACCATGCGCTTGTCATCACAGTGCTCCACAATCTTGTCATCACAATGCTCCATAAAACTTGTCATCACAATGCTCCATGCACTTCTCATCAAAATGCTCTCTCACCACTGATATCACAATGTTACATCACTATTCGTCACAATACTCCCTCACCTCTGTCATCACAATGATCCATGAATCCTGTCATCACAATGCTACATGCACTTATCATCACAATGTTCGATGACCCCTGACATCACAATGTTCCATAACCCCTGTCATCAAATTGTTCCTTGAAACTTATCATCAAATTGCTCCATGACCCTGTCATCAAAATGCTCCCTGCCCTTCTCATCACAATGCACAATGCCCTTGCCATCAAAATGCTCCATGACCTTTGTCATCACAAATATCCATGACCTTTCGCATCACATTGCTCCATGCCCTTGTCATCACTAAGCTCCATGACACATGTCATCAGAATGCTCCATGGACGTCTCATCACAATGCTCCATGCCCTTTCCATCAAAATGCTCCATTACCCCTGTCATAACAATGCTCCATGACACTTGCCATCACGATGTTCCATGGATTTGTCATCACAAGGCTCCATGACCCTTCTAATCACAATGCTCCAAGACCCCTGTAATCACAATGCTCCATGCACTTCTCATCAAAATGCTCTCTCACCACTGATATCACAATGTTACATCACTATTCGTCACAATACTCCCTCACCTCTGTCATCACAATGATCCATGATTCCTGTCATCACAATGCTACATGCACTTATCATCACAATGTTCGATGACCCCTGACATCACAATGTTCCATAACCCCTGTCATCAAAATGTTCCTTGACACTTTTCATCAAATTGCTCCATGACCCTGTCATCAAAATGCTCCCTGCCCTTCTCATCACAATCCACAATGCCCTTGCCATCAAAATGCTCCATGACCTTTGTCATAACAAATATCCATGACCCTTCGCATCACATTGCTCCATGCCCTTGTCATCAATAAGCTCCATGACACATGTCATCAGAATGCTCCATGGACTTCTCATCACAATGCTCCATGCCCTTTCCATCAAAATGCTCCATTACCCCTGTCATAACAATGCTCCATGACAGCTGCCATCACAATGTTCCATGGATTTGTCATCACAAGGCTCCATGACCCTTCTCATCACATTGATCCAAGACCACTGTAATCACAATGCTCCATGCCCATTTTCATCTCAATGATCCAAGATCCCTGTAATCACAATGCTCCATGCCCCTTTTCATCTCAATGATCCATGAACCCTGTCATCACAATGCA
This sequence comes from Mesoplodon mirus, assembly GCF_964341445.2. NCBI lineage: Eukaryota > Metazoa > Chordata > Mammalia > Artiodactyla > Ziphiidae > Mesoplodon > Mesoplodon mirus. The sequence continues at coordinate 2,467,946 of NW_028295778.1, read as the reverse complement.
CCATGCTCATCATCATAATGCTTCATGCTGTTGTCATCACAATGAATTCAAAATGCTCCATGACCTCTGTCATAACAATGCTCCAAACCCTTGTGATCACAATATTCCATAACACTTGTCATCACAATGTCCCATGACACTCATCATCACAATTATCCATGGTCTTCTCATCACAATGCTCCATGACCTTTGTCATCACAATGCTCTATACACTTGTCATCAATATGCTCCCTGACACTTGTTGTCTGTATGCTCCTTGAACCCTGTCATGACAAGGCTCCATGCCCTTTTCATCACAATGCTCCAAGACCCCTCTAATCACAATGCTCCATGCACTTGCCATCACAAAGCTCAATGACGCCTGTCCTCAGAATGCTCCTTGGCCTTCTTTTCACAATGCTCCATGCCATTTTCATCACAATGTTCCAAGACCCCAGTAATCACAATGGTCCATGCCCCTTTTCATCAGTATGCTATATGAGACTTGTCATCACAAGGCTCCATGGATTTCTCATCACAGTGCTCCATGACACTTGTCATCACAATGCTCGATGCCCTTCCCATCACAATGCTCCATGCCTTTGTCATTACAATCCTCCATGAACCATGTATCACAGTGTTCCGTGCCCTTGTCATCCCAATGCTCCAAGCCCACTCTCATCACAATAATCCATGAAATAATTTAGATCAAAGCTCAATGCCCTTTTCATCACAATACTCCATGACCTCTGTCACAACAATGGTCCATGACCCCTGCCATCACAGTGTTCAATGGCATGTCATCACAAGTCTCCATGACCCTTGTCATCACAATGCTCCAAGACCATGGCAATTACAATGCTCCATGCCCTTGTCATCAGAGTGCTCCATGACGCATGTCATCAGAATGTTCCATGGCCTTCTCATCACAATGCTCCATGCCCTTGTCATCACAATGCTCCAAGACCCCGGTAATCACAATGCTCCATTCCCCTTTTCATCTCAATGCTCCATGAACCCTGTCATCACAATGCACCATGCCCATCATCATAATGTTTCATGCTATTGTCATCACAATGAATTCTAAATTATCCATGACCTCTGTCATCATAATGCTCTAAACCCTTGTGATCACAATGTTCCATAAGACTTATCATCACAAAACCCCATGACGAGCATCATCACAATTATCCATGGTCTTCTCATCACAATGCTCCATGACCTTTGTCATCAAATGCTCCATGCCCTTGTCATCACAATGCTCCAAGACCATTGTAATCAAAATGCTCCATTCCACTTTTCATCTCAATGCTCCATGAACCCTGTCATCACAATGAACCATGCCCATTATCATAATGCTTCCGGCTATTGTCATCACAATGAAATCAAAATTCTCCATGACCTCTGTCATTCCAATGCTCCATGACCCCTGTCATCACAATACTCGATGAACATTTTCAGCAAAATGCTACATGACTCTTGTCATCACAATGATCCATGCCCTTGTCATCCCAATGCTCCATGACCCCTGTATTCACAATGCTCCATGACGCTTGTCATCACAGTGCTCCATGACAACTGTCATCGCAATAATCCATGAAACTTATTACACCAATGCTCCATGACCTTGTCATCAAAATGCTCCCTGACACTTGTCGTCAGTATGCTCCTTGAACCCTGTCATGACAAGGCTCCATGCATTTTTCATCACAATGATCCATGCCCTTTTCATCACAATGCTCCAAGACCCCTGTAATCACAATGCTCCATGCCCTTGTCATCAAAAAGCTCCATGACGCATGTCATCAGAATGCTCCATGGCCTTTTCCTCACTATGCTCCATGGCATTGTCATCACAATGCTCCATGTACCCTCTCATCACATTGGTCCATGCACTTGTCATTACAATCCTCCATGACCCATGTATCACACTGTTCCGTGCCCTTGTCATCACAATGCTCCAGTCCACTCTCATCACAATAAAATATGAAATATTTCAAACCAATGCTCAATGCCCTTCTCATCACAATGCTCCATTACCTCTGTCATAACAATGCACCAGGACCACTGCCATCACAATGTTCCACGGAATTGTCATCACAAGGCTCCATGACCCTTGTCATCACAATGCTCCAAGAAACATGTAATCAAAATTCTCCATGCCCTTGTCATAACAGAGCTCCATGACGCATGTCATCAGAAGGTCCCATGGCCTTCTCATCACAATGCTCCATGCCCTTGTCATCACAATGCTCCAAGACCACTGTAAACACAATGCTCCATGCCCCTTTCATCTCAATGCTCCATGAACCCTGTCATCACAATGCACCATGCCCATCTTCAAAATGCTTCAGGCTATTGTCACTACAATGAAATCAAATTTCTCCATGACTTCTGTCATCATAATGCTCCAAACCCTTGTGATCACAATGTTCCATAAAACTTATCATCACAACACCCCATGACGATCATCATCACAATTATCCATGGTGTTCTCATCACAATTCTCCATGATCATTGTCATCACAATGCTCAATACACTTGTCATCACAATACTCCCTGACACCTGTCATCAGTATGCTCCTTGAACGCTGTGATGACAAGGCTCCATGCCTCTTACATCACAATGATCCATGCCTTTTCATCACAATGCTCCAAGACCCCGGTTATCACAATGCTCCATGGCCTTGTCAGCACAAACCTCCATGACGCATGTCATCAGAATTCTCCATGGCTTCTCCTCACAATGCTCCATGCCCTTGTCATCACAATGCTTCAAGACCCTTGTAATCACAATGCTCCATGCCCTTTTTCATCAGAATGCTCCATGAAACTTTTCATCACAAGTTTCCATGGTCATCTCATCACAATGCTCCAGGACCTTGTCATCACCATGCTCCATTCCCTTGTCATCACAATGCTCCATGACCCCTGTCATTACAATAATCCATTAACATTTCCAGCCGAATGCTACATGACATTCTCATCACAATGCTCCATGACCAATATCATCACAATGCTCCATGACCCCTGTCAACACAACCATCCATAACACCTGACAACACAATGATCCCTGACTCTTGTCATCACAATGCTCCATTCCCTAGTCATCACGATGCTCCACGACCCCTGTCATCACATTAGTCCATGAACATTTTCAGCCCAATGCTCCATGAACCTTGTCATCACAATGATCCATGCCCTTGTCATCCCAATTCTCCATGACCCCTGTATTCACAATGCTCCTTGACGCTTGTCATCACAGTGCTCCATGACACATGTCATCACAATGCTCCATGCCTTTGTCAGCAAAATGCTACATGACCTTGTCATTGCAATGCTCTATGGGCTTGTCATCACAATACTCCATTTCCATTGTCATCACAATCCTCCTTGAACCTTGGGATCACATTGCTTCATGTCCTTGTCATCACAATGCTCCATGTGCCTTGAAATCAAAATGATCCATGACCTCTCTCATCACAATGCTCCAAACCATTGTGATCACAATGTTCCATAACACTTGTCATCACAATGCTCCATGATGCCTGCCATCACAATACTCCATGCCCTTTTCATCACATTGCTCCATGACCTTTGTCATCACAATTCTCAATACACTTGTCATCACCATGCTCCCTGACACTTGTCGTCAGAATTCTCCTTGAACCCTGTCACGAAAAGGCTCCATGACTTTTTCACCACAATGCCCCATGCCGTTTTCATCACAATGCTCCATGACATTGTCATTAAAATACTCCACAAGCTTGTCATTAGAATGCTCCATGACCCTTGTCATCACAATTCTCCATGCACTTGTCAGCACAATGCTCCCTGACCCTTGTCATCACAGTGCTCCAAGCCATTGTCATCACAATGCTCCATTACCTTTGTCATCAGAATCCTCCATGACACTTGGCATCACAATGCTCCATGCCATTGTCATCACAATGGGCCATTACATATGTCATCACAATGCTCCCTGACACCTGTCTTCACAATACTGCATCACCTGGTCATCACAATGCTCCATGCCCTGGTCATCACAATGTGTCATTCCATCTGTCATCGCAATAATCCATGAAACATATTAGACCAATGCTCCATGCACTTGTCATCACAATGCTCCATGCCCTTGTTATCACAATGTTCCAAGACCCCTGTAATCAGAATGCTCCATGCCCCTTTTCATCAGTATGCTCCATGAGACTTGTCTTCACAAGGCTCCATGGATTTCTCATCACAAAGCTCCAGGAACTTGTCATCACAATGCTTCACGACCTTGTCATGAAAATCCTCAATGGCCCTTGTAATCATAATGCTGCAAGCCCTAGTCATCACAATGCTCCATTATATTTGCCATCACAATGCTCCATTACATTTGTGAGCACAATGTTCCCTGCCATTGTCATCGCAATGGACCATGACATATGTCATCACAATGCTCCCTGATACCTCTCTTCACAATACTCCATGACCTTCTCATCACAATGCCCCATGCCCTTGTCATCACAGTGCACCATGTCCACTGTCATCACAATAATCTAAGAAACTTCTCAGACCAATGCTCCATGCCCCAGTCTTCAAAATGCCCCATGCCCTTGTTAGCACAATGCTCCATGACCCCTGTGCTCACAATGCTCCATGACTCCAGTCATCACAATGCTTCATAACGTTTGTCATAACAGCGGTCCATGCCCGCGTCATCACAAGGCCCTGTGTCCTTTGTAACCACAATGCTCCATGAACATTTCATCACACTGCTCCGTGACCCTTGTCATCACAGTGCTCCATGCCTTTGTCAGAACAATGCTCCATGACCCTTGTCATCACAATGTGCCACGCGCTTTTCCTCACAATGTTCCACAACCTTGTCATGTCTATGCTCCATAAACCTTGTAATCACAATGCTCCATGCACTTCTCATCCAAATGCTCTCTCACCTGAGATATCACAATGTTCCATCACTAGTTATCACAATTCTCCCTCACCCCTGTAATCACAGTGTTCCATACCCCTGTCATCACAATGTTACATCCCCTTATCAGCACAGTGTTCCATGACCCCTGACATCACAATGTTCCATAACCCCTGTCATCAAAATGCTCCATGACACTTTTCATCCCAAATCTCCATGACCCCTGGCATCACAATGTTCTATAACCCCTGTCATCAAAATATTCCATTACACTTTTCATCAAATTGCTGCATGACTCTGTCATCAAAATGCTCCCTGCCCTTCTCATCACAATGAACCACACCCTTGTCATCAAAATGCTCCATGACCTTTGTCATCACAAAGCTCCATGACCCTTGGCATCAAAACGCTCCATGTCATTGTCATCACAATGCTCCATGAACCCTCTCATCACATTGCTTCATGCCCTTGTCATCACAAAGCTCCATGACACTTGTCATCACAATGCTCGATGCGTTCTCATCACAATGCTCCATGCCCCTGTCATTACAATCCACCATGACCCATGTATCACAGTCTTCCGTGCCCTTGTCATCACAATGCTCCATGCCCACTCTCATCACAATAATCCATGAAATATTTCAGACCAATGCTCAATGCCCTTCTCATCAATATACTCCATTACTTCTGTCATAACTATGATCCATGACCACAGCCATCACAATGTTCCACGGCCTTGTCATCACGAGGCTCCATGACCCTTGTCATCACAATGCTCCAAGAACCCTGTAATCACAATGCTCAATGCCCTTGTCATCACAGTGCTCCAAGATCCCTGTAATCACAATGCTCCATGCCCCTTTTCATCTCAGTGCTCCATGAACCCTGTCATCACAATGCACCATGCCCATCATCATAATTCTTCAGGCTATTGTCATCACAATGAAATCAAAATTCTCCATGACCTCTGTCATCATAATGCTGCAAAACCTTGTGAACACAATGTTCCATAACACGTATCATCACAACACCCCATGACTCATCATCACAATTATCCATGGCCTTCTCATCACAATGCTCCATGACCTTTGTCATCACATTTCTCAATACACTTTTCATCACAATGCTCCCTGACACTTGTCATCACAATGCTCGAAGCCATTGTCATCACAATGCTCCATTACCTTTGTCATCAGAATCCTCCATGACACTTGGAATCACAATGCTCCATGCCATCGTCATCACAATGGGCCATTACATATGTCATCACAATGCTCCCTGACACCTGTCTTCACAATACGGCATGACCTGGTCAACACAGTGCGCCATTCCAACTGTCATCGCAATAATCCATGAAACTTATTAGACAATTGTTCATTGCCCTTGTCATCACAATGTTCCATGCCCTTTTTATCACCATGCTCCATGACCCCTGTCATCACAATGCTCCGTGACTCCAGTCATCACAGTGCTTCATTACCTTTGTCATCACAATGGTCCATGCCCTCGTCATCAACAGTCTCTGTGACCTTTTTAACCACAATGCTCCATGAACTTTTCATCACACTGCTCTTTGACCCTTGTCATCACAATGCTCTATGCCTTTCTCAGCACAATGCTCCATGACCCTTGTTATCACAATGCTCCATGCGCTTGTCAGCACAATGTTCCATGACACATGTCATCACAATGCACCATGCGCTTATCATCACTGTGCTCCACAATCTTGTCATCACAATGCTCCATAAAGTTTGTCATCACAATGCTCCATACACTTCTCATCAAAATGCTCTCTCACCACTGATATCACAATGCTACATCACTATTTGTCACAATACTCCCTCACCCCTGTCATCACAATGTTCCATGACTCCTGTCATAACAATGCTACATGCACTTATCATCATAATGTTCGATGACCCATGACATCACAATGTTGCATAACACCTGTCAACAAAATGTTCCTTGACACTTTTCATCAAATTGCTCCATGACACTGTCATCACAATGCTCCCTGCCCTTCTCATCACAATGCACAACGCCCTTGCCATCAAAATGCTCCATGACCATTGTCATCACAAATATCCATGACCCTTGACATCACAATGTTCCATGTCATTGTCATCACAATGCTCCATGAACGCTCTCATCACATTGCTCCATGCCCTTGACTTCACATAGCTCCATGACACATGTCATCAGAATGCTCCGTGACCTTCTCATCACAATGCTCCATGCCCTTGCCATCACAATGCTCCATTATACCTGTCATAACAATGCTCCATGACCCCTTCCATCACGATGTTCCATGGCCTTGTCATCACAAGGCTCCATGACCCTTCTCATCACAATGCTCTAAGAACACTGTAATCACAATGATCTATGCCCCTTTTCATCTCAATGATCCATGAAACCTGTCATCACAATGCACCATGCCCATCATCATAATGCTTCATGCTATTGTCATAACAATGAAATCAAAATGCTCCATGACCTCTGTCATAACAATGCTCCAAACCCTTGTGATCACAATATTCCATAACACTTGACATCACAGTGCCCCATGACGCTCGTCATCACAGTTATCCATGGTCTTCTCATCACAATGCTCCATGACCTTCATCATCACAATACTCAATACACTTGTTATCATACTGCTCCCTGACACTTGTTGTCTGTATGCTCCTTTTACCCTGTCATGACAAGGCTCCATGCCATTTTCATCACAATGATCCATGCCCTTTTCATCACAATGCTCCAAGACCCATGTAATCACGAGGCTCCATGCCTTTGTCATCACAATGCTCAATGATGCATGCCATCAGAATGCTCCTTGGACTTCTCCTCACAATGCTTCATGCCCTTGTCATCACAAAGTTCCAAGACCCCTGTAATCACAATGCTGCATGCCGTTTTTCATCAGTAAGCTCCATGAGACTTGTCATCACATGGCTCCATGGTTTTGTCATCATAATGCTCCCAGCCCTAGTCATCACAATGCTCCATTATATTTGTCATCACAATCCTCCATTACATTTGGCATCACAATGCTCCCTGCCATTGTCATCTCAATGGCCCATGCCATATGTCATCCCAATGCTCCATGACCCTTGTATTCACAATGCTCTGTGACGCTTGTCATCACAGTGCTGCATGACACCTGTCATCACAATCCTCCATGCCTTTTTCAGCAAAATGCTACATGACCTTGTCATTACAATGCTCTAGGCGCTATTCATCACAATACTCCATTACCATTGTCATCACTATCCTCCATGAACCTTGGGATCACATTGCTTCATGCCCTTGTCATCACAATGCTCCATGCTCCTTGAAATCAAAATGATCCATGACCTCTGTCATCGCAATGCTCCAAACACTTGTGATCACAATGTTCCATAACACTTGTCATCACAATGCTCCATGATGCCTATCATCACAATACTCGATGCTCATTTCATCACAATGCTCCATGACATTTGTCATCACAATTCTCAATACACTTGTCATCACAATGTTCCCTGACACTTGTCGTCAGAATGCTCCGTGAACCCTGTCATGAAAAGGCTCCATGCCTATTTCATCACAAAGCCCCATGCTGTTTTCATCACAATGCTCCATGCCATTGTCATCAAAATACTCCACAAGCTTTTCATCAGAATGCTCCATGACCCTTGTCATCACAATTCTCCATGCACTTGTAAGCAAAATGCTCCCTGACCATTGTCATCACTATGCTCCAAGCCATTGTCATCACAATGCTCCATTACCTTTGTCATCAGAATCCTCCATGACACTTGGCATCACAATGCTCCATGCCATTGTCATCACAATGGGCCAATACATATGTGATCACAATGCTCCCTGACAACACTTTTCACAATACTCCATGACCTGGTTATCACAATGCTCCTTGCCCTTATCATCACAATGCTCCATTACCTATGTCATAACAATGCTCCATGACCCCTGCCATCACAATGTTCCACGGCCTTGTCATGACAAAGCTCCATGACCCTTATCATCACAATGGTCCAAGACCCCTGTAATCACAATGCTCCATGCCCTTTTTCATCAGAATGCTCCATGAGACTTGTCACCACAAGTCTCCATGGTCATCTCATCACAATGCTCCAGGACCTTGTCATCACCATGCTTCATTCCCTTGTCATCACAATGCTCCATGACCACTGTCATCACAATACTCCATGAACATTTTCAGCCCAATGCTCCATTACCTTCTCATCACAATGCTCCATGACCAATATCATCACAATGCTCCATGACCACTGTCATCACAACACTCCATGACACATGACAACACAATGATCCGGGACTCTTGTCATCACAATGCTCCATTCCGTAGTCATCACAATGCACCATGACCCCAGTCATCACAATACTCCATGAACATTTTCAGCCCAATGCTCCATGACTCTTGTCATCACAATGATCCATGCCCTTGTCATCCCAATGCTCCATGATCCCTGTATTCACAATGATCTGTGTCGCTTGTCATCACACTGCTCCATGACACCTGTCATCACAATGCTCCATGCCTTTGTCAGCAAAATGCTACATGACCTTGTCATTACAATGCTCTATGCACTTGTCATCACAATACTCCATTTCCATTGTCATCACCATCCTCCATGAAACTTGGGATCACATTGCTTCATGCCCTTGTCATCACAATGCACCATGCTCCTCGAAATCAAAATGATCCATGACCTCTGTCATCGCAATGCTCCAAACACTTGTGATTCCAGTGTTCCATAACACTTGTCATCACAAAGCTCCATGATGCCTGCCATCACAATAATCCATGCTCTTTTCATCACAATGCTCCATGACATTTGTCATCACAATTCTCAATACACTTGTGATCACAATGCTCCATGACCCTTGTCATCACATTGGGCCATGCACATTTCATCACAATGATACACAACCTTGTCATTGCTATGCTCCATAAAGCTTGTAATCACAATTCTCCATGCACTTCTCATCCAAATGCTCTCTCACATGAGATATCACAATGTTCCATCACTAGTCATCACAATCCTCCCTTAACCATATTATCACAATGTTCCATGACCCCTGTCATCACAAAGCTACATCCCCTTATCAGCACAATGCTCCATGACCACGGTCATCAAAATAATCCATGAATATTTTCAGCCCAATCCTCCATGACCCTTGTCATCACAATCATCCATGCCCTTGTCATCCCAATGCTCCATGACCCCTGTATTCACAATGTTCCGTGACGCTTGTCATCACACTGCTGCATGACCACTGTCATCACAATGCTCCATGCCTTTGTCAGCAAAATACTACCTGACCTTGTCATTGCAATGCTCTAGGCACTTGTCATCACAATACTCCATTACCATTGTCATCACAATCCTCCATGAAACTTGGAATCACATTGCTTCGTGCCCTTGTCATCACAATGCTCCATGCTCTTTGAAATCAAAATGATCCATGACTTCTGTCATCACAATGCTCCAAACACTTGTGATCACAATGTTCCATAACACTTGTCATCACAAAGCTCCATGATGCCTGTCATCACAGTACTCCATGCCCTTTTCATCACAATGCTCCATGATCTTTGTCATCACAATTCTCAATACACTTGTCATCACAATGCTCCCTGACACTTGTCCTCAGCATGCTCCTTGAAACCTGTCACGAAAGGCTGCATGACTTTTTATCACAAAGCCCCATGCCATTTTCATCACAATGCTCCATGCCATTGTCATCAAAATACTCCACAAGCTTGTCATCAGAATGCTCCATTACCCTTGTCATCACAATTCTCCATGCACTTGTCAGCACAGTGTTCCCTGACCCTTCTCATCACAATGCTCCAAGCCATTGTCATCACAGTGCTCCATTACTTTTGTCATGAGAATTCTCCATGACACTTGGCATCACAATGCTCCATGCCATTGTCATCACAATGGGCCATTACATATGTCATCACAATGCTCCCTGACACCTATCTTCACAATACTTCATGCCCTTGTCATCACAATGCTCCATGCCCTTGTCATCACAATGCACCATTCCAACTGTCATCGCAATAATCCATGAAACATATTAGACCAATGCTCCATGCCCTTGTCATCACAATGCTCCATGCCCTTGTTATCACAATGTTCCATGACCCCAGTCATCACAATGCTCCTTGACTCCAGTCATCACAATGCTCCTTGACTCCAGTCATCACAATGCTCCATGACCTTTGTCATCACAATGGTCCGTGCCCTCATCATCAACAGTCTTTGTGACCTTTTTAACCACAATGTTCCATGAACATTTCATCACAGTGCTCTTTGACCATTGTCATCACAATGCTCTATGCCTTTCTCAGCACAATGCTCCATGCCCTTTTCATCACAATGCTCCATGACCCCTGTCATCACATTGTTCCGTGACTCCAGTCATCACAATTCTTCATAACATTTGTCATCACAATGGTCTATACCCGCGTCATCACAAGGTTCTGTGACCCTTGTAACCACAATGTTCCATGAACTTTTCATCACAATGTTCCGTGACCCTTGTCATCACAATGCTCCATGCCTTTGTCAGAAAAATGCTCCATGACCCTTGTCATCACAATGTGCCACGCACTTTTCATCCCAACGGTCCACAAATTTATCATCGAAATGCTCCATAAAACTTGTAATCACAATGCTCCATGTCCTTCTCATCACAATGCTCCATTACCCCTGTCATAATAATGCTCCATGACCCCTGCCATCACAATGTTCCACGGCCTTGTCATCAGAAGGCTCCATGACACTTGTCATCACAATGCTCAAGACCCCTGTAATCACAATGCTCCATGCCCCTTTTCATCTCAAAGCTCCATGAACCCTGTCATCACAATGCATCATGCCAATCATTATAATGCTTCCAGCTATTGTCAGCACAATGAAATCAAAATTCTCAATGACATCTGTCATCGCAATGCTCCATGACCCCTGTCATCACAATACTCCATGAACATTTTCAGCACAATGCTCCATGACGCTTGTCATCACAATGAGCCATGCCCTTGTCATCCCAATGCTCCATGACCCCTGTATTCACAATGCTTCGTGACGCTTGTCATCACAGTGCTCCATTACACATGTCATCACAATGCTCCATGCCTTTGTCAGCAAAATGCTACATGACCTTGTCATTACAATGCTCTATGCGCTTGTCATCACAATACTCCATTACCATTTTCATCACTCTACTCCATGAACATTGGGATCACATTGCTTCATGCCCTTGTCATCACAATGCTACATGCTCCTTGAAATCACAATGATCCATGACCTCTGTCGTCGCAAAGCTGCAAAACCTTCTGATCACAATGTTCCATAAACCTATTCATCACAACGCTCCATGATGCCTGTCATCACAATACTTCATGAACTTTTCATCACAATGCTCCATGACATTTGTCATCACAATTCTCAATACACTTGTCATCACAATGCTCCCTGACACTTGTCGTCAGAATGCTCCTTGAACTCTGTCACGAAAATTCTCCATGCCTTTTTCATCACAAAGCCCCTTGTCGTTTTCATTACAATGCTCCATGCCATTGTCATCAAAATACTCCACAAGCTTGTCATCAGAATGCTCCATGACCCCTGTCATCACAATTCTCCATGCACTTATGAGCACAATGCTCCCTGAACATTGTCATCACTATGCTCCATGCCATTGTCATCACAATGTGCCAATACATATGTCATCACAATGTTCCGTGACAACCGTTTTTACAATACTGCATGACCTGGTCATCAAAATGCTCCATGCCCTTCTCATCACAATGCTCCATTACCTCTGTCATAACAATGCTCCATGACCCCTGATATCACAGTGTTCCACGGCCTTATCATCACAAGGTTCCATGAACCCTGTCATCACAATACTTCATGCCCTTTTCATCACAATGCTCCATGACACATGTCATCAGAATGCTCCATGGCCTTCTCCTCACACTGCTCCATGCCCTTGTCATCACAATGCTCCAAGACCCATGGAATCACAATGCTCCATGCCCCTTTTCATCAGAATGCTCCATGAGATTTGTCATCACAAGTCTCCATGGTCTTATCATCACAATGCTACAGGACATTCTCATCACCATGCTCCATTCCCTTGTCATCACAATGCTCCATGACCCCTGTCATCACAATATTCCATGAACATTTTCAGCCCAATGCTCCATGAAATTCTCATCACAATGCTCCATGACAAATATCATCAAAATGCTCCATGATCACTGTCATCACAACACTCCATCACACCTGACAACACCATGATCCGGGACACTTTTCATCACAATGCTCCATTCCCTACTCATCACAATGCTCCATGACCCCTGTCATCACAATACTCCATGAACATTTTCAGCCCAATGCTCCATGACTCTTGTCATCACAATCATCCATGACTTTGTCATCCCAATGCTCCATGACCCCTGTATTCAAAGTGCTCCATGACACCTGTCATAACAATGCTCCATGCCTTTGTCAGCAAAATACTACCTGACCTTGTCATTGCAATGCTCTATGCGCTTGTCATCACAATACTCCATTCCCATTGTCATCACAGTCCTCCATGAACCTTGGGATCACATTGCTTCATGCCCTTGTCATCACAATGCTCCATGCTCCTTGAAATCAAAATGATCCATGACCTCTGTCATCACAATGCTCCAAACCCTTGTGATCACAATGTTCCATAACACTTGTCATCACAACGCTCCATGATGCCTGCCATCACAATAATCCATGCTCTTTTCATCACAATGCTCCATGACCTTTGTCATCACAATTCTCAATACACTTGTCATCACAAAGCTCCCTGACACTTGTCATCAGAATGCTCCTTGAAACCTCTTATGTAAAGGCTCCATGCATTTTTCATCACAAAGCCCAATGCCATTTTCATCACAATGCTCCATGCCATTGTCATCAAAATACTCCACAAGCTTGTCATCAGAATGCTCCATGACCCTTGTCATCACAATTCTCCATGCACATGTCAGCACAATGCACCCTGACGTTTGTCATCACAATGCTCCATTACTTTTGTCATCAGAATCCTCCATGACACTTGGCATCACAATGCTCCATGCCATTGTCATCTCAATGGGCCATTACATATTTCATCACAATGCTCCCTGACAGCTCTCTTCACAATACTGCATGACCTGGTCACTACAATGCTCAATGCCCTTGTCATCACAATGCGCCATTCCAACTTTCATCACAATAATCCATGAAACTTATTAGACCAATGCTGCATGCACTTTTCATCACAATGCTCCATGCCCTAGTTATCACAATGTTCCAAAACCCCTGTAATCAGAATGCTCCATGCCCCTTTTCATCAGGATGCTCCATGAGATTTGTCCTCACAAGGCTCCATGGTTTTCTCATCACAATGCTCCAGGACATTGTCATCACAATGCTTCACGACATTTTCGTGAAAATTCTCAATGGCCCTTGTCATCATAATGCTCCTAGCCCTAGTCATCACAATGCTCCTTTATATTTGTCATCACAATCCTCCATTACATTTGGCATCACAATTCTCCATGCCAATGTCATCGCAATGGACCATGACATATGTCATCACAATGATCCCTGACACCTGTCTTCACAATATTCCATGCCCCTGTCATCACAGTGCTCCATGCCCTTGTCATCAAAATGCACCATGTCCACTGTCATCACAATAGTCTAGGAAACTTGTCAGACCAATGCTCCATGCCCCTGTCATCACAATGCACCATGCCCTTGTCATCACAATGCTCCATGACCCCTGTCATAACAAAGCTACATGTACCTTGCCATCACACTGTTCCACGGCCTTGTCATCACAAGGCTCCATGACGTTTGTCATCACAATGCTCCAGTACACCTGTAATCACAATGCTCTATGCCCTTGTCATCACAAAGCTCCATGACACATGTCATCAGAATGTTCCATGGCCTTCAAATCAAAAGGCTCCATGCCCTTGTCATCACAATGCACCATGTCCAATGTCATCACAATAATCTACGAAACTTGTCAGACCGATGCTCCATGCCCCTGTCATCACAATGCTCCATGCCCTTGTCATCACAATGCTCCCTGACCCCTGTCATCACAATGCTCCGTGACTCCAGTCATCACAATGCTTCATAACGTTTGTCATCACAACGGTCCATGCCCGTGTCATGACAAGGCTCTGTGACATTTGTAACCACAATGCTCCATGAACTTTTCATCACAATGCTGTGTGACCCTTGCCATTACAATGCTCCATTCCTTTGTCAGAACAATGCTCCATGACCCTTGTCATCACAGTGTGCCATGCGCTTTTCATCACAATGATCCACAACCTTGTCATCGCTATGCTCCATAAACCTTGTAAGCACAATGCTCCATGCACTTCTCATCCAAATGCTCTCTCACATGAGATATCACAATGTTCCATCACTAGTCATCACAATCTTCCCTCACCCCTGTTATCACAATGTTCCATGAACAATGTCATCACAATGCTACATCCCCTTATCAGCACAATGTTCTATGACCCCTGACATCACAATGTTCCATAACCACCTTCATCAAAATGCTCCATGACCGTTTTCATTCCAAAGCTCCATGACCCCTGGCATCACAATGTTCTATAACCCCTGTCATCAAAATGTTCCATTACAATTTTCATCAGATTGCTGCATGACCCTGTCACCAAAATGCTCACTGCCTTTCTCATCACAATGCACCACACCCTTGTCATCAAAATGCTCCATGACCTTTTTCATCACAAAGATCCATGACCGTTGGCATCACAATGATCCATGCAATTGTCATCACAGTGCTCCATGAACCTTCTTATCACATTGCTCCATGCCCTTGTCATCACAAAGCTCCATGACACTTGTCATCACAATGCTCAATGCCCTTCTCATCACAGTAATCCATGAAATATTACAGACCAATGCTCAATGCCCTTATCATCACAATGATCCATTACCTCTGTCATAACAGTGCTCCATGACCACTGCCATCACAATGTTCCATGGCCTTGTCATCACAAAGCTCCATGATGCATGCCCACAGAATGTTCCATGGCCTTGTCATCACAGTGCTACATGCCCTTGTCATGACTGTGCTCCAAGACACCTGTAATCACAATGCTCCATGCCACTTTTCATCTCAATGCTCCATGAAGCCTGTCATCAAAATGCACCATGCCCATCATCATAATGCTTCAGGCTATTGTCATCACAATGAAATCAAAATTATCCATGACGACTGTCATCATAATGCTCCAAACCCTTGTGATCACAAAGTGCCATAACACTTATCATCACAACACCCTATGACGCTCATCATCACAATTATCCATGGTCTTCTCATCACAATGCTCCATGACCTTTGTCATCACAATTCTCAGTACACTTGTCATCGCAATGCTCCCTGACACATGTCGTCAGTATGCTCCTTGAACCCTGTCATGACAAGGCTCCATGCCTTTTCATCACAATGATCCATGCCCTTTTCATCACAATGCTCCAAGACCACTGTAATCACAGTGCTCCATGCCCTTGTAATCACAGAGCTCCATGACACATGTCATCAGAATGCTCCAAGACCCCTGTAATCACAATGCTCCATGCCCCTTTTCATTAGAATGCTCCATGAGAGTTGTCATCACAAATCTCCATGCTCTTATCATCACAGTGCTCCAGGACCCTGTCATCACCATGCTCCATTCCCTTGTCATCACAATGCTCCATGACCCCTGTCATCACAATACTCCATGAACATTTTCAGCCCAATGCTCCATGAAATTCTCATCACAGTGCTCCATGTCAAATATCATCAAAATGCTCCATGCCCACTGTCATCACAACACTCCATAACACCTGACAACACAATGATCCGGGACTCTTGTCATCACAATGCTCCATTCCCTAGTCATCACAATGCTCCATGAACATTTTCAGCCCAATGCTCCATGACCCTTTTCATCAAAATCATCCATGCCATTTTCATCCCAATGTTCCATGACCCCTGTATTCACAATGCTCCGTGACGCTGGTCATCACAATGCTCCATGACACCTGTCATCACAATGCTCCATGACTTTGTCAGCAAAATGCTACATGACCTTGTCATTTCAATGCTCTATGCGCTTGTCATCACAGTACTCCATTACAACTGTCATCACAATCCTCCATGAACCTAGGATCACATTGCTTCATGCCCTTGTCATAACGAAGCTCCATGCTCCTTGAAATCAAAATGATCCATGATCTCTGTCATCACAATGCTACAAACCCTTGTGATCACAGTGTTCCATAACAGTTGTCATCACAACGCTCCATGATGTCTGTCATTACAATAATCCATGCTCTTTTCATCACAGTGCTTCATGATCTTTGTCATCACAATTCTCAATACACTTGTCATCACAATGTTCCCTGACACTTGTCGTCAGAATGCTCCTTGAAACCTGTCACAAAAAGGCTCCATGCCTTTTTCATCACAAAACCCCATGCCATTTTCATCAAAATGCTCCATGCCATTGTCATCAAAATACTCCACAGGCTTGTCATCAGAATGCTCCATGAACATTGTCATCACAATTCTCCATGCACTTGTCAGAACAATGCTTCCTGACCCTTGTCATCACAATGCTTCAAGCCATTTTCATCACAAAGCTCCATTACCTTTGTCATCAGAATCCTCCATGACACTTGGCATCACAATGCTCCATGACATTGTCATCACAATGAGCCATTACATATGTCATCACAATGCTCCATGACACCACTCTTCACAAAAATGCATGACCTCGATATCACAATGCTCCATGCCCTTGTCATCACAATGCGCCATTCCAACTGTCATCACAGTAATCCATGAAAATTATTAGACCAATGGTCCATGCCCTTGTCATCACAATGCTCCATGCCCTAGTTATCATAATGTTCCAAAACGCCTGTAATCAGAATGCTCCATGCCCCTTTTCTTCAGTATGCTCCATGAGATTTGTCATCACAAGGCTCCATGATTTTCTCATCACAGTGCTCCAGGACCTTGTCATCACAATGCTTCCCGACATTTGCATGAAAATTCTCAATGGCCCTTGTCAACATAATGCTCCAAGCCCTAGTCATCACAATGCTCCATTATATTTGTCATCACAATCCTCCATTACATTTGGCATCACAATGCTCCATGCCATTGTCATCGAAATGGACCAAGACATATGTCATCACATTGCTCCGTGACACATGTCTTCACAATACTCCATGCCCTTGTCATCACAATGCTCCATGCCCTTGTCATCACAATGAACCATGTCCACTGTCATCACAATAATCTAGGAAACTTGTCAGACCAATGCTCAATGACTCTGTCATCACAATGCTCCATGCCCTTGTCATCACAATGCTCCATGACCCCTGTCATAACAATGCTCCATGACGCCTGCCATCACAATGTTCCACGGACTTGTCATCACAAGGCTCCATGACGCTTGTCATCACAATGCTCCAAGACCCCTGTAATCACAATGCTCCATGCCCTTGTCATCACAATGCTCCAAGAACCCTGTAATCACAATGCTCCATGCCGTTGTCATCACAAACCTCCTTGACACATGTCATCAGAATGTTCCATGGCCTTCTCATCAAAATGCGCCATGCCCTTGTCATCACAATGCACCATGTGCAATGTCATCACAATAATCTATGAAACTTTTCAGACCCATGCTCCATGCCCCTGTCATCACAATGCTCCATGCCCTTGTCATCACAGTGCTCCATGACACCTGTCATCACAATGCTCCGTGACTCCAGGCATCAAAATGCTTCATAACGATTGTCATCACAACGGTCCATGTGCGCGTCATCACAAGGCTCTATGACCTTTGTAAACACAATGCTCCATGAACCTTTCATCACAATTCTCTGTGACCCTTGTCATCACAATGCTCCATGCCTTTGTTAGGACAATGCTCCATGACCGTTGTCATCACAAAGTGTCATGCGGTTTTCATCAAAATGATCCACAACCTTGTCATAGCTATGCTCCATAAACCTTGTAATCACAATGCTCCATGCACTTCTCATCCAAATGCTCTCTCACATGAGATATCACAATGTTCCATCACTAGTCATTACAATCCTCACTCACCCCTGTCATCAAAATGCTCCATGACACTTTTCATCCCAAAGCTCCATGACCCCTGGCATCACAATGTTCTATAACCCCAGTCATCAAAATGTTCCATTACACTTTTCATCAAAATGCTGCATGACCCTGTCATCAAAATGCTCCCTGCCTTTCTCATCACAATGCACCACACCCTTGTCATCAAAATGCTCAATGACTTTGTCATCACAAAGCTCCATGACCCATGGCATCACAATGCTCCATGTCATTGTCATCACAATGCATGAAGCCTGTCATCAGAATGCTCCATGCCCATCATCAAAATGCTTCAGGCTATTGTCATCACAATGAAATCAAAATTATCCATGACTACTGTCATCAAAAGACCCCTGTATTCACAATGCTCCACGCTACTTTTCATCTCAATGCTGCATGAAGCCTGTCATCAGAATGCTCCATGCCCATCATCAAAATGCTTCAGGCTATTGTCATCACAATGAAATCAAAATTATCCATGACCACTGTCATCATAATGCTCCAAACCCTTGTGATCACAATGTTCCATAACACTTAACATCACAACACCCTATGACGCTCATCATCACAATTATCCATGGTCTTCTCATCACAATGCTCCATGACCTTTGTCATCTCAATTCTCAATACACTTGTCATCACAATACTCCATGACACTTGTCGTCAGTATGCTCCTTGAACCCTGTCATGACAAGGCTCCATGCCTTTTCATCACAATGATCCATGCCTTTTCATCACAATGTTCCAAGACACCTGTAATCACAGTGCTCCATGCCCTTGTCATCTCAAAGCTCAATGACACATGTCATCAGAATGCTCCATGGCCTTCTCCTCAAAATGCTCCAGGCCCTTGATATCACAATGCTCCAAGACCCCTGTAATCACAATGCTCCATGCCCCTTTTCATCAGAATGCTCCATGAGACTTCTCATCACAAGTCTCCATGCTTTTATCATCACAATTCTCCAGGACCTTGTCATCACCATGCTGCAATCCCTTGACATCACAATGCTCCATGACCCCTGTCATCACAATACTCCATGAATATTTTCAGCCCAATGCTCCATTACCTTCTCATCACAATGCTCCATGACAAATATCATCAAAATGCTCCATGACCACTGTCATCAAAAAACTCCATGACACCTGACCACACAATGATCCGGGACTCTTGTCATCACAATGCTCCATTCCCTACTCATCACAATGCTCCATGACCCCTGTCATCACAATACTCCATGAACATTTTCAGCCAAATGCTCCATGACACTTGTCATCACAATGCTCCATGCCATTGTCAGCAAAATGCTACATGACATTGTCATTACAATGCTCTATGCGCTTGTCATCACAATACTCCATTACCATTGTCATCACAAACCTCCATGAACCTTGAGATCACATTGCTTCATGCCTTTGTCATCACAATGCTCCATGGACTTTGAAATCAAAATTATCCATGACCCCTCTCATCACCATGCTCCAAACACTTGGAATCACAATGTTCCATAACACTTGTTATCACAACGCTCCATGATGCCTGCCATCACAATACTCCATGCCCTTTTCATCACAATGCTCCATGACCTTTGTCATCACAATTCTCAATACACTTTTCATCACAATGCTCCCTAACACTTGTCGTCAGAATGCTCCTTGAACCCTGTCAGGAAAAGGCTCCATGCATTTTTCATCAAAAAGCCCCATGCCATTTTCATCACAATGCTCCATGCCATTGTCATCAAGATACTCCACAAGCTTGTCATCAGAATGCTCCATGACCCTTGTCACCACAATTCTCCATGCACTTGTCAGCACAATGATCACTGACCCATGTCATCACAATGCTCTATTAACTTTGTCATCAGAATCCTCCATGAAACTTGGCATCACAATGCTCCAGGCCTTTGTTATCACAATGGGCCATTACATATGTCATCACAGTGCTCCCTGACACCTCTCTTCTCAATAAAGCAAGACCTGGTCATCACAATGCTCCATGCCCTTGTCATCACAACGCGCCATTCCAACTGTCATTGCAATACTCCATGAAAATTTTTAGACCAATGCTCCATGCCATTGTCATCACAATGCTCCATGCCATTGTTATCACAATGTTCCATGACCCCTGTCATCACAATGCTCCATGCCCTTGTCATCACAAAGCTCCATGACACATGCCATCAGAATATTCCATGTCCTTCTCATCAAAATGCTCCATGCCCTTGTCATCACAGTGCTCCAAGAACCCTGTAATCACAATGCTCCAT
This sequence comes from Mesoplodon mirus, assembly GCF_964341445.2. Taxonomy (NCBI): domain Eukaryota; kingdom Metazoa; phylum Chordata; class Mammalia; order Artiodactyla; family Ziphiidae; genus Mesoplodon; species Mesoplodon mirus. Next base: position 2,446,544 of record NW_028295778.1, on the reverse strand, counting down.
GCCCCTTTTCATCTCAATGCTCCATGAACCCTGTCATCACAATGCACCATGCCCATCATCATAATGCTTCCGGGTATTGTCAGCACAATGAAATCAAAATTCTCCATGACCTCTGTCATCACAATGCTCCATGAACATTTTCAGCCCACTGCTCCATGACCCTTGTCATCACAGTGATCCATGAACTTGTCATCCCATTGCTCCATGACCCCTGTATTCACAATGCTCTGTGACGCTTGTCATCACAGTGCTCCATGACACCTGTCATCACAATGTTCCATGCCTTTGTCAGCAAAATGCTACATGAACTTGTCATTACAATGCTCTATGCGCTTGTCATCACAATACTCCATTATCATTGTCATCACAATCCTCCATGAAACTTGGGATCACATTGCTTCATGCCCTTGTAATCACAATGCTCCATGCTCCTTGAAATCAAAGTGATCCATGATCACTGTCCTCACAATGCTCCAAACCCTTGTGATCAAAATGTTCCATAACACTTGTCATCACAATGCTCCATGACGCCTGTCATCACAATACTCCATGCCCTTTTCATCACAATGCTCCATGACCTTTGTCATCACAATTCTCAATACACTTGTCATCACAATGCTCCCTGACACTTATCTTCAAAATGCTCCTTGAACCCTGTCACGAAAATGCTCCATGCCTTTTTCATCACAATGCCCCATGCCTTTTTCATCACAATGCTCCACGCCACTGTCATCAAAATACTCCACATGCTTGTCATGATAATGCTCCATGACCCTTGTCATCACAATTCTCCATGCACTTGTCAGCACAATGCTCCAAGCCATTTTCATTACAATGCACCATTACCTTTGTCATCAGAATCCTCCATGACACTAGGCATCACAATGCTCCATGCCATTGTCATCACAATGGGTCATTACATTTGTCAACACAGTGCTCCCTGACACCAGTCTTCACAATACTGCATCCCCTGGTCATCACAATGCTCCATGCCTTTGTCACCACAGTGCACCATTCCAACAGTCATCGCAATAATCCATGAAACTTATTAGACCAATGCTCCATGCCCTTGTCATCACAATGCTCAATGACCCTTGTCATCACAATGCTCCATGAACTTTTCATCACAATGCTCTTTGATCCTTGTCATCACAATTCTCTATGCCTTTCTCAGCACAATGCTACATGACCCTTGTCATCACAATGCTCCATGCGCTTGTCAGCACGATTCTCCATGACACATGTCATCACAATGAACCATGCGCTTGTCATCACTGTGCTCCATAATCTTGTCATCACAATGCTCCAAGCACTTCTCATCAAAATGCTCTCTCACCACAGATATCAAAATGTTACATCACTATTTTTCACAATACTCCCTCACCCCTGTTATCATAGTTTTCCATGACTCCTGTCATCACAATGCTACATTCACTTATCATCACAATGTTCGATGACCCCTGACATAACTATGCTCCATAACCCCTGTCATCAAAATGCTCCATGACCATTTTCATCAAAATGCTCCATGACCCCTGACATCAAAATGTTCCATAACCCCTCTCAACAAAATGTTCCATAACCCTTTTCGTCAAATTGCTCAATGACCCTGTCATCACAATGCTCCCTGCCCTTCTCATCACATTGCACAACGGACTTGTCATCAAAATGCTCCATGACCTTTGTCATCACAAATATCCATGACCTTGTCATCCCAATGCTCCATGACCCCTGTAATCACAATGATCCATGATGCTTCTCATCACAGTGCTCTATGACCCTTATCATCACAATGCTCCATGCCTGTGTCAGCAAAATGCTACATGACCTTGTCATCAAAATGCTGCATTTGCTTGTCATCACAATACTCCCTTACCATTGTCATCACAATCCTCCATGAATCTTGGGATCACATTGCTTCATGCCCTTGTCATCCCAATGCTCCATGCTCCTTGAAAACAAAATGATCCATGACTTCTATCATCACAATGCTCCAAACCCTTGTTATCACAAAGTTCCATAACACTTGTCATCACAACGCTCCATGATGCCTGTCATCACAATACTCCATGTCCTTTTCGTCAAAATGCTTCATGATCTTTTTCATCACAATTCTCAATACACTTGTCATCACAATGTTCCCTGACACTTGTCGTCAGAATGCTCCTTGAAACCTGTCATGAAATGGCTTCATGCCATTTTCATCACAATGCTCCATGCCCTTTTCATCACAATGCTCCAGGCCATTGTCGTCACAATACTCCACAAGCTTGTCATCAGAATGCTCCATGACACTTGTCATCACAATGCTCCATGGCCACTGTCATCACAATGCTCCATACCCCTTGTCATTACTGTGCTCCATGACGCTTGTCATCACAATTATCCATGGTCTTCTCATCACAATGCTCTACGCCCTTGTCATCAAAATGCTCCATGACACTTGTCATCACAATGCTCCATGGCCACTGTCAACACAATGCTCCATTCCCCTTGTCATTACAGTGCTCCATGACGCTCGTCATCACAATGCTCCACGGTCTTGCCATCACAATGCTCCATGCCCTGGTCATCACAATGCTCCATGTCCCCTGTCATCACAATTCTCTTCGTTCTTGGCATCACTATGCTCCATGACAGTTCTCATCACCGTGTTACATGATTTGTCATCACAATTCTCTATGCACTTGTCATCGCAATGCTCCATGACCCCTGTCATAGGAAGCTCCATGTACTTCTCATCACAATGCTTCATGAACTTGTCATCAAAATTCTCAATGGCCCTTGTCATCACAATGCTCCATGCCCTTGTCATCACAATGCTACATGTCCCTTGTCATCACAATGCTCCAAGCCCTTGTCATCAAAATGCTCCATTACATTTGTCATCACAATCCTCCATGACACTTGGCATCACAATGTTCCATTCCATTGTCATCGCAATGGACCATGACATATGTCATCACAATGCTCCCTGAGACCTGTCTTCAAAATACTCCATGACCTTCTCATCACAATGCTCCATGCCTTGTCATCACATTGCACCATGCCCACTGTCATCACAATAATCCATGAAACGTCAGGCCAATGCTCCATGCCCCTGTCATCACAATGATCATTGCCTTTTCATCACAATGCTCTATGAACCCTGTCATCACAATGCTCCATGACTCCAGTCATCACAATGCTTCATGACCTTTGTCCTCAAAATGGTCCATGCCCTCGTCATCACAAGGCTCTGTGACCTTTGTCACCAAAATGCTCCATGAAATTTTCATCACAATGCTCGTTGACCCTTCTCATCACAATGCTCCATGCCTTTGTCAGCACAGGGCTCCATGACCCATGTCATCACAATGCGCCATGTGCTTGTCATAACAATGCTCCACAACCTTGTCATCACAATGCTCCATAAAACTTGTCATCACAATGCTCCATGCACTTCTTATCAAAATGCTCTCTCATGAATGATATCAAAATGTTCCCTCACTAGTCATCACAATACACCCACTCCCCTGTCATCACAATGGTCAACAACACCGTCATGAAAATGTTCCATGACTCCTGACATCACACTGTTCCATAACCCCTGTCATCAAAATGTTCCATGACACTTTTCATCAAATTGCTCCATGACCCTGTCATCACAATGCTCCCTGCCCTTCACAAGAGAATTCACCACACACTTGTCATCAAAATGCTCCATGACCTTTGTCATCACAAAACTCCATGACCCTTGGCATCACAATGCTCCATGCCATTGTCATCACAATGCTCCAAAAACCTCTCATCACATCGTTCCTAGCCCTTGTCATCACAAGATCCATGATGCTTTTCATCACAATGCTCGATGCCATTCTTCTCACAATGCTCCATGCGCTTGTCATTACAATTCTCCATGAACCATGTATCACAGTGTTCCGTGCCATTGTTATCACAATGCTCCTTGCCCCCTCTCATCACAATAATCCATGAAACATCTCAGACCAATGTTCCATGCCCTTTTCATCACAGTGATCCAAGACTCTTCTAATCATAATGCTCCATGCCCCTTTTCATCTCAATGCTCCATGAACGCTGTCATCACAATGCACCAATGCACATCATCATAATGCTTCATGCTATTGTCATCACAATGAAATCAAAATGCTCTATGACCTCTGTCATCACAATGCTCCAAATCCTTGTGATGACAATATTCCCTAACACTTGTCATCACAGCTCCCCATAACGCTCGTCATCACAATTATCCATGGACTTCTAATCACAATGCTCCATGACATTTGCCATCACACTGCTCAATACCCTTGTCATCACAATGGTCCCTGACACTTGTCATCAGTATGTTCCTTGAACCCTGTCATGACAAGGCTACATGCCTTTTTCATCACAATGTTACATGCCATTTTCCTCACAGTGCTCCAAGACCCCTGTAATCACAATGCTCCATGCCCTTGTCATCACAAAGCTCCATGATGCATGTCAACAGAACGCTCCATGACATTCTCATCCCAATGTTCAATGCACTTGTCATCACAATGCTCCAAGACCCCTGTAATCACAATGCTCCATGATCCTTTTCATCAGAATGCTCCATGAGACTTGTCATCACATGGCTCCATGGTCTTCTCCTCACAGTGCTCCAGTACCTTGTCATCACAATGCTCCTTGACCCCTGTCATCACAATACTCCATGAACATTTTCAGCCCAATGCTCCATGGCGTTCTCATCACAATGCTCCATGACTTCTGTCATAACAGTGCTCCATGACCACTGTCATGACAATGCTCCATGAACCCTGACAACACAATGATCCGGGACGCTTGTCATCAAAATGCTCCATGCCCTTGTAATCCCAATGCTCAATGAACCCTTTAATCACAATGCTCCATGACGCTTGTCATCACAGTGCTCCATGAACCTTGTCATCACAATGCCTTTGTCAGCAAAATGATACATAATCTTGTCATCACAATGCTCCAAGACCCCTATAATCACAAAGCTCCATGACCCTTTTCATCAGAATGCTCCATGAGACTTGTCATCACATGGCTCCATGGTCTTCTCATCACAGTGCTCCAGTACCTTGTCATCACAATGCTCCTTGACCCCTGTCATCACAATACTCCATGAACATTTTCAGCCCAATGCTCCATGACGTTCTCATCACAATGCTCCATGACCTCTGTCATAACAATGCTCCATGACCACTGTCATGACAACGCTCCATGAACCCTGACAACACAATGATCCGGGACGCTTGTCATCAAAATGCTCCATGCCCTTGTCATCCCAATTCTCCATGAACCCTTTAATCACTATGCTCCATGACACTTGACATCACAGTGCTCCATGACGCTTGTCATCACAATGCCTTTGTCAGCAAAATGATACATAATCTTGTCATCACAATGCTCCATGTGCTTGTCATCACAATCCTCCATGACACTTGGGATCATATTGCTTTATGCCCTTGTCATCTCTATCTTGCCTTTCTGGTTTTTACAGATTTTCGGATGCCCTTTTTGAATGGTGGGAAGCGACAATTCTTTGTAGTGTGGATTTGCGTTGTGTGCTTGCTTGATTGGCCAAAAAGGGCCTCTGCCTTTTCTCCTGAATATATTCAGGAGAAAAGTCATACACTGTTTTTGGCCAAGTGCATCATTCTCGAAGTTGTGATGCCTTTCCTGTGCTTTAAAGGCGATTCCAATTTACCTCTTGAAATATGTTTTGTGCAATTCTGCCTCATTTTCAAGTTCGCTTTGTTGCCTTCCCTCAACAGATTTTTGGAAGAGAGTAGTCCTTTATAACTCTGCAGGTTTTTGATTTGCTTTGCCCCTGAACTCCAATTTTCAAATCCCATTATTGGGAGCTGACCGCAAATCCACAATTTTGCTTCAGGAACTATACTGGTTCCAGGGGTGGCTATACTGGTTCCCTGTGGGTGGCTGAGGCTTTGGTTAATTCTTCTTCCTAATGGGAATTTAGAGTGACATGTGTCCGTCCAAATGCCTACATCTACTCTCTGATTGGTTCTCCCTCTTCCCTTTCATCCTCTGCACAATTAGCAAACTGTGCGAACCAGGAGGTTATAGGGGATGACTCTCCTAAGTTGGGAGATTGATAGTAAAGTTGTTGGAATGCCAAACTGTAGCACAAGGAGAGGAAAAAGTAGGAGACTTTCAGAAACCTTTCGCCATCACAGGGTGTCCATTCTCTAGGTTTCCCATACATGTTATAACTGTAGTGATATTCCCTTCTACCTGGAAATTTGGGACCCATGGAATGGTGGCATGCATTACTACTTTAAAGGGTTTGCATTTTCTCTCCCAATCTCACCAGTCCTCTCAGTCCCAAGTGTCCAGCCTTATGTCTCATCCAGCTGTCTTTGCAGATAGGGTCATTCTAGGTTTCATCAGAACCTCGGAAGGAATTGTGTAAGAATTTCGCTGTTTTTTTGTTTTGTTTTTGAAATTCATTTTTATAATGGGGTTGAGCTGATTTTCCCTGACGTGTTTATGACGGTCTAGACACACTTGTTTCCCTTACAGAGGCATATCAATACATAGGTTTTAAGATTCTTAGTAATCAGATATATTCCTCTGTGGGGAATAGGGGTTTTGAGTCCCGTTCACTGAGGAAGGTGTAGGTCTTGTCTATTCTGTATTTGGTTTATGGAATGGTACCTGTGCTAATATCAAACTCTGGTTTTATGCATCACCCCACCTCTCCTTTCCCCTTAAGGAGGCATAAGAGTGTTTTCTAAATGTGAGACGCTGTTCTCTTTCCTAATTCAGTTCATGTGTTGTGATGTTGACATTCCCTCTGTAAGTGATATCTTATGATAAGATTCTTTTTCTGTGTGACTAATTTCCCTTAGAATCATCATACCTAAATCCTCTCATTATGCTGCTACTGGCCTTATGACATTGATTTCACGTCTGAGTGATATTCCGTTGTACAAAATTACCACAAATTCTTTATGCATTTCTTTTTTTCCTGGGATAATTTAGGTGTACCGAAGTTGAGGTTCTTGTATGCAGAGCAGCCCTAAACTTTGGGGTGCCTGTGTCTTGTTGATATTTAGTCTTCCCAAGTTATATGTCCATGAGTTGAAGTCCCCTTTGCTCGGGGGCTTTGTATTTTAGATGTTTTAGGAAACAGCATACACTTCTTCAGAGTAGCTCTTGGATATTTATACCCCACCCATCAGCGTGACTAGTCTCCCTGTTTTCCATGGCCTCTCCTGCATTTTTGATTTGTACACATTTTTTGGATGGACTTTCTGAGCAGTGGAAATTGAGACTTCTTTATTGTGCGGATTTGCATTTCCGTCTTGCTTGGGTGGCCAAAAACTCTGTATGTGTTTATTTCCTGAAGATATTCACGAAAAAAATGCATACACCCTTTTGCCCAACTGCATCATTTTAGAAATTCTGCAGCTTTTCATATGCTTTAAATGTGAGCACAATCTACCTTTTGAAATCTGTTTCCTGCAATTCTGCCTCTCATTCAGAACCTCTTCGTTGCCTTACCTGAATATATTTTTGGACGTTGGTTATCATTTATATCTTTGCAGGTCTTTGAATTGTCTCCTCCTGAGCTCCATTTTGCAACTCGCTTTTTTTGTGAGCTGACCGCCAAACCATTGGATTGATTCCGGCCCTATTCTGGTTCTGGGGAGGCAGGCGGAGCCTTTGGTTAATTCTTCTTCCTAATGGGAAATTAGAGTGACATATGCCTATCAAAACTACTACAGCTAATCTCTCATTGGTTCCTCCTCTTCCCATTTATCCTCTGCAAAAATTGCAAACTGTGTGAAACAGGAGGTTAAAGGTGCTGATTCTCCAAGTGGGGAGATTGTTAGTAATGTGGCTGGAATGGCGAACCCCAGCACCAGGAGATCAAAAATGAGGTGCATTTTAGACACCTCTCCTGAGCACACGGTGTACATTCATCTCGGTTTCCCAGGCATGTTTTCACTGTCAGAAGATTCCCTTGAAAGTGCAGATTTCGGACCCATGGAATGGGTACCAGGCAGTATTACTTTAAAAGGTCTGCATTTCCTCACCCAGCCTCTCTAACATCTCTTAGCGTGCATAGCTTCCAGCCTTATATGTCATCTTGCTGTGGGTCTACATGTGTTCAATCCATGTTACATCGTAGCCCTTCAACAAAAGTTGTAAGAATTTTTGTCTGTCTCACCGTTTTTATAAATATTTTTAAATTTATTTTTATATTGGTTACAGCTGATTTTCAAAGCTCTGTTTTTTGCTGCTGTACATCCACTTGATTCATGTACTGTGAGACAACAATAAATTCTTTCTCAGATGCTTACGAGTCATATGTATTATTTGCCAGTGACTTGAGTGGACTGAGTGCCGTTCTTTGAGGTACCGTGTAGGCCTTGCCAGTTATTCAATTCGGTACTTGGAATGGTATCTTTGCTAATTTCAACCTCCTGGATAATACCTCACCATTCCCCACCTTTCCCATTTAGCAGCCTTATGTCTATTTTCTACATATTTGACTATGTTTCTGTTTTGTAGTTTATTTCATGTGTAGCCATTTTTGATTCCACCTTTAAGTGACATCTTATGATATGTGTCTTTTTCTTTCTGACATGTGTCACTTAGAATGATCGTATGTAACTCCTCCACAGTTGTTACAACTGGCCTTATTTCATTGATTTCTGGATGAGTAATATTCCACTCTACATATGTACCCCATCTCTTTTATCCATTTTATCCTTCCAGGGACTTTTAGGTTATATCCAAGTGGAGGCCCTTTTTAACAGAGAGGTGGTAAACGTTGGGGTGCCTGTTTTCTGTCATTTTTTGTTTTTCCCAAGGTATACGCCCATGAGTGCAAGTGCCCTATGCTCTGTAGCTCAGTTTTCAGAAGTTTTAGCAAACACAATACACTTCTCCAGAGTGGCCATTGGCAAATTACATTTCCACTATCAGCCTCACAGGGTTCCCTTTTCTCCTCACCCTGTCCTGCATTTCTGGTGTTTACGTTTTATGTGGATGGCCCTTCTGACTGATGTGAAGTGATACATTTTGTAGTATTGATTTCCAGTGCCCACCTGTTTGGTTGGATAAAAAGTGTGAATGGCCTTTACTTGAATATATTCAGAAAAAAATGCATACGCCCTTTTGGGCCAACTGCATCATTGGCGATGTTCAGCCCCTTTTCTTGTGCTTTAATGGGGAGACCTTTCTACCTCTTCAAATCTGATTCCTGCCACTCTCCCTTGCATATAAGTCCTTTTCTGTGACTTACCTCAAGACATTTTTCGACGATAGATATTTTCAACTCTGCAGTTTCATGAATTTTAGTGCCCCTGAGTTCCATTTTTCAACTTGTGTTTTTGGAAACTGGACACAAAACAGCAGGATTTCCTCTAGCCCTATTCAGTTTCCATGGGCAATTATAGCCTTTGATGAATTTGTCTTCCGGATTGGAAATTAGAGTGGCATGTGCCTGTCCGAACACCTAAGACTTGTCTCTAAATTTTTCTCATCCTTCCGCTTCATCCTCTGGACAGATTCCAAACTGTGTGCAACAGGATGTTGACGGTGCTGATATCCCCAAGTGAGGAGATTCTTAGGAAAGATGCTGGAGGGGTGAACCCGAGCACCAGGCGATGAGGAGATGAGGTGCCTTTTCCAAACTCTTTCCGATCAAATGGTGTACCATCCTCTAGGTGTGACAGGCATGTTTTAGCTGTAGGAAGGGTCCCGTGCATGGAAGGAGAACACCAGGGATTTTTCCAAATCAGTGCCTCCCCGAACCCCAAACTGGGGAATTTTTAAGCTACGGCTACACGTATGTCCATTAAGGGCCTTGGGAAATAGGCAGAGCCCAAACTTTAGATGATTGAAATCTTCAGGTTCAGAAGCGCTCACCATCGGCCTTGCTTAGGTTACATTTTATCTGTCATTGATAGATGATGTCAATAAAAATATCGATTCTTTTTCAGATTATTTCCCCTTATAGGTTATTGCAAAATATTCAGTGTAGTTCCCTGTGCTATACAGTAGTTCCTTGTTGATGATCTATTTTATACATAGCAGTGTGTATGTGTTAATCCCAAACTGTTAATTTATCCCTTCTCCTACCTTTCCCCTTTGGTAATAATAAATTATAAGATTTTATACTTCTCAGAAATGGGGGAGCTGAAAGAGTGGTATCCTTTTCAATGGAAAAGCATTCAAAACAAGATTGAAGCTTCAGCCAAGAGTATTCGATGTACATCCATGGAAATAAATCACTTCATTTCTCTAATGTTGACCTGACAAATAAGACAGACGTCTTCACTGAACTTGCTTATAGTAAAGTGATGGAAATATCAAATGTAAGTCTTAGAAAAATCTTATTTTACCCGAGCATTATACACTGTTCTATGTTAACTACAGTTTGGCTCACACATCTGTTCAATGAAGTTACAAAGTTCTCAATTTCTGTTACTGATCCTCCAGAGGGGAACCCAACAGTAGTCCCCGTGCCCAGTGTCATTGGAGCCAAAAGATCAAGACTGAGTTTGGTTCAGAAGCAAAGGAAACATTATTTTGAAAACCGAATGGAGAGGTGAGAGTGTGCACTCCCCCACGGGCTGTGGGCTGGGATGCTGAGTATGGATCCCGGCAGCGTCAGTGGGAGTTAGGGGATGGAGGTCTCGAGGGCTGGGTTGGCTGCAGCTCAGGCTCTATGCCGTGCAGTCTGCATGGGACTCCGCTAGCTGAGGTGTCGACCCAGCCATTCTGCACTAGGAAGTCGGGTCTGAAGTGCCGGGTGTGTGACCTCTGCATGCGGAACCCTAGGAGCATGTGAAATTAGACAAAGCACAAATGAAAAACAGGTTAGACTTTATTTTATTGCCCAGATTCTCTTTTTATCTCCCAGGAATTTTTAATGAACGTTGCCAGAGACGAACCCCTCCTCTTCTTTTTGTTCCGTTCCTCATTCTTGGGGTGTTGAGGGTGAAGACCCCTCTTTTGTAAGTGCTTCATGCTGTGGTGGGAGCCCTGATACCTAGGGTGAGGGGCAAAACGTCTCCCCACCAGCCTCCAGGTGAGGTTGATTGTCCCAAAGCCTCCTGCCTCACTTATCGTCTGCCTGAGCACTAGCATTGGAAGTGTTATAGTTTCTAATGACCTTTAAGGGTCCAGGAAAGAGATGCAGAGAGATGCTGTGGTGGCAGGTTTCACCCCACCCCACATTTGTTCAGTGACATTAGGCTGACTTTTTTGCCAGCCTAGATGCTCTGACCAGTAGTCTGTGTTTTCTTTAATTAGGTCCCTGAATTAATGTACAAACAGCACCATGTGTCAGAGCCCTGCCCGTGCAACTCCCAGACAGTCCAGGGTCAGTGGTGATCCAGGACCATGATATCCACTGAGTCAACGGCCTTTAGAAGTAGCCAGCAGTCCAGCCGGTCATATTGGCCACCATCACCGCGGTGTCTGTAGGGTTTTCTATGGTGAAAGCGTGATATACGTTTCCCCCGCCAAGCTCATTAGCTCCCCTCTGGGTGCAGTAAGTCCTGCAAGCAGTAGTCTGCTCTTTCGGGGCACAGTCTTGTTGTTTTCTGAGAGAAAATCCAGGTCAAGTGATGGTCACACGAGTCATCTTGGGGGCCCGTTGCCCCCATTTGTCTCTCTGGAGGTTGGAGTTGGAGGGCCTCCTCACTCGAGGTCAGTGTGTCCACAGAGCGACCCCTGCAACTTCAGGACATGATGGGTGGTTAGGATCACGACGTGGGGTCCTATTCCCTTAGGAGGGAGCTGGCCATGTGGGCTGCTGATTACCAGCTTTTTAGATACCCCAGTATACTGGCCTGATGAGTCGGTGGGCAAAGCCCTTGGTGACCATAGTTTATCATACCTGAAGGGCATTCTTGTGTTGCTCCATTTCAAGTGGTCCCTGTTTTTGCACTAAGTCTCCAAGGGCAATTAACCTTTGACCGGGTATGTAAAGGTCAAAGGGTTTAGCTAAATAAGCGAGTTCCTGGGCAAGGATCTGAATTGACTGCTCTTTCCATTCTTGAAAGGCTGCTTCTGGATTCTATTCAAAAGCATCATCATCTTTTCGTGTCAGTGTTTCAGTTAGAGGCCCAGCTATTAGACTGTAGTTAGGGATCCAGATGCAGAAAACCTTGGCCTCCCCAGGAACCCCTAAGCTGTCTTCTAGTTTTAGAAGAGGTAAGGCTGCAAATGGCTTCTTCCCTATCCTGGGATGCGTTTCTCTGAATATCTGTGAGAATGAAGCAAAGGCAAGTCACCTGAGCCTGGGATATTTGAGCCTTTTTCTTGGACACCTTCTATCCTTTCTTGGCTAGGTAGTTCAGAGGCGTCTTTAGTAGGCCTGGCGATCAGAATGTCATCTGCACATTGAAGGAGGGTTCCCTTTTACAGAGGTAGAACGTTTAGGTCTTTAGAGGACATTTCCCCAATGATGGTGTGGGGATTTTTGAACCATTGGGGCAGGACGGCCCAGCATTATTGGTTTTGTTGCATGTTGTGTCCTGCCACTCACAAGCCAAAAATTCTTGTGACTCTGAGATGAATGGAATACAGAAGAAGGCATCATTGAAATCTAATACAGAATGCCATGGCCTGGTGGATGGTAGAATGAGCAGCAGGGTTTAGGAAATAGGATCTACTAGATGTAGATCCTCGGTGGCTTCACTAACTGTCCTGATATCCTTTACCAGGTCTCCAGCAGCCCATGGGGCTCTCGTGGTCAGGCCAATCCCAGTATATGGAGCTCACCTGGGCTGCACCACCCATCCCCACAGCCCACGGGGCTCTCGTGTTCAAGTCCCTCCCAGGGTATGGAGCTCACCTGTGCAGCTACCCAGCAGCCCATGGGGCTCTCATAGTCAGGCCCTTCCCAGGATACAGAACTCCCCTGGGCAGGTACCCCAGCAGGGCTGGACACACAGGAACTGTGCACATAGCCCACCTTGCAGAGAACCCCCAGCTCACCTGTTGCTCACAGCTGACACAGAACACCTCAGAGCAGGACTTGAACAAACAAACAGTAGCTCTGACAGGTCTGTGACCCTGGCTATCACTCTGTGCAGCCTCTCTCTGCCTGGTCTTCCAGACACTTCCACTGCAGCCAGGGCACCAGGCCTCTGTCTCCACCCACCATCACTCCTCTCCCTGACTCCTGGGTTCTTCTCATTAGGATATGGTCTTCTTGAAGTTGTTTTCCACTCATGGACCAGATAAAATGATAAGAAAACAAGCCGCAGCTGCAGCCCCTTGTCTATCCTGACTCTCAAGGCCCACACCTGTTCCTTGGGACTGACCCGTTTAGCAAGGTTCATTTTCTGCAACTGTGAGCCCCTGAGGGGTGAGGTTTGGCTGATTTGGGCAGCCTGACACTGCCTGCCAGCCCCCACCCCACAGGTGTGCCTGGGTTGAGGTCAATATAAACACCTCTCCAGTCAGCAAGAGCACCTGTAGCTGTGACTGATGCCATATTCTCTGCCCCGTCAGCAGTTTCGGGGCTGGGGTGGTGGGAGGGAGTGAGGGGCCGTGGCTTTGTGGGTGGCCCAGTGTGATTTGGGCTCTGCTGGACTTTCTGCAGGAGTTGCCAGGCTGCCACCTGCTAAAGAAGAGGATGTGTCACCCATACCTGCCACTGGAATTTCTCCCCAGGCAGAGGTGAGGAAGTAAAAAAGCAGTGGGGGCTGTGGCAGGAGGGGTATCACAGGCAGGGAAATGGAAAGCTTCCAGAAGAGCATCTGGGGCCAGGACCATCCTGGCTGGCCTGCAGGCACCAAGTTGGCCTGCGTGCTCTCGCTAGTGTGGCTCCACAGCCCTTCCTGTAGGCTTGCAAGTGCTTGTACATATTCAGGTGTTTTACCTGGAAAGGGTGGGAAGAGTTCAGCTGCAGCAGGACTGGGGCTCAGCTCACATTTACTCACAGACGCCTCGACACAGTCCCCCAGCTTTGCAATGAGGATGCTCCTTGTGGGGGGGAGCGCTGCTGACGGCATGGGAGACAATTTCCCACCTCTGACCAACTTAAGAATTTTTTACCACTGGAGCAAGTGCCCTGATACGATTTTCCTCTGTATCACTGGTGGGTTCTGTTTTATTTTTTTTTTTTCTTTTTTTCTTTTTGGTTCAAGGTAGATTTTATTTATTCCTCTTTTTTTTTAATTTTGGAGACATAAACATGGAAATAATGCATTAATATAAAGACGTCTATGTGAAGGGAAATACTTTTTTTCTGTTTTATTTTATTAAATGTTATTTATTTATTTTTAATTTTTTAAAATTTATTTCTTTTATACAGCAGGTTCTTATTGGATAGGTATTTTATACATATAAGTGTGCACATGTGAATCCCAGTCTCCCAATCCATCCCACCACCACCCTCACATGGCGTTCCCTCCTTGGTGTCCATATGTTTGTTCTCTGCATCTGTCTCTATCTCTGCCCTGCAAACTGGTTCATCTGTACCATTTTTCTAGGTTCCACATATATGCATTAATATACAATATTTGTTTTTCTCTTTCTGACTTACTTCACTCTGTATGACAGTCTGTAGATCCATCGAGGTCTCTACAAATGACCCAATTTCATTCCTATGTATGACTGAGTAATATTCCGTTGTATATATGTACCACGTCTTTATCCATTCGTCTGTCTGTGGGCACTTAGGTTGCTTTCATTACCTGTCTATTGTAAATAGTGCTGCAGTGAACATTGTGGTGAATGTGTCTTTTTGATTTATGGTTTTCTCTGGTTATATGCCCAGTAGTGGGATTGCTGGATTATATGGTAATTCTATTTTTGTTTTTTAAGGAACCTCCATACTGTTCTCCATAGAGACTGTATCGATTTACATTCCCACCAATAGTGGAATAAGGTTCCTTTTCTCCACACCCTCTCCAGCATTTGTTGTTTGTAGATTTTCTGATGATGCCCATTCTAACAGGTGTGACGTGATACCTCATTGTAGTTTCGATTTCCATTTCTCTAATAATTAGTGATGTTCAGCAGATTTTCATGTGCGTACTGGCCATCTCTATGTCTTCTTGGAATAAATGTCTATTTAGATCTTCCATTTTGTATTGGGTTGTTTGTTTTATTAATATTGAGCTGCATGAGCTGTTTATATATATTGGAGATTAATCATTTGTACATTGATTCGTTTGCAAATATTTTCTGCCATTCTGAGGGTTGTCTTTTCGTCTTGTTTGTAGTTTCCTTTGCTTTGCAAAAGCTTTTAAGTTTCATTAGTCCCATCTGTTTAGTTTTCTTTTTTATTTCCTTACTATAGGATGTGGATCAAAAAAGCTCTTGTTGTGATTTACGTCAGAGTATCCTTCATAAGTTTTCCTCTCAGAGTTTTATACTGTCTGGTCTTACATTAAGGTCTCTAATTCATTTTGAATATATTTTTATGTATGGTGTTGGGGAGTGTTCTAATTTCATTCTTTTACATGTAGCTCTCCATATTTCCCAGCACCAATGATTGAAGAGACTCTCTTATCTCCATTGTATAGTCTTGCCTACTTTGTCATAGATTAGTTGACCATAAGTGTGTAGGTTTATCCTTGGGCTTTGTTTTTTTTTTTCATTTTACACGTTTATTGGAGTATAATTGCTTTACAATGGAGTGTTCGTTTCTGCTGCATAACAAAGTGAATCAGCTATACATATACAAATATCACCAGATCCCCTCCCTCTTGCATCTCCCTCCCACACTCCATATCCCACCCCTTTATGTGGTCACAAAGCACCGAGCTGATCTCCCTGTTCTATGTGGCTGATTCTCAGTAGCTATCGGTGTTACATTTGGTAATGTATTTATGTCCATGCCACTCTCTCACTTCGTCCGAGCTTACCCATCCCCCTTCCGGTGCCCTCAAGTCCTTTCTCTATGTCTGTGTCCTTAATCCTCTCCTGCCACTAGGTTCTTCAAAATCTTTTTTTCTTCTTCATTAGATTCCATATATTTCTGTTAACATACAGTATTTGTTTCTCCCTTTCCTACTTACTTCACTGTGTAGGACAGATTCTAAGTCCATCCACCTCAGTACAAATAACTCAGTTTTGCTTCTTTTTATGGTTGAGTAATATTTGATTGTATATATGTGCCAGATCTTCTTTATCCATTCATCTGTCAATGGACACTTAGGTTGCTTCCATGTCCTGGCTAATGCAAATAGAGCTGCAATGAACATTTTTGTACATAACTCTTTTTGAATTATGGTTTTCGCAAGGCAAATGCCCAGTAGTTGGATTGTTGTGTCGTATGGTACTTCTATTGTTAGTTATTTTAAGACCCTCCGTACTGTTCTCCCTAGTGCCCATATCAATTTACATTCCCACCCACAGTGCAAGTGTGTTCCCTTTTCTCCAATAAAGGCCTCTCCAGCATTTATTGTTTTGTAGATTTTTTTGATGATTGCCACTCTGACTGCTGTGAGGTGATACCTCAGGGTAGATTTGATTTGCATTTCTCTAATGATTAGTGATGTTCAGCATCCTTTCATGTGTTTCTTGGTAATCTGTATATCTTCTTTGGAGAAATGTCTATTTAGGTCTTCTGCCCGTTTTTGGATTGGGTTGTTTGTTTTTGTGATATTGAGCTACATGAGGTGCTTGTAAAGTTTGGAGATTAATCCTTTGTCAATTGCTTCATTTGAAAATATTTTCTCCCATTCTGAGGGTTGTTTTTGCATCTTGTTTATGTTTTCCTGTACTGTGTAAAAGCTTTTAAGTTTCATTAGGTCCCATTTGTTGATTTCTGTTTTTATTTCCATTTCTCTAGGAGGTGGGTCCAAAAGGATCTTGCTGTGATTTATGTCATAGAGTGTTCTGCCTATGGTTTTCTCTAAGTGTTTTATAGTGTCTGGTCTTATATTTAGATCTCTAATCAATTTAGAGTTTATTTTTGTGCATGGTGTTATGGAGTGTTCTAATTTCATTCTTTTATGTGTAGGGGTCCAGTTTTTCCAGCACCAATTACTGAAGAGACTGTCTTTTCTCCATTGTATATCCTTAGCTCCTTTGTCATAGATGAGATAGCCATAGGTATGTAGTTTTATCTCTGGGCTTTCTGTCCTGTTCCATTGATCTGTGTTTATGCCAATCTACATACACTTGATTCCATTATGGAGACATATAAATACATAGGTTTCAAGGTTATTACCAGTCAGATATATTCCTCTTCAGTGAATAGGGTGTTTTGTGTCCAGTTCATTGAGAAAGGAGTAGGTCTTGTCTATTAACTATTTGGTATATGGAATAGGATCTGTGCTAATTTCAAACTCTGCTTTTACACATCACCCCACGTCACCTTTCCCCTTAAGGAGGCATAAGTGTGTTTGCTAAATGTGTAACTCTGTTCTCTTTTGAAATTCAGTTCATGTGTAGCCATGTTTACATTTCCTCTATAAGTGATATATTACAATATGTTTCTTTTTCTTTGTGGCTCATTTCACTTAGCATCATCATACCTAAAGCCACTCATTATGCTGTTATTGGCCTTATGACATTTTATGTCTGAGTGACATTCCATTGTATATAAGTACCACAACATCTATATCCATTTTTTTTCCTTTCCTGGGATATATAAAGTGTACCGAAGTCGAGGTTCTTGTAAACAGAGCAGCCCTAAACTTTGGGCTTGCTGTGTGTTGTGGATTTTTAGTTTTCCCAAAATACACGCCCATGAGTGGAAGTGTGCTATACTTTGTAGCTCTGTTTTAGAAAACAACATACAGTTCTCCAGAGAGGCTGTTGGCAATTTACATCCTGTACATCGGCGTAACCAGGCTCCCTTTTCTCCATGGCCTGTCCTGCATTTGTGGCTTTTACAATATATGTGGATGGCCCTTTGGACTGGAGGTAAGGGACACTTCTCTGTAGTGTGGATTTGCAATGCCTGATGGCTTGCTTAGCCAAAAAGGGCGTATGCATTTTTTCCCGAATATATTCAAGAAAATACACATACTCCCTTTTCAGCCAAGGGCAACATTGTCGAAATTCTGTCGCTTTTCATGTGCTTTAAAGACGACTCCATTCTACCTCTTGAAATCTGTTTCCTTCAATTCTGCCTTGCAATCAAATCCTCTTCACTGCCTTTCCTCAATATATTTCTGGATGGGAGTTGTCCGTTATAATTCTGCAAGTTTGTGAATTGCTGTGCCCCTGATTTCCATTTTTCAACTCGCCTCTTTGTGAGCTGGCTGCAATACTGCAGGATGGCTTTAGTCCCTAGTCTGGTTCCGGGGCTTCAGGCTGAGCCTTTGGTTAATTCTTCTTCCTGATGGGAAACTAGAGTGACATGTGCCCATCCAAACACCTACAGCTAATCTCTCATTTATTTCCCCTCTTCCTGTTCATCCTCTGCACAGTTTGCAAACTGTGCATAACGGGAGGGTAAATGCGCTGACACTCCAAGTGGGGAGATTCTGAGTAATGCAGATGGACTGGCGAAGCGGAGCACGACAAAAGGAAAAATGAGGTACCTTTTAGAAAACTTTCCCAATTACACAGTGTACCATCCACTGGGTTTCCCATGCATGTTTTAACTGGAGGAAGATTCCCTTAAACCTGGAGAGTTGGGACCACTAGAATGGGTAGCACACAGTATTGCTCTAAGTGGTGTTCTTTTGTTCACACAACCTCAGCAATCTTGTCAGCCCCAAGTGTCCAGTTTTATGTCTCATCCAGCTGTGGGTGTAAAGGGGGTCAATCTAGCTTGCATCACAGGCCCTGAACGTAATTTTTAAGACTTTCTCTCTGTTTTTGCATTTTGCTTTTGAAATTTATTTTTATAAGTGGGTTTAACTGAATTTCAGTGCTGTGTTCATGCCGTTATACACACACATGATTCCTTTATGGAGACATGAGAATACATATGTTTTAAAATACTTAGAGTCAGACATATTCCTCTGCAATGAATAGGGGGTGTTGAGTCCAGTTCATTGTGCCGGGAGTAGGTGTTGTCTATTACATACATGGTGTATATAACGGTATCTGTGCTAATTTAAAACTGTGGTTTTATGCATCACCCCACCTCGGCTTTCCCATTAAGCAGGCAGAATATGTTTTCTAAATGTGTGACTCTGTTGTGTTTGTAATTCAGTTCATGTGTAGTCATGTGTACATTCCCGCTATGAGTGATAACTTATGATAAGATTAGTTACTCTGTAATCTTTCCTAACTCAGTTCATGTGTAGCCATGTTTGCAGGACCTTCATAAGTGATATCTTATGATTAGTTTCTTTTTATGTGTGACTTATTTCACTTAGAATCATCATACCTGAATCCACTCTTTTTGCTGCTACTGGCCTTATGACATTGATTTCATGGCTGAGCGATATTCCATCATACGTAAGTACCACAATATCTTGAACCATTTTTGTCTTTCCTGGGATACTTAAGGTGTACCCAAGTTGAGGTTTTTGTAAGCAGTGCAGCGCTAAACTTTAGGGTGGCACTGTCTTATTGATTTTCAGTTTTCCCAAGGTATATTCCCTAGACTGGAACTGCCCTTGGCTGTGTAGCTCTGTTGTTTACTTGTTTTAGGGAACACAATGCACTCCTCCAGAGAGGCAGTTGGCAACTTACATCCCGCCCATCAGCATAACAAGGCTCCCTGATCTCCAGGGCCTGTCTTGCCTTTCTGGTTTTTACACATTTTGTGGATGTCCCTTTTGACCGGTGGGAAGGGATACTTCTTTGTAGTGCAGATTTGCATTGCTGCTTTCTTGCTTGGCCAAAAAGGGCGTATGCATTTTCTCCTGAATATACTCAGGAGAAAACGCATATGCCCTTTTTGGCCAAGTGCATCATTGTCGAAATTGTGCCCCTCTTCCTGTGCTTGAAAGGTGATTCCAACGTACCTCTTGAAATCTGTTTCCTGCTATTCTGCCTCGTTTTAAAGTCCGCCTCTCTGCCTTCCCTCAAAAGATTTTTGGACGATAGTTTTCCTCTATTACTCTGCCAGTTTGTAAATTGCTGTGCCCCTGAGCTCCATTTTTCAACTCGTTTTTGTGAACTGACAGCAAATACAAAATTATGGTTCAAAACCTATACTGGTTCCCGGCGGGTGGCTGAGACATTGGTTAATTCTACTTCCTGCCGGGCAATTAAAGTGACATGTACCTTTCCAAATGCATAACAGCTACTCTCTCATTGGTTCTCCCTCTTCCCTTTCATCCTCTGCCAAATTGGCAACCTGTGCGAACCAGGAGGTTTTACGGGCTATCGCTCCAAGTTGGGAGATTGATAGTAAAGCCGTTGGAAGTTCAAACTGGAGCACAAGGAGAGGGACTATATGTTGAGTTTTAGAAACCTTTCATATTCACAGTGTGTCCATTCTCCAGGTTTCCCGTAAATGTTATGGCTGTAGTAATATTCCCTTACACATGGAGAGTTGGGACACATGGAATGGGTGCCACATATTATTGCTTTAAAGGGTCTGCATTTGCTCACCCAGTCTCACCAAACCTCTCAGTCTCAAGTGTCCAGCTTTATGCCACATCCAGCTCTCGTTGTAGGTAGGGTCATTCCAGGTTTCATCAGAGCCCCTGAAGGAATTGTAAAGATTTTCCCTGTTTTTTTTTGTTTTGTATTTGAAATTTCTTTTTTTACTGGGTTTGAGCTGATTCTCACTGTCATGTTTATGCCAGTTTAGACACACTTGATTCCCTTACTGTGACATATCAATACATAGGTTTTAAGATTCTTACTAGTCAGATATATACCTCTGCACAGAATATTGGGTTTTGCGTCCCTTTCACTGATGAAGGTGTAGGTCTTGTCTATTCCGTATTTTGATTTTGGAATGGTACTTGTACTAATATCAAACTCTGGTTCTATGCATCACCCCACCTCTCCTTCCTCCTTAAGGAGGCATAAGTGTGTTTTCTAAATGTGAGACGCTGTTCCCTTTCCTAACTCAGTTCATGTGTAGCCATGTTACAGAAAATTCATAAGTGCTATCTTATGATAAGTTTCTTTTTCTGTGTGACTTATTTCACTTAGAATCATCGTACCTGAATCCATTCATTTTCCTGTTACTGGCATTATGACATTGATTTCATGGCTGAGGGATAATCCATCGTACATAAGTACCACAAATTTTGAATCATTTTTATCTATCCTGGGATATTTAGAGAGTACTCAATTTGAGATTCTTGTAAGTAGTGCAGGCCTAAATATTGGGGTGGCTCTATCTTATTGATTTTCAGTTTTCCCAAGGTATATTCCCTAGAATGGAAGTGCCCTTGGCTCTGTAGCTCTGTTGTTTCCTTGTTTTAGGGAACACAATGCACTCCTCCAGAGAGGCAGTTGGCAATTTACATCCCACCCATCAGCATAACAAGGCTCCATGTTCTCCAGGGCCTCTCTAGGATTTCTGGTTTTTACACATTTTGTGGATGTCCCTTTTGACAGGTGGGAAGTGATACTATTTTGCTGTGCAGATTTGCATTGCCCGCTTGCTTGCTTGGCCAAAAAGGGCGTATGCGTTTTCTCCTGAATATATTCAGGAGAAAACGCATACGCCCTTTTTGGCCAAGTGCATCATTTTCGAAGTTGTGCCCCTCTTCCTGTGCTTTACAGGTGATTCCAACGAACCACTTGAAATCTGTTTCCTGCTATTCTGCCTCGCTTTGAAGGTCGCCTCGTTGCCTTCCCTTAACAGATTTTTTGGACGATAGTTGTCCTTTATTACTGTGCCAGTTTGTGAATTGCTGTGCCCTTGAGCTCCATTTTCTAACTCATTTTTTGTGAGCTGACCGCAAGTCCAAAATTTTGGTTCAGGACCTATACTTGTTCACGGCGGGTGGCTGAGACTTTGGTTAATTCTTCTTCCTGCCGGGCATTTAGAGTGACATGTGCCCATCCAACTGCCTAACAGCTACTCTTTCATTGGTTCCCCTTTTCCCTTTCATCCTCTTCCAAATTGGCAACCTGAGCAAACCAGGAGGTTAAAGGGGCTGTCTCTCCAAGTTGGGAGATTGATAGTTAAGCAGTTGGAAAGTCAAACCGGAGCACCAGGAGAGGGACAGTTAGTTGGGTTTTAGAAACCTTTCGTATTCACTGTGTGTCCATTCTCTTGGTTTCCTGTACATGTTATAGCTGTAGTAATATTCCCTTCAAAATGGAGAGTTGGGAACCATGGAATGGGAGCCACACATTATTGCTTTCAAGGGTCTGATTTGCTAACCCAAATTCACTAATCCTCTCAGTCCCAAGTGTCCAGTCTTATGCCACATCCAGCTGTCGTTGTACACAGGGTCATTCAAGGTTTCATCAGAGACCCTGAAGGAATTGTAAAGAATTTCCCTGTTTTGTTGTTTTGTTTTTGAAATTCCTTTTTATAGTGGGTTTGAGCTGATTCTCACTGCCGTGTTTATGCCAGTCTAGACACACTTGTTTCCCTTACGGAGATATATCAATACATAGGTTTTAAGATCCTTACTAGTCAGATATATTCCTCTGTGTGAAGTATGGGGTCTTGATAACCTTTCAGTGAGGAAGGTGTAGATCTTGTCTATTCTGTATTTGGTTTCTGGAATGGTGCCTGTACTTATAACAAACTCTGTTTTATGCAACACCCCACCTCTCCTTCCCCCTTAAGCAGGCGTAAGAGTGTTTTCTAAATGTGAGACTCTGTTCTCTTTCCTAACTCAGTTCATGTGTAGCCATGTTTACAGGATTTTCATAAGTGATATCTTATGATAAGATTCTTTTTCTCTGTGACTTATTTCACTTAGAATCATCATACCTGAATCCATTCATTTTGTTGCTACTGGTCTTATGACATTGATTTCATGGCTGAGGGATATTCCATCATAACGTAAGTACCACAATTTTTTGAACCATTTTTATCTTTCACGGAATATTTAAGGTGTACCCAAGTTGAGGTTCTTGTCAGCAGTGCAGCCCTAAATTTTGGGGTGGCTCTGTCTTATTGATTTTCAGTTTTCCCAAGGTATATTCCCTAGACTGGAAGTGCCCTTGGCTCTGTAGCTCTGTTGTTTACTTGTTTCAGGGAACACAATGCACTCATCCAGAGAGGCAGTTGTTAATTTACATGCCGCCCATCAGCATAAGAGTGCTCCCTGTTCTCCAGGGCCTCTCTAGCCTTTCTGTTTTTTACCCATTTTGTGGATATCCCTTTGGACCGGTGGGAAGGGATACTTCTTTGTAGTGCAGATTTGCATTGCCCGCTTGCTTGCTTGGCCAAAAAGGGTGTAGGCGTTTTCTCCTGTATATATTCAAGAGAAAATGCATACGCCCTTTTTGGCCAAGTGCATCATTGTCGAAATTGTGCCCCTCTTCCTGTGCTTTACATGTTATTCCAACGTACCTCTTGAAATCTGTTTCCTGCTATTCTGCCTCGCTTTCAAGTCTGCCTCGTTGCCTTCCCTCAACAGATTTTTGGACGATAGTTGCCCTTTATTATTCTGCCAGTTTGTGAATTGCTGTGCCCCTGAGCTCCATTTTTTAACTCGTTTTTTGTGAGCTGAATGCAAGTCCAATATTTTGGTTCAGGAACTATACTGGTTCCCGGTGGGTGTCTGAGACTTTGGTCAATTCTTCTTCCTCCCGGGAAATAAGAGTGACATATGCCTGTCCAAATACCTAACAGCTACTCTCTCATTGGTTCTCCCTCTTCCCATTCATCCTCTGCAAAATTGGCAACATGAGCGAAACAGGAGGTTAAAGGTGCTGTCTCTCCAGGTTCAGAGATTGATAGTAAAGCAGTTGGAAAGTCAAACCGGAGCGCCAGGAGAGGGAATATTCGTTGAGTTTTAGAGACCTTTCATATTCACAGTGTGTCCATTCTCTAGGTTTCCCATATATGTTATAGCTGTAGTAATATTCCCTTCAACCTGGAGAGTTCGGACCCATGGAATGGTTGCCATGCATTATTGCTTTAAAGGGTCTGCCTTTGCTCACCCAATCTCACCAATCCTCTCAGTCCCATGTGTCCAGCCCTATGCCACATCCAGCTGTCGTTGTACATAGGGTTATTCCAGGTTTCATCAGAGACCCTGAAGGAATTGTAAAGAATTTCCCTGTTTTTTTGTTTTGTTTTTGAAATTCCTTTTTATAGTGGGTTTGAGTTGATTCTCTCTGCCATGTTTATGCCAGTCTAAAACACTTGATTCCCTTACGGAGACATATCAATACATAGGTTTTATGATTCTTACTAGTCAGATATATTCCTCTGCGGGAAATATGGGATTTTGAGTCCCTTTCACTGAAGAAGGTGTAGGTCTTGTCTATTCCATAGTTGGTTTATGAAACGGTACATGTGCTTATATCAAACTCTGGTTTCATGCATCACCCCACCTCTCCTTCCCCCTTAAGCAGGCATAAGAGTGTTTTCTAAATGTGAGACTCTCTTCTCTTTCCTAACTCAGTTCATGTGTAGCCATGTTTGCAGGACCTTCATAAGTGATATCTTATGATAAGTTTCTTTTTCTGTGTGACTTATTTCACTTAGAGTCATCCTACCTGAATCCACTCATTTTGCTGCTACTGGTCTTATGACATTGATTTCATGGCTGAGGGATATTCCATCGTACGTAAGTACCACAATTTTTTGAACCATTTTTATATTTCCTAGGATATTTAAGGTGTACCCAAGTTGAGGTTCTTGTAAGCAGTGCAGCCCTAAATATTGGGGTGGCTCTGTATTATTGATTTTCAGTTTTCCCAAGGTATATTCCCTAGACTGGAAGTGTCCTTGGCTCTGTAGCTCCGTTGTTTACTTGTTTTAGGGAACACAATGCACTCCTCCAGAGAGGCAGTTGGCAATTTACATCCCGCCCATCAGCATAAAAAGGCTCCCGGTTCTCCAGGGCCTGTCTTGAATTTATGGTTTTTAACCTTTTTGTGGATGTCCCTTGTGACAAGTGGGAAGTGATACTTCTTTGTAGTGCAGATTTGCATTGTCTGCTTGCTTGCTTGGCCAAAAAGGACGTATGCATTTTCTCCTGCATATATTCAGGGGAAAATGCATATGCCCTTTTTGGCCAAGTGCATCATTGTCGAAGTTGTGCCCCTCTTCCTGTGCTTTACAGACGATTCCAGCGTACTTCTTGAAATCTGTTTCCTGCTATTCGGCCTCACTTTCAAGTCCGCTTCGTTGCCTTCCCTCAACAAATTTCTGGACGATAGTTGGCTTTTATTACTATGCCAGATTGTGAATTGCTCTGCCGCTGAGCTCAATATTTCAGCTCGTTTTTTGTGAGCTGAATGGAAGTACAAAATTTTGTTTCAGGAGCTATACTGGTTCCCAGAGGGTGTTTGAGACTTTGGTTAATTCTTTTTCCTGGCGGGAAATTAGAGTCATATATGCCCGTCCATATTCCTAACAGCTACTCTATCATTGGTTCTCGCTCTTCCCTTTCATCCTCTGCCAAATTGGCAAACTGTGAGAACCAGGAGGTTAAACGGGCTGTCTCTCCTAGTTGGGAGATTGATAGTAAAGCAGTTGGAAAGTCAAACCGGAGAACCAGGAGAGGGACTATTCATTGTGTTTTAGAGACCATTCGTATTCACAGTGTGTCCATTCTCTAGGTTTCCCGTACATGTTATAGCTGTAGTAATATTCCCTTCAACCTGGAGAGTTGGGACCCATGGAATGGGTGCCATGCATTATTGCTTTAAAGGGTCTGCATTTGCTTACCCAATCTCACCAATCCTCTCAGTCCCAAGTGTCCAGCCTTATGCCACATTGAACTGTCATTGTAGACAGGGACATTCCAGGTTTCATCAGAGACCCTGAAGGAATTGGAAAGAATGTCCCTGTTTATTTGTTTTGTTTTTGAAATTCCTTTTTATAGTGGGTTTGAGCTGATTCTCGCTGCCATGTTTATGCCAGTCTAGACACACTTGATTCCCTTACGGAGACATATCAATACATAGGTTTTAAGATTCTTACTAGTCAGATATATTCCTCTGCTGGATATATGGGGATTTGAGTCCCTTTCACTGAGGAAGGTATAGGTTGGTCTTGTCTATTCCATAGTTGGTTTTTGGAACGGTACCTGTGCTTATATCAAACTCTGGTTTTATGCATCTCCCCACCTCTCCTTCCCCCTTAAGCAGACATAAGAGTGTTTTCTAAATGTAAGACTCTGTTCTCTTTCCTAACTCAGTTCATGTGTAGCCATGTTTACAGGATCTTCATAAGTGATATCTTATGATAAGCTTCTTTTTCTGTGTGACTTATTTCAATTAGAATCATCGTACCTGAATCCACTCATTTTGCTGCTACTGGTCTTATGACATTGATTTCATGGCTGAGGGATATTCCATCGTACGTAAGTACCACAATTTTTTGAACCATTTTTATCTTTCCTTGGATATTTAAGGTGTACCCAAGTTGAGGTTCTTGTAAGCAGTGCAGACCTAAATTTGGGGGTGGCTCTGTCTTATTGATTTTCAATTTTCCCAAGGTATATTCCCTAGACTGGAAGTGCCCTTTGCTCTGTAGCTCTGTTGTTTACTTGTTTTGGGGAACACAATGCACTCCTCCAGTGAGGCAGTTCGCGATTTACATCCCTCCCATCAGTATAACAAGGCTCCCTGTTCTCCAGGGCCTGTCTTGCCTTTCTGACATTTACACATTTTGTGGATGTCCTTTTTGACCGGTCGGGAGTGATACTTCTTTGTAGTGCAGATTTGCATTGCTCGCGTGCTTGCTTGGCCAAAAAGGGCCTATGCGTTTTCTCCTGCATATATTCAGGAGAAAATGTATACGCCCATTTTGGCCAAGTGCATCATTGTCGAAGTTGTGCCCCTCTTCCTGTGCTTTACAGGTGATTCCAACGTACCTCTTGAAATCTGTTTCCTGCTATTCTGCCTCGCATTCAAGTCCGCCTCGTTGCCTTCCCTCAACAGACTTTTGGATTATAGTTGTCCTTTATTACTCTGGCAGTTTGTGAATTGCTGTGCCCTTGAGCTCCATTTTTCAACTCGTTTTTTGTGAGCTGAACGCATGTCTAAAATTTTGGTTCAGGGCCTATACTTGTTCCCGGTGGGTGGCTACAACTTTGGGTAATTCTGCTTCCTGCCGGGAAATTAGAGTGACATATGACCGTCCAAATGCGTAACAGCAACTCTCTCATTGGTTCTCCCTCTTCACTTTCATCCTCTGCCAAATGGGCAAACTGTGAACACCAGGAGGTTAAAGGGGCTGTCTCTCCAAGTTGGGAGATTGATAGTAAATGAGTTGGAAAGTCAAACCGGAGAACCAGGAGAGGGACTATTCGTTGAGTTTTAGAAACCTTTCGTATTCACAGTGTGTCCATTCTCTAGGTTTCCCGTACAAGTTATAGCTGTAGTAATATTCCCTTCAACCTGGAGAGTTCTGACCCATGGAATGGGTGCCATGCATTATTGCTTTAAATGGTCTGCATTTGCTCACCCAATCTCACCAATCCTCTCAGTCCCAAGTTTCCAGCCTTATGCCACATCGAGCTGTCATTGTAGACATGGATATTCCAGGTTTTATCAGAGACCCTGAAGGAATTGTAAAGAATGTCCCTGTTTTTTTGTTTTGTATTTGAAATTCCTTTTTATAGTGGGTTTGAGCTGATTCTTGCTGCCATGTTTATGCCAGTATAGACACACTTGATTCCCTTACGGAGACATATCAATACATAGGTTTTAAGAAACTTACTAGTCAGATATATTCCTCTGCTGGAAATATGGGGTTTTGAGTCCCTTTCACTGAGTAAAGTATACGTAGGTCTTGTCTATTCCATAGTTGGTTTTTGGAACAGTACCTGTGCTTATATCAAACTCTGGTTTTATGCATCACCCCACCTCTCCTTCCCCCTTACGCAGGCAGAAGAGTGTGTTCTAAATGTGAGACTCTGTTCTCTTTCCTAACTCAGTTCAAGTGTAGCCATGTTTACAGGATCTTCATAAGTGATATCTTATGATAAACTTCTTTTTCTGTGTGACTTATTTCACTTAGAATCATTGTACCTGAATCCACTCATTTTGCTGCTACTGGTCTTATGACATTGATTTCATGGCTGAGGGATATTCCATCGTACGTAAGTACCACAATTTTTTGAACCATTTTTATATTTCCTAGGATATTTCAGGTGTACCCAAGTTGAGGTTCTTGTAAGCAGTGCAGCCCTAAATTTTGGGGTGGCTCTGTCTTATTGATTTTCAGTTTTCCCAAGGTATATTCCCTAGACTGGAAGTGCCCTTGCCTCTGTAGCTCTGTTGTTTACTTGTTTTAGGGAAAACAATGCACTCCTCCAGAGAGGCAGTTGGCAATGTACATCCCACCCATCAGCATAAAAAGGCTCCCTGTTCTCCAGGGCCTGTCTTGCCTTTCTGATTTTTTGTCCATTTTGTGGATGTCCCTTTTAACCGGTGGGAAGTGATACTTCTTTGTAGTGCAGATTTGCATTGCCTACTTGCTTGCTTGGCTAAAAAGGGCGTATGCGTTTTCTCGTGAATATATTCAGGGGAAAACGCATACGCACTTTTTGGCCAAGTGCATCATTGTCGAAGTTGTGCCCCTCTTCCTGTCCTTTAAAGCCGTTTCCAAAATTCCTCTTGTAATCGGTTTCCTGCTATTCTGTCTCGCTTTCAATTCCGCCTCGTTGCCTTCCCTCAACAGATTTTGCGATGATAGTTGTCCTTTATTACTCTGCCAATTTGTGAATTGCTGTGCCCCTGAGCTCCATTTTTATCTCGTTTTTTCTGAGCTGAACACAAGTCCAGTATTTTGGTTCAGAACCTATACTTGTTCCCTGTGGGTG
Organism: Mesoplodon mirus; assembly: GCF_964341445.2. Lineage (NCBI taxonomy): Eukaryota > Metazoa > Chordata > Mammalia > Artiodactyla > Ziphiidae > Mesoplodon > Mesoplodon mirus. The sequence goes on along the minus strand of NW_028295778.1, from coordinate 2,417,748 downwards.
GCTGAGTCTTTGGTCAATTCTTCTTCCGCCCGGGAAATAAGAGTGACATGTGCCCGTCTAAATGCCTAACAGCTACTCTCTCATTGGTTCTCCCTCTTCCCTTTCATCCTCTGCCAAATTGGCAACCTGTGCGAACCAGGAGGTTAAAGGGGCTGTCTCTCCAATTTGGGAGATTGATAGTAAAGCAGTTGGAATGTCAAACCGGAGCACCAGGAGAGGGACTATTCTTTGAGTTTTAGAGACCTTTCATATTCACAATGTGTCCATTCTCTAGGTTTCACATACATGTTATAGCTGTAGTAATATTCCCTTCAACCTGGAGAGTTGGGACCCATGGAATGGGTGCCATTCATTATTGTTTTAAAGTGGCTGCATTTGCTCACGAATCTCACCAATCCTCTCATTCCCATGTGTCCAGCCTTATGCCACATCCAGCTGTCATTGTAGACAGGGTCATTCCACGTTTCATCAGAGACCCTGAAGGAATTGTAAAGAATTTCCCTGTTTTTCTGTTTTGTTTTTGAAATTCCTTTTTATAGTGGGTTTGAGATGATTCTCGATGCCATGTTTATGCCAGTCTAGAAACACTTGATTCCCTTACAGAGGCATATCAATACATAGGTTTTAAGATTATTACTAGTCAGATATATTCCTCTGCGGGAAATATGGGGTTTTGAGTCCCTTTCACTGAGGAAGGTGTAGGTCTTGACTATTCCATAGGTGGGTTTTGGAAAAGTACCTCTGCTTTTATCAATCTCTGGTTTTATGCATCACCCCACCTCTCCTTCCCCCTTAAGCAGGCATAAGAGTGTTTTCTAAATGTGAGACTCTGTTCTCTTTCCTAACTCAGTTTATGTGTAGCCATGATTACAGGATCTTAAACAAGTGATATCTTATGATAAGTTTCCTTTTCTGTGTGACTTATTTCACTTAGAATCATGGTACCTGAATCCATTCATTTTGCTGCTACTGGTCTTATGACATGGATTTCATGGCTGAGGGATATTCCATCATACGTAAGTACCACAATATTTTGAACAATTTTTACCTTTCCTGGGATACTTAAGGTGTACCCAAGTTGAGTTTCTTGTAAGCAGTGCAGCCCTAAATTTTGGGGTGTCTCGGTCTTATTGATTTTCAGTTTTCGCAAGGTATATTCCCTAGACTGGTATTGCCCTTGGCTCTGTAGCTCTGTTGTTTACTTGTTTTAGGGAACTCAGTGCACTCCTCCAGAGAGGCAGTTGGCAATTTACATCCCGCCCGTCAGCATAAAAAGGCTCCCAGTTCTCCAATGCCTGTCTTGCCTTTCTGGATTTTATCCATTTTGTGGATGTCCCTTATGACCGATGGGAAGGGATACTTCTTTGTAGTGGAGATTTGCATTGCCCACTTGCTTTCTAGGCCAAATAGGTCTTATGCGTTTTCTCCTGAACATATTCAGGAAAAAACGCATACGCCCTTTTTGGCCAAGTGCGTCATTGTCGAAGTTGTGCCCCTCTTCCTGTGGTTTAAAGGTGATTCCAATGTACCGCTTGAAATCTGTTTCCTGCTATTCTGCCTCGCTTTCAAGTCCGCCTCGTAGCCTTCCCTCAACAGATTTTTGGAAGATAGTTGTCCTTTATTACACTGCCTGTTTGTGAATTGCTGTGCCCCTGGGCTACATTATTTAACTCGTTTTTTATGAGCTGAACGCAAGTTTAATATTTTGGTTCACTACCTATACTGGTTCTCGGTGGGTGGCTGAAACTTTGTTTAATTCTTCTTCCTCCCGGGAAATAAGAGTGACATGTGCCCGTTCAAATGCCTAACAGCTACTCTCTCATTGGTTCTCCCTCTTACCATTCATCCTCTGCCAAATAGGCAACCTGTGCGAAATAGGAGGTTAAAGTTACTGTCTCTCCAGGGTTAGAGACTGATAGTAAATCAGTTGGAAAATCAAACCGGAGCCCCAGGAGGGGGCGTATTCGTTGAGTTTTAGAGCCCTTTCGTATTCCCAGTGTGTCCATTCTCTAGGTTTCCCGTACATGTTATAGCTATAGTAATATTCCCTTCAACCTGGAGAGTTGGGACCCATGGAATGGGTGCCATGCATTATTGCTTTAAAGTGTCTGCATTTGCTCACACAATCTCACCAATCATCTCAGTCCCATGGGTCCAGCATTATGCCACATCTAGCTATCGTTGTAGATAGGGTCATTACAGGTTTCATCAGAGACCCTGAAGGAATTGTAAAGAATTTCCCTGTCTTTTTGTTTTGTTTTTGAAATTCCTTTTTTCAGTGGGTTTGAGCTGATTCTCGCTGCCATGTTTATGCCAGTCTAGACACACATAATTCCCTTATGGAGACATATCAATATATAGTTTTTAAGATTCTTACGAGTCAGATATATTCCTCTGCGGGAAATATGGTGTTTTGAGTCCCTTTCACTGAGGAAGGTGTAGGTCTTGTCTATTCCATAGTTGGTTTTTGGAACGGTACCTGTGCTTATATCAAACTCTGGTTTAATGCATCACCACATCTCTCCTTCCCCCTTAAGCAGGCATAAGTGTGCTTTCTAAATGTGAGACTCTGTTCTCTCTCCTAACTCAGTTCATGTGTATCCAAGGTTACAGGACCTTCATAAGTGATATCTTATGATAAGTTTGTTTTTCTGTGTGACTTATTTCACTTAGAATCATCGTACCTGAATCCACTCATTTTGCTGCTACTGGAATTAAGACATTGATTTCATGGCTGAAGGATAATCCGTCGTTTGCAAGTACCACATTTTTTTGAACCATTTTTATATTTCCTGGGATATTTAAGATGTACCCAAGTTGAGGTTGTTGTAAGCAGTGCAGCCCTAAAGTTGGGGGTGGCTCTGTCTTATTGATTTTCAGTTTTCCCAAGGTATATTCCCTGGACTGGATGTGTCCTTAGCTCTGTACCTCTGTTGTTAACTTGTTTTAGGGAACACAGTGCACTCCTGCAGAGAGGCAGTTGGCAATTTACATCCCACCCATCAGCATAACAAGGCTCCCTGTTCCCCAGGGCCTGTCTTGCCTTTCTGAATTTTACCCATTTTGTGGATGTTCCTTTTGACCGGTTGGAAATGATACTTCTTTGTAGTAAAGACTTGTATTGCCCACTTGCTTGCTTGGCCCAAAAGGGAGTATGCCTTTTCTCCTGAATATACTCAGGAGAAAACGCATATGCCCTTTTGGGCCAAGTGCATCATTGTCGATGTTGTGCTCCTCTTCCTGTGCTTTAAAGGCGATTCCTACAATCTGTTGAAATCTGTTTCCTGCTATTCTGCCTCAGTTTCAAGTCCGCCTCATTGCCTTCCCTCAACACATTTTCGGATGATAGTTGGCCTTTATTACTCTGCCAGTTTGTGAATTGCTCTGCCCCATAGCTCCATTTTTTTACTCGTTTTTTGTGAGCTGAACACAAGTCCAATATTTTGCTTCAGGACCTGTACTGGTTCCCGGTGGGTGGCTGAGACATTGGTTAATTCTTCTTCCTCCCAGGAAATAAGAGTAACAGGTGCCCGTCCAAATGCCTAACAGCTACTCTCTCATTGGTTCTCCCTCTTCTCTTTCATCCTTTGCCAAATGGGCAAGCTGAGAGCACCAGGAGTTTAAAGTTGCTGTCTCTCCAAGTTGGGAGATTGATAGTAAAGCAGTTGGAAAGTCAAACTGGAGCACCAGGAGAGGCACTATTCGTTGAGTTTTAAAAACCTTTCGTATTCACAGTGTGTCCATTCTCTAGGTTTCCCATACATGTTATAGCTGTAGTAATATTCCCTTCAACCTTGAGAGTTGGGACCCATGGAATGGGTGTCATGCATTATTGCTTTAAAGGGTCTGTATTTGCTCACCCAATCTCACCAAGCCTCTCAGTCCCATGTGTCCAGCTTTATGCCACATCATGCTGTCGTTTTTTATAGGGTCATTCCAGGTTTCAAAGGAGACCCTGAAGGAACTGTAAAGAATTTCCCTGTTTTTTTGTTTTGTTTTGAAATTCCTTTTTATAGTGGTTTTGAGCTGATTCTCGCTGCCATGATTATGTCAGTCTAGAAACACTTGATTCTCTTACGGAGACATATCAATTCATAGGTTTTAAGATTCTTACTAGTCAGATATATTCCTCTGCGGGAAATATGGGGTTTTGAGTCCCTTTCACTGAGGAAGATGTAGATCTTGTCTATTCCATAGTTGGTGATTGGAATGGTACCTGTGCTTATATCAAACTCTGGTTTTATGAATCCCCCCACCTCTCCTTCCCCCTTAAGCAGGCATACGAGTGTTTTCTAAATGTGAGACTTTGTTCTCTTTCCTAACTCAGTTCAGGTGTAGCCATGTTTACAGGAACTTTATAAGTGATATCTTATGATACGTTTCTTTTTCTGTGTGACTTATTTCACTTAGAATCATCGTACCTAAATCCACTCATTTTGCTTCTACTGGTCTTTTGTTATTGATTTCATGACTGAGGGATATTCCATCCTATGTAAGTACAACAATTTTGAGTCATTTTTATATTTCCTGGTATATTTAATGTGTACCGTAGTTGAGGTTCTTGTTAGCAGTACAGCCCTAAATTTTGGGGTGGCTCTGTCTTATTGATTTTCAGTTTTCCCAAGGTATATTCCCCAGACTGGAAGTGCCCTTGGCTCTGTAGCTCTGTTGTTTACATGTTTTAGGGAACATAATGCACTCCTCCAGAGAGGCAGTTGTCAATGTATATCCCGCTCATCAGCATACAAGGCTCCCTGTTCTCCAGGGCCTGTCTTGCCTTTCTGGTTTTTTCCCAATTTGTGGATGTGCCTTTTGACCCGTGGCAAGTGATACTTCTTTGTAGTGCAGATTTGCATTGCCCCCTTGCTTGCTTGGCCAAAAAGGCTGTATGCGTTTTCTCCTGAATATATTCAGGTGAAAAAGCTTACACACTTTTTGGCCACGTGCATCATTGTCGATGTTGTGCCCCTCTTCCTGTGCTTTAAAGGTGATTCCTACGTACCTCGTGAAATCTGTTTCCTGCTATTCTGCCTCGCATTCAAGTCCGCCATGTTTCCTACCCTCAACAGATTTTTGGACGATAGTTGTCCTTTATTACTCTGCCAGTTTGTGAATTGCTGTGCCCCTGCGCTCCATTTTTATATTGTTTTTTGTGAGCTGAATGCAAGTCCAAAATTTTGTTTCAGGACCTATACTGGTTCTCGGTGGGTGGCTGAGACTTTGGTTAATTCTTCTTCCTCCCGGGATATAAGAGTGAAATGTGCCCGTCCAAATGCCTAACAGCTACTCTCTCATTTGCTCTCCCTCTTCCATTGCCTCATCTGTCAAATTGGCAACCGGTGCGAACCAGGAGGTTAAAGGTGCTGTCTCTCCAATTTGGGAGATTAATAGTAAAGCAGTTGGAAAGTCAAACCGGAGCACCAGGAGAGGGACTATACTTTGAGTTTTAGAGACCTTTCGTATTCACAGTGTGTCCATTCTCAAGGTTTCCTGTACATTTTATAACTGTAGTAATATTCCCTTCAACCTTGAGACATGGGACCCATGGAATGGGTGCCATGCATTATTGCTTTAAAGGGTCTGCATTTGCTCACCCAATCTCACCAATCCTCTCAGTCCCATGTGTCCAGCCTTATGCCACATCCAGCTGTCATTGTAGATAGGGTCATTCCAGGTTTCATAAGAAATCCTGAAGCCACTGTAAAGAATTTCCCATTATTTTTTGTTTTTCAAATTCCTTTTTATAGTGGGTTTGAGCTGATTCTCACTGCCATGTTTATGCCAGTCTAGACACACTTGATTCACTTACTGAGACATATCAGTACATAGGTTTTAAGATTCTTACTAGTCAGATATATTCCTCTGCGGGAAATATGGGATTTTGAATCCCTTTCACTGAGGAAGGTGTAAGTCTTCTCTATTCCATAGTTGGTTTTTGAAACGGTACCTGTGCTTATATCAAACTCTGGTTTTATGCATCCCCCCACCTCTCCTTCCCCCTTAAGCAGGCATAAGAGTGTTTTCTAAATGTGAGACTCTCTTCTCTTTCCTAACTCAGTTCATGTGTAGCCATGTTTACAGGATCTTCATAAGTGATATCTTATGATAAGTTTCTTTTTCTGTGTGACTTATTTCACTTAGAATCATCGTACCTGAATCCATTCATTTTGCTGCTACTGGTCTTATGATATTGATTTCATGGCTGAGGGATATTCCATCATACGTAAGTACCACAATTTTTTGAACCATATTTGTATTTCCTGGGATATTTAAGGTTTACCGAAGTTGAGGTTCTTGTGAACAGTGTAGCCCTAAATTTTGGGGTGGTTCTGTCTTATTGATTTTCAGTTTTCCCAAGGTATATTCCCTACACAGATAGTGCCCTTGGCTCTGTAGCTCTGTTGTTTACTTCTTTTTGGGAACACAATGCACTCCTCCAGAGAGGCAGTTGGCAATTTACATCCCGCCTATCAACATAACAAGGCTCCCTGTTCTCCAGGGCCTGTCTTTCGTTTCTGGATTTTACCAATTTTGTGTATGTCCCTTTTGTCCGGTGGGAAGTGATACTTCTTTGTAGTGCAGACTTGCATTGCCCACTTGCTTGCTTGGCCAAAAAGGGTGTATGCGGTTTTCTCCTGAATATATTCAGGAGAAAATGCATACGCCCTTTTTGGCCAAGTGCATCGTTGTCGAAGTTGTGCCCCTCTTCCTGTGCTTTAAATGCGAATCCAACGTACCTCTTTAATCTGTTTCCTGCTATTCTGCCTCGCTTTCAAATCCGCCTCGTTGCCTCCCCTCAACAAATTGTTGGACGATAGTTGCCCTTTATTACTCTGCCTTTTTGTGAATTGCTGTGCCCCTGAGCTACATTATTTAACTCGTTAATTTGTAAGCTGAATGCAATTCCAATATTTTGTTTCAGGACCTATACTGGTTTTTGGTGGGTGGCTGAGATTTTGGTTAATTCTTCTTCCTCCAGGGAAATGAGTGACATATGCCCGTCTAAATGCCCAACAGCTACTCTCTCATTGGTTCTCCCACTTCCCATTCATCCTCTGCCATATTGGCAACCTGTGCAAAACAGGAGGTTAAAGGTGCTGTCTCTCTAGGTTCGGAGATTGATAGTAAAGCAGTTGGAAAGTCAAACCGGAGCACCAGGAGGTGGATTATTCGTTGAGTTTTATAGATCTTTCGTTTTTACAGTGTGTCCATTCTCTAGGTTTCCCATACATGTTATAGCTGTAGTAATATTCCCTTCAACCTGGAGAGTTGGGACACATGGAATGGGTGCCATGCATTATTGCTCTAAAGGGTCTGCGTTTCCTCACACAATCTCACCAATCCTCTCAGTCCCATGTGTCCAGCCTTATGCCAAATCCAGCTGTCATTGTAGATAGGGTCATTCCAGGTTTCATCAGAGACCCTGAAGGAATTGTAAAGAATTTCCCTGTTTTTTTGTTTTTCAAATTCCTTTTTATAGTGGGTTTAAGCTGATTCTCACTGCCATGTTTATGCCAGTCTAGACACACTTGATTCCCTTATGGAGACATATCAATTCATAGGTTTTAAGATACTTACTAGTCAGATGTATTCCTCTGCGGGAAATATGGGGTTTTGAGTCCCTTTCACTGAGGAAGGTGTAGGTCTTGTCTATTCCATAGTTGGTTTTTGGAACGGTACCTGTGCTTATATCAAACTCTGGTTTTATGCATCACCCCACCTCTCCTTCCCCCTTAAGCAGGCATAAGAGTGTTTTCTAAATGTGGGACTCTGTTCTCTTTCCTAACTCACTTCATGTGTAGCCATGTTTACAGGATCTTCATAAGTGATATCTTATGAAAAGTTTCTTTTTCTGTGTGACTTATTTCACTTAGAATCATCGTACCTGAATCCAATCATTTTGCTGCTACTTGTCTTATGACATTGATTTCATGGCTGAGGGATATTCCATCATACGTATGTACCACAATTTTTTGAACCATTTTTATCTTTCCTGGGATACTTAAGTTGTACCCAAGTTGAGGTTCTTGTAAGCAGTGCATCCCTAAATTTTGGGGTGGCTCTGTCTTATTGATTTTCAGTTTTCCCAAGGTATATTCCCTAGACTGGAAATGCCCTTGGCTCTGTAGCTCTGTTGTTTACTTGTTTTAGGGAACACAATGCACTCCTCCAGAGAGGCAGTTGGCAACTTACATTCCACCCATTAGCATAACAAGGCTCACTGTTCTTCAGGTTCTCTCTTGCCTTTCTGATTTTTACACATTTTGTGGATGTCCCTATTGACTGGTGGGAAGTGATACTTCTTTGTACTGCAGATTTGCATTGCCTGCTTGGTGGCTTGGCCAAAAAGGGCGTATGTGTTTTCTCCTGAATATATTCAGGAGAAAACACATACACTATTTTTGGCCAAGTGCATCATTGTCGTAGTTGTGCCCCTCTTCCTGTGCTTTACAGGTGATTCCAAAGTACCCCTTGAAATCTTTTTCCTGCTATTCTGCCTCGCTTTCAAGTCCACCTCGTTGTCTTCCGTCAAAAGATTTTTGGACGATAGTTGTCCTTTATTACACTGCCAGTTTGTGAATTGCTGTGCCCCTGAGCTCCATTTATCAAATCGTTTTTTGTGAGCTGACCGCAAGTCCAAAATTTCAGTTCAGGTCCTATACTGGTTCCCGGCAGGGGGATGAGTCTTTGGTTAATTCTTCTTTCTGCCAGGCAATTAGAGTGACATGTGCCCGTCCAAATACCTAACAGCTGTTCTCTCATTGGTTCTCCCTGTTCCCTTTCATCCTCTGCCAAATTGGCAACCTGTGTTATCCAGGAGATTAAAGGGGCTGTCTCTCCAAGTTGGGAGATTGATAGTAAAGCAGTTGGAAAGTCAAACTGGAGCACCAGGAGAGGGACAACTAGTTGAGTTTTAGAAAACTTTCGTATACACAGTGTGTCCATTCTCTAGGTTTCCCGTACATGTTATAGCTGTAGTAATATTCCCTTCAACCTGGAGAGTTTGGAACCATAGAATGGAGGCCATGCATTATTTCTTTAAACGGTCTGTGTTTGCTCACCCAGTGTCACCAATCCTCTTAGTCCCAAGTGTCCAGCCTTATGCCACATCAAGCTGTAGTTGTAGATATGTTCATTCCACGTTTCATCAGAGACCCTGAAGGAATTGTAAGTAATTTCCCTGTTTTGTTGTTTTCTTATTGAAATTCCTTTTTATAGTGGTTTTGAGCTGATTCTCACTGCCGTGTTTATGCCAGTCTAGACACACTTGATTCCCTGACGGAGACATATCAATACATAGGTTTTAAGATTCTTACTAGTCAGATATATTCCTCTGCAGAAAATATACGATTTTGAGTCCCTTTCCCCGAGGAAGTTGTAGGTCTTGTCTATTCCATAGTTGGTTTTTGGAACGGTACCTGTGCTTATATCAAACTCTGGTTTTATGCATCACCCCACCTCTCCTTCCCCCTTAAGCAGGCATAAGAGTGTTTTCTAAATGTGAGACACTGTTCTCTTTCCTCACTCACTTCATGTGTAGCCATGTTTTGAGGATCTTCTTAAGTGATATCGTATGATAAGATTATTTTTCTGTGTGACTTATTTCACTTAGAATCATCATACCTGAATCCACTCATTTTGCTGCTACTGGTCTTATGACATTGATTTCATGGCTGAGGGATATTCCATCGTACGTAAATACCACAATTTTTTGAACAATTTTTAACTTTCCTGGGATACTTAAAGTGTACCCAAGTTGAGGTTCTTGTAAGCAGTGCATCCCTAAATTTTGGGGTGGCTCTGTCTTATTGATTTTCAGTTTTCCCAAGGTATATTCCCTAGACTGGAAGTGCCCTTGGCTCTGTAGCTCTGTTGTTTACTTATTTTAGGGAACACAGTGCACTTCTCCAGAGAGGCAGTTGCCAACTTACCTCCCGCCCATCAGCATAACAAGGCTCCCTGTTCTGCAGGCCCTCTCTTGCCTTTCTGGTTTTTACACATTTTGCAGATATCCCTTTTGACCGGTGGGAAGGGATACTTCTTTGTAGAGCAGATTTGCATTGCCCGCCTGCTTGCTTGGCCAAAAAGTGTGTATGCGTTTTCTCCAGAATATATTCAGGAGAAAACGAATAAACCATTTTTGGCCAAGTGCATCATTGTCGAAATTGTGCCCCTCTTCCTGTGCTTTACAGGTGATTCCAACGTACGTCTTGAAATCTGTTTCCTGCAATTCTGCCTCGGTTTCAAGTCTGCCTCGTTGCCTTCCTTCAAAATATTTTTGGACGATAGTTGTCCTTTATTACTCTGCCAGTTTGTGAATTGCTGTGCCCCTGAGCTCCATTTATCAAATCGTTTTTTGTGAGCTGACCGCAAGTCCAAAATTTGGGTTCAGGACCTATACTGGTTCCCGGCAGGGGGATGAGTCCTTGGCTAATTATTCTTCCTGCCGGGCAATTAGAGTGACATATGCCCGTCTAAATGCCTAACAGCTACTCTCTCATTGGTTCTCCCTGTTCCCTTTCATCCTCTGCCAAATTGGCAACCTGTGTTATCCAGGAGGTTAAAGGGGCTGTCTCTCCAAGTTGAGAGACTGATAGTAAAGCAGTTGGAAAGTCAAACTGTAGCACCAGGAGAAGGACAATTAGTTGAGTTTTAGAAACCTTTCGTATACACAGTGTGTCCATTCTCTAGGCTTCCTGTACATGTTATAGCTGTAGTAATATTCCCTTCCACCTGGAGAGTTTGGAACCATGGAATGGAGGCCATGCATTATTGCTTTAAACTGTCTGTGTTTGCTCACCCAGTCTCACCAATCCTCTCAGTCCCAAATGTCCAGCATTATGCCAAATCAAGCTGTAGTTGTAGATAGGTTCATTTCAGGTTTCATCAGAGACCCTGAAGGAATTGTAAAGAATTTCCCTGTTTTGTTGTTTTGTTATTGAAATTCCTTTTTATAGTGAGTTTGAGCTGATTCCCACTGCAATGTTTATGCCAGTCTAGACACACTTGATCCATAACGGAGACATATCAATATATAGGTTTGAAGATTCTTACTAGTCAGATATATTCCTCTGAGGGAAGTATGGGGTGTTGATTCCTTTTCAGTGAGGAAGGTGTAGATCTTTTCTACTCTGTATTTGGTTTCTGGAATGGAGCCTTTACTAATATCAAACTCTGGTTTTATGCAACACCCCACCTCCCCTTACCCCTTAAGCAGGTGTAAGAGTGTTTTCTAAATGTGAGACTCTCTTCTATTTACTAACTCAGTTCATGTGTAGCCATGTTTACATGACGTTCATAAGTGATATCTTATGATAAGTTTATTTTACTCTGTGACTAATTTCACTTAGAATCCTCATAACTGAATCCACTAAATTTGATGCTACTGGCCTGATGACATTGATTTCATGGCAGAGAAATATTCCATCGTATGTAATTACCACAATCTCTTGAAAATTTTTTTGTCTTTCCTGGGATATTTAAGGTGTAGCCTAGTTGAGGTTCTTGTAAGCAGTGCAGCCCTAAATTTTGGGGTGGCTCTGTCTTACTGATTTTCAGTTTTCCCAAGTTATATACCCTAGACTGGAAGTGCCCTTGTCTCTGTAGCTCTGTTGTTTACATGTTTTAGGGAACAAAATGCACTCCTCCAGAGAGGCAGTTGGCAATTTACATCCCGCCCATCAGCATAACAAGGCTCCCTGTACTCCAGGCCCTGTCTTGCCTTTCTGCTTTTTACCCATTTTGTGGATATCCCTTTTGACCTTTGGGAAGTGATACTTCTTTGTAGTGCAGATTTGCATTGCCCGCTTGCTTGCTTGGCCAAAAAGGGCGTATGCGTTTTCTCCTGAAAATACTCAGGAGAAAACGCATACGCCCTTTTTGGACAAGTGCATCATTTTCGAAGTTGTGCCCCTCTTCCTGTGCTTTAAAAGCGATTCCAACGTATCTGTTGAAATCTGTTTCCTTCTATTCTGCCTCGCTTTCAATTCCGCCTCATTGCCTTCCCTCAACAGATTTTTGTACGATAGTTGTCCTTTATTACTCTGCCAGTTTGTGAATTGCTGTGCCCCTGAGCTCCATTTTTTAACTCGTTTTTTGTGAGCTGAACGCAAGTCCAATATTTTGGTTCAGAACCTATACTGGTTCCCGTTGGGTGGCTTAGACTTTGGTTAATTCTTCTTCCTCCCGGGAAATAAGAGTGACATGTGCCCGTCCAAATGCCTAACAGCTACTCTCTCATTGGTTCTCCCTCTTCCCTTTCATCCTCTGCCAAATTGGCAACCTGTGCGAAACAGGAGGTTAAAGGTTCAGTCTCTCCAAGCTGGGAGATTGATAGTAAAGCAGTGGGAAAGTCAAACCTGAGCACCAGGAGAGGGACTATTCGTTGAGTTTTAGAGACCTTTCGTATTCACAGTGTGTCCAGTCTCTAGGTTTCCCGTACATTTTATAGCTGTAGTAATATACTCTTCAACCTGGAGAGTTGGGACCCATGGAATGGTTGCCATGCATTATTGCTTTATAGGGTCTGAATTTGCTCACCCAATTCCACCAATCCTCTCATTCCCACGTTTCCAGCCTTATGCCACATCCTGCTGTCATTGTGGATAGGGTCATTCCAGGTTTCATCAGAGACCCTGAAGGAATTGTAAAGAATTTCCCTGTTTCTATTGTTTTGTTTTTGAAATTCCCTTTTATAGTGGGTTTGAGATGATTCTCGCTGTCATGTTTATGCCAGTCTAGACACACTAGATTCCCTTATGGAGACATATCAATACATAGGTTTTAAGATTCGTACTAGTCAGATATATTCCTCTGCGGGAAATATGGGATTTTGAATCCCTTTCACTGAGGAAGGTGTAAGTCTTCTCTATCCCATAGTTGGTTTTTGGAACAGTACCTGTGCTTATAACAAACTCTGGTTTTATGCACCACCCCACCTCTCCTTCGCCCTTAAGCAGGCATAAGTGTTTTTTTCTAAATGTGAGACTCTGTTCTCTTTCCTAACTCCGTTCATGTGTAGCCATGTTTACAGGATCTTCATAAGTGATATCTTATGATACGTTTCTTTTTCTGTGTGACTTATTTCACTTAGAATCATCGTACCTGAATCCACTCATTTTGCTGCTACTGGTCTTATGACATAGATTTTTTGGCTGAGGGATGTTCTATCATACGTAAGTACCACAATTTTTTGAACCATTTTTATATTTTGTGAGATATTTATGGTGTACCCAAGTTGAGGTTCTTGTAACCAGTGCAGCCCTAAATTTTGGGGTGGCCCTGTCTTATTGATTTTCAGTTTTCCCAAGCTATATTCCCCAGACTGGAAGTGTCCTTGCCTCTGTAGCTCTGTTGTTTACGTGTTTTAGGGAACACAATGCCCTCCTCCAGAGAGGCAGTTGGCAATTTACATCCCGCCCATCAGCATAACAAGGCTTCCTGTTCTCCAGGGCCTGTCTTGAATTTCTGGTTTTTACCCTTTTTGTGGATGTACCTTTGGACCGGTGGGAAGTGATACTTCTTTCTAGTGCAGACTTACATTCTCCGCTTGCTTGCTTGGCCTAAAATGGCATATGCGTTTTCTCTTGAATATATTCAGGAGAAAACGCATATGCCCTTTTTGGCCAAGTGCATCATTGTCGAAGTTGTGCAGCTCTTCCTGTGCTTTAAAGGCGATTCCAACGTACCTCTTGAAATCTGTTTCCTGCTATTCTGCCTCACTTTCAAGTCCGCCTCATTGCCTTCCCTCAACAGATTTTTGGATGATAGTTGTCCTTTATTACTCTGACAGTGTGTGAATTGATCTGCCCTATAGCTCCATATTTAACTAATTTTTTGTGAGCTGAACGCCAGTCCCATATTTTGGTTCAGGACCTATACTGGTTCCGGTGGGTGGCTGAGAGTTTGGTTAATTCTTCTTCCTCCCGTGTAATAAGAGTGACATGTGCCCGTCCAAATGCCTAACAGCTACTCTCTCTTTGGTTCTCCCTCTTCCCTTTCTTCCTTTGCCAAATTGGCAACATGTGCTAACCAGGAGGTTAAAGGTGCTGTCTCTCCAGGTTGGGAGATTGATAGTAAAGCAGTTAGAAAGTCAAACTGGAGCACAAGGAGAGAGACTATTCGTTGAGTTTTAGAAACTTTTCATATTCACAGTGTGTCCATTCTCTTGGTTTACCATACAGGTTATAGCTGTAGTAATATTCTGTACAACCTGGAGTTTGGCAAACATGGAATTGATGCCATGCATTATTCTTTTAAATGGTCTGCATTTGCTCACGAATCTCAGCAATCCTCTCAATACCATGTATCCAGCCTTATGCCACCTCCAGCTGTCATTGTAGATAGGGTCATTCCAAGTTTCATCAGAGATCCTGAAGGAATTATAAAGAATTTCGCTGATTTTTTGTTTTGTTTTTGAAATTCCTTTTTATAGTGGGTTTGTGCTGATTCTCGCTGCCATCTTTATGCCAGTCTAGACACACTTGATTCCCTTACGGAGATATATCAATACATAGGTTTTTAGATTCTTACTAGTCAGATATAATCCTCTTTGGGAAATATGGGGTTTTGAGTCCCTTTCCCTGAGGAAGCTGTACGTCTTGTCTATTCCATAGTTGGTTTTTGGAACAATACCTGTGCTTATATGAAACTCTGGTTTTATGCATCACCCCACCTATCCTTCCCCCTTAAGCAGGCATAAGAGTGTTTTCTAAATGTGAGACTCTGTTCTCTTTCCTAACTCAGTTCATGTGTAGCCATGTTTACAGGATCTTCATAAGTGATATCTTATGATAAGTTTCTTTTTCTGTGTGACTTATTTCACTTGGAATCATCGTACCTGAATCCACTCATTTTGCTGCTACTGGTCTTATGACATTGATTTCATGGCTGAGGGATATTCCATCATACGTAAGTACCACAATTTTTTGAACAAATTTTATCTTTCCTGGGATACTTAAGGTGTACCCAATTTGAGGTTCTTGTAAGCAGTGCAGCCCTAAATTTTGGGGTGGCTCTGTCTTATTGATTTTCAGTTTTCACAAGGTATATTCCCTAGACTGGAAGTGCCCTTGGCTCTGTAGCTCTGTTGTTTACTTGTTTTAGGGAACACAATGCACTCTTCCAGAGTGGCAGTTGGCAATTTACATGCCACCCATCAGCATAACAAGGCTCCCTGTTCTCCAGGGCCTGTCTTGCCTTTCTGGTTTTTACCCATTTTGTGGATGTCCCTTGTGACCAGTGGGAAGTGATAGTTCTTTGTAGTGCAGATTTGCATTGCCCACTTGCTTGCTTGGCCATAAAGGGCGTATGCATTTTCTCCTGAATATATTCAGGAGAAAATGCATACGCCCTTTGTGGCCAAGTGCATCATTGTCGAAGTTGTGCCCCTCTTCCTGTGCTTTAAAGGCGATTCCAACGTACCTCTTGAAATCGCTTTCCTGCTATTCTGCCTCCCTTTCAAGTTCGCCTCGTTGCCTTCCCTCAACATATTTTTGGACGATAGTTGCCCTTTATTACTCTGCCAGTTTGTGAATTGATGTGCCCCTGAGCTCCATTTTTAACTCGTTTTTTCTGAGCTGAACGCAAGTCCAATATTTTGGTTCAGAACCTATACTGGTTCCCGGTGGGTGGCTGAGACTTTGGTCAATTCTTCTTCCTCGCGGGAAATAACAGTGACAAATTCCCGTCCAAATGCATTTCAGCTACTCTCTCATTGGTTCTCCCTTTTCCCTTTCATCTTCTGCGAAATTGGCAACCTGTGCGAAACAGGACGTTAAAGGTGCTGTCTCTCCAGGTTCGGAGATTGATAGTAAAGCAGTTTGAAAGTCAAACCGGAGCACCAGGAGAGGGACTATTCGTTGAGTTTTAGAGACCATTCTTATTCACAGTGTGTCCATTCTCTAGGTTTCCCGTACATGTTATAGCTGTAGTAATATTCCCTTCAACCTGGAGAGTTGGGACCCATGGAATGGGTGCCATGCATTATTGCTTTAAAGGGTCTGCATTTGCTCACCCAATCTCACCAATCCTCTCAGTCCCATGTGTCCAGCCTTATGCCACATCAAGCTGTCATTGTAGATAGGGTCATTCCAGGTTTCATCAGAGACCCTGAAGGAATTTTAAAGAATTTCCCTGTTTTTTTTGTTTTCTTTTTGAAATTCCTTTTTATAGTGGGTTTCAGCTGATTCTCGCTGCCATGATTATGCCAGTCTAGACACACTTGATTCTCTTACGGAGACATATCAATACATAGGTTTTAAGATTCTTACTAGTCAGAAATATTCCTCTGCGGGAAATATGGGGTTTTGAGTCCCTTTCACTGAGGAAGGTGTAGGTCTTGTCTATTCCATAGTTGGTTTTTGGAACGGTACCTGTGCTTATATCAAACTCTGGTTTTATGCATCACCCCACCTCTCCTTCCCCCTTAAGCAGGCATAAGAATATTTTCTAAATGTCAATCTCTCTTCTCTTTCCTAACTCATATCATGTGTAGCCATGTTTTCAGGACCATCATAAGTGATATCTTATGATAAGATTCTTTTTCTGTGTGACTTATTTCACGTAGAATCATCGTACCTGAATCCACTCATTTTGCTGCTACTGGTCGTATGATATTGATTTCATGGCTGAGGGATATTCCATCGTACGTAAATACCAAAATTTTTTGAACCATTTTTAACTTTCCTGGGATACTTAAGGTGTACCCAAGTTGAGGTTCTTGTAAGCAGTGCAGCCCTAAATTTTGGGGTGGCTCTGTCTTATTGATTTTCAGTTTTCCCAAGGTATATTCCCTATACTGGAAGTGTCCTTGGCTCGGTATATCAGTTGTTTACTTGTTTTGGGAACACGATGCACTCCTCCAGAGAGGCAGTTGGCAATTTACATCCCGCCCATCAGCATAACAAGGCTCCCTGTTCTCCAGGGCCTGTCTTGCCTTTCTGAATTTTACCCATTTTGTGGATGTCCCTTTTGACCGGTGGGAAGTGATACTTTTTTGTAGTGCAGCTTTGCATTGCCCACTTGCTTGCCTGGCCAAAAAGGGCGTATGTGTTTTCTCCTGAATATATTCAGGAGAAAACGCTTATGCCCTTTTTGTCCAAGTGCATCATTGTCAAAGTTGTGCCCCTCTTCATGTGCTTTAAAGGCAGTTCCAACGTACCCCTTGAAATCTGTTTCCTGCTATTCTGCCTCACTTTGAAGTCCGCCTCGGTGCTTTCCCTCAACAGATTGTTGGACGATAGTTGTCCTTTATTACTCTGCCTGTTTGTGAATTGCTGTGCCCCTTTGCTCCATTATTTTACTCATTTTTTGTGAGCTGAAGGCAAGTCCAATATTTTGGCTCAGGAACTATACTGGTTCCCGGTGGGTGGCTGAGACTTTGTTTAGTTCTTCTTCCTCCCGGGAAATAAGAGTGACATGTGCCCGTCCAAATGCCTAACAGCTACTCTCTCATTGGTTCTCCCTATTCCCTTTCATCCAGTGCCAAATTGGCAACGTGTGCGAACCAGGAGGTTAAAGGCGCTGTCTCTCTAACCTGGGAGATTGATAGTAAAGCAGTTGGAAAGTCAAACCGGAGCACCAGGAGAGGGATTATTCGTTGAGTTTTAGAGACCTTTCGTATTCACAGTGTGTCCATTCTCTAGGTTTCCCGTACATGTTATAGCTGTAGTAATATGCCCTTCAACCTAGAGACATGGGACACATGGAATGGGTGCCATGCATTATTGCCTTAAAGGGTCTGCATTT